>NC_139711.1:28724984-28757484 GCF_964188405.1 Protomyctophum parallelum | reverse complement strand
TTCTCCAGGTCCACACCGCCGTCCCATCAACAGCCCTCCAAAACACTTCCAAAATAGTTATTACTTAGGCTGATTGGCAAGAGCCTCAGTGTGAATTTCAAGCAACCTTGCCACGTCGCAACTTGCAACTTTGGGGCTTGTGTTTGTCCCCCCTGCAAAGTATTTTGTAAATATTAGTAGTTGAGTGTTGGGTTGGGATTAGGGGTGCAGTGACACATTTTAACAGCGGTACGATACGTATCACAATACATGGTTGAAGATACGATACATCAATCAATCAATCAAAACTTTATTTGTATAGCACATTTCATACAGCAAGTGCAACTCAATGTGCTTCACAGTTTACAAAATAAAAACATTAAAGGAGATGGAAAACAAAGAAGAAAAATTAAGAAAACATTTAAGAAAACATTAAAGATAAACATAAACAAGGATAATGATATGAGCTAATTAAACGCAATGTTAAAAAGGTATGTCTTAAGGTTTCTTTTAAAAATGTCCGTGGATTCAGAGAGCCGCAGGTTAACTGGCAGGCTGTTCCACATTACAGGACCATAATGGCTAAAGGCTATATGGACGATATTGGTTCATTATTGTGATACGATACGATTCAATTATTTGAAATCGATACAGTCTAACTATTTAGAAAATTCTCCCCCGATCATGAACATCGGTATTGACTCATCCCAATATACACACACTTTACGACCAGGGTATACACGGTATTCACGACCAGGTTAGTGAATGAGGCCCCATGACTTTAAGGAACGGAAAACTTGTGATGCTATAGTTGTGAGCACGAATAACCAAGTGTGATGCTGGCAGCAGTGCCAACCCCTTACAGAAATGCATTTCCCACAGAACATGAATCAGATCATTTGCACGATATGAACAAATAAGCTTATGCATTCCTGTAGATTCACTAGGATTCCCACATTTGCAGTGAGATTAAGTTGGGCATATAGGCTGCAGTGCAGGGACAACAGCTATCGAGTACAAACGATCTGTCTTTTGTGAATCTTTACAGGAGTTCTACACAGACTTGCTGTGACCTGTATAAGATGAAGGCACCAACCTTCTTTTATCATTAGCCACTCACACGTCTGGCTGAGAAAGGAAGACAATTACACAGACGTGCTGCTATTTAACCCAATGCTGTTCCCTCAGAAGAGAAGAAAACAGACTGACTATTCATGAGGGCAAATCTGCCATTGGTTTGACTTTGCGGACATTGATACACTGACTAGAAACAGCAAATTGACACAAATCTTGTTTCCTTATTAAAAAATATATTTTTCATAAAGATATGCCCACAAGAAGGGGCACCAGTTTGAAAGTGGTTAACCTATTAAGATTATATAAATGTCTAAGTCTAACAGTTTTCTGTTATAGCAGTGTGCTGCTATATCAGTGATGCTCAATCATTTTCATTCAAGGACCCTCAAAATGATATGAATTTGGCCACGGACCCGCATCTCAAATTATCTTGGTTCAGGGACACCCAGAAGCAAAGATTTGAGTTAAAAGAGATTTGCACACAAATACATTTCTAAAAGTATACAACAATGCTTTTGATCTCCAATCTAAAATGCCATGATTTCTCGGTCTATGAAGAGAATAAGTCACCTGTCATGTTGCAGATCCCTCCATGCGTGGGTCTGATCATAAAACTTGTGTGACGGTGTCATCATTTAATGCTTTGAGAAATAACGACACCAGCGGGAAACCGCTGGGAGGTGAACTGAGGAACCATCCTCCACGTGTAATGAGTGGATAATGATCGCCCGGGCTCGGCGGGAAACGCAATTTGGGGGCATGGGCGGAGGCAGGCGGGAGGGCGAGGTGTGTCGGCTACACAAACACCATCAGCAGAACATCTGTACGTGTTTATATAGCACCGTGTAATTATATGCCGACACGATATCCACCCACGCGGAACCAAAGAAGACCGCACAGTTGGAAGAATCTGACAGATTTATTTTCTTATTAAAATGGCTCTTTTATTTTTTCCTTGTTACGGTTTTGAACATACATGCATCCCGACAGCCATGATGTATTTTAAATAGATATGTAAATTAATAAGAGGTAAGATTGTGATGTTTGCCTTTAAGTCATGTTGGATTAGAAGGAGGATTCTAATTGTTGCCAGAAATGTTTCTAAATTCAATTTGTTATGTCATCAAACCCCACTGCCAAGACCAACATGCTGTGCTACGTGTTCTTACGTGTGTGTGTGTGTGTGTGTGTGTGTGTGTGTGTGTGTGTGTGTGTGTGTGTGTGTGTGTGTGTCTATACTTATGCACGCACATTTATTTGTGTGTGGGCACACACAGCATTGCAGAACACACAGAAATAGCTACACACCCTGTGTGCGTTTGAAACATTTAAGAAAGACACACAATAGCAAAAGATCTGTCAACCTGTCATTCCGTCGACTTCAAAAACAGAATGACAACAGAGAGAAAAAAATTGACAATTTCCACTGGCGTTCCAAACCGTCTTGAGCGAACGCCATTGTTCTCCCATGACGTTAGCGTGCCAAAAACGTCAACAATTATTCCACTCCCAGATGACAAGCTTTCACACATACAGTTAATGCATTGTGGCACCGGTAACGCATAACAAAGGGCTGAGTATTTAACCACTTGAAAACTAGCATTTCTATTTCTGGGGGGGCAACGAAGATTTGGGGAAATTGATCTCACAAGCAACAATGTTGATCACACATTACAACAATGTGCTGCAATGTAACGTGCTGTGAGCTTAAATGTTAATGAAACCCACAGACACACATAACCACTGTCCCTTTTTTTATATTTAAAACAGCGAAGATAGGCAAGACAACAGCAAGTCACAATGGGGCGCGGTGTGAGCTTGTAATTGGATATTTGGAGGACATTACTTGATGATAAGAGTGTCACAACATACCCATTTGAAGTATGATACAATGCATGATATTGGGTTTACGATAAAAAGTATGTTTTGCCATGGTGCTGTTTTTTGTAGCATGAGACGGCTTGCTGGACATGACACTAGTATGTCGCAGTGACTTACCCCCAATCCAACCATTCATGCTAAATGCTAAGTGTTATGTGTGTTCTTCAGTACTGTAGTACCACCTGGTATATGGATGTTTGTCTGCAGCCCTAAAGTCACAACTGCTGCAACAACTGAACATTTGTTCAAAGATTGTTGGACAACCACTTCAGAAACTTTATACATCCATGTATAACAGCATCCTAAGGTTACTAGGTTAGCAAGGAATATCACCTCAAACACTAACCATGTGTTGTATGGAGAATATAGGTTGCTACCTTCAGGAAGGAGATATGGTGTCCCAGCATTTAATAAGGTCAGACTAAAGAGGTCCTTTGTCCACCAGTCAACTTTGAGGCTTAATCAGGATATGTAGCCATGGGGTAATCTAAGCGGTGGACATTGCTCTTGTCTTCATGTCTTTATGTAATATTGTTTTGTTCTTTGTGCTATGTCAAATGTGTGTATGTTCTGCATACATGTCTGCTGGGTCGCAAGACACATTTCAGTGTGAACTGACAATAAAGTACTATATCATATATTATCATATCAAGCATATCGTTTGCACTTCTCACCCTCGAAAGCAATGGCTGTAAGTTTGAACATGATTCTCTTTCTGAATCATGTTAAACAGTTTTGATTTGTTTATTTGCAAATGCATATGGACAATAATTCATATTAGTTTAAAATGATGTTAATGGCAACTTTACATGTCGATGTTTGACCAGCATATGATTGCATGTAATTGTGTTTACATCTCATATTAGCACTTATTTGCCAGCTTAAATTCATACAGTGATTTTTCTATGGTAGCTAAGACATCTGTGTCTTTTCTGTTTTTCTATTTGATACAGTTTTACACGTAATTTTCAGCTCTCGAAGATTGTGGTAATTAAATGAGCAAGGCCACTCGCTTCCTGGCCTGTGAAAAACGAGTTTGGCTGTCTTTTTAACTTCATTAACATACTGGATGTATACAACACATTGTGGGGACAGAACAATCATAGCCTAGAATATAATATTACAATTTTTAGGGTTTTAGTTTTTCAGCATTACCAATCACATTGTTCAATGTTGCTGTGGTGGAATCTACACATTCACTGCCAGCTATTAATTCATTGATTCTTCCTTAACCGCCAGCATTTTGTTCCACTGAAACCCGAAACCGGAACCGCATCTAGAAAAACTGTTTTGTGACAGACGCTCGTCTTTTCATTCACCCGGAGAAGACATTGTTTGGCAGCAAATCGATGGTTATTTAGTTGTGGGGCATTGAATAAAGCTTGTTTCGACCTGGGGCACAATCTGGGAAAGCAATCCGAGGAATTTTTAAATATGTAAATAAACCAAAGGCGGGTGGCTGTGGCCATCTTGTTTTTGGTTCATTTTCTGTTTACTCAATCGCCTAGCAACCTAATGCTAATGTGGTATTAGGACTGGGATCCATCATACACCACTATATAGAGTCCATTTGATGTCAATCTACATCACTGGCGCTTAGCCGCAGGCTTAAACTTGACGTAAATCTATGTCAATGTCGGTGAATGTGCAATACTTTCAATAATATTTAATTGTAAAGCACTTTTTCATAATACGAAAGACATGTGTTTGTACTGTAAATGCTTCCACAGAAGGACACAATTGTAGGTAGAAGAGTAATACTATTATAAGTAAAATAATATTGCCTCTTGCTGGACTTTACACTAGAGTATAGGTCAGACCTCTCGGTCAAGTGGGAGGGACGAATTATGGGACAGAACGTACCAAGAATCCAGGATAGGGGTGGGCGATATGGACAAAGGTTTTATCACGATATTTTTTCAAGCTTATCACGATACACGATATTATCACGATATTTTCGCGCGTGGTTTTTTATGGTTATTTTTCAAGTTACTTAACAGTACAAGGTAACAAAAATTTAAGAAATACCATTTAGACTGTATTTAGACATTTAAATACCATGAGAAACTCCTCATCGGTATGTGCACGAGCACACACACACACTCACACACACCCCACACTATTATAATGTAGCTGTCAGCAGAAACCGCTTGTTGTCATTTTTTTATATTTTATGTCTTGCAAATGTATGCTCTACCATACTATAGCATCACACAAAAGCAACAGAAATAGCAGATCCGCAAGCTCTGCTTATCGTCTCTGTCGGTGGAAATCCCATATGTCCAAAACTGTTAAGGATTCAAATTCAAAAAGGGCTAAAGTAGCAGATCTACAAGCTCAAATCATGTCACTTCACTCACTCATCTCGTGCTTGTGGATTTTCTACTTTTGGTGCTTTTGTGTGACGCTGTATCAGTGGTTTTCAATGTAATGGGTCCCGGGATGCACAGGTGGTCATTCAAATGAGTCACAAAAAATTGTTGGGCACAAGGCCAAGTGCCAGGGCATGAAGGCCATCAATTAAAACAATGATTTTAAGTCCCCGCTCATCATTATTTTAGCTTAAAAGGTTAAGGATGATTACATTTGTTTTAATTTAAAGGCGAACATTGGTTCAGAACAGTGCTTCTTAAATAAATAATCACAGCTTTAAATAACAAAATATAAGTAGCTGTAACATGGGGTCCCAGTGCAGAGATGAAAATCATAATGCAAAGGCCTGGGACCCTGTCACCTTGGGCTAATTCATATACATTTAATGTGGGGGTCCTTGAAATTCCTGAAGAAGTCCTTGAAATGCCTGAAGAAGGTCAGTAGACCGAAAGCTTGCCAAAAATAAATTGATTGTGCACAGATCTGAGTGTGCGGAGCTTCCCTTTATTTTTTAGTTTTTTTCAGCGGATGAGCGGTGGTTCCTTTTCTATTGGGGTCCTTGAAATTAAAATGGCTGAGGATCACTGGATTAAACTGAGTTAATTCACAGAAAATACAATGACAGACAGCCTACATTCATTTGTATAGCCCTATGTTTCTGCCTCGTCTGTTTTTGTTCTGATATTGTCACAACTGTGATTGATATGTTCCTTGTTTTTACCTTCTAACTTTGTTTCTTAAGGTGCTTTATAAATAACATTTAATTTTACTTACTTACATAACTTTTGAATGAGGGCTTGGTTTAGAAAATATTATTTTGTGCTAAAGTAATATATTGAATAACATGTAGATGTTAAGGCTAAACTGGCATATGGCATTGTGGGGGTGCAGGACTGAGGACTCTGGAGATAAGTCAAGTGTAAAAAGCATTTTGTACACTTGTGTGCTTATGAACATTTACCACGTTATGTCCGCATTGATACAGTGATGAATGATTATTAAGCGAGCGACGCGTGTACAGTGAGCGGCGCGCGCTCTGGTGCTTGGCTACTAGCTTGGCTACTTGGCTACTAGCCGTGGCCAGCCTAACGCCAGGGCTCCACCGGGCGCGTTGCGTCTCCGTCGCGTGCGTCAACAAACGGACCGGTTCAATTTTAATGGTGACCCCTTCATTGATTAAAAGGGGAACATTCTGTGACGGTGACGGAGACGCGATGCTGACGCGCCCGGTGGAGCCCCGGTGTTACGGACAATTTACTCTGTGAACTAACGTAGCAGACGATAGCGTGGTAAATGGTGGAGGAGTCCTGCAGTCTATGCTGTTGCGTGGTGTTGTTTCGTGAGTTTATATCCATGAAGACGAGTCACGTTGGTCTTAACACACGGGCTCTGTCTGTGTGACAGACGTGGAGTTCTTTTTGGGAACTATAAACACGTCGCCCTTCCTCGACATGAGCTGTTTACTACATGAGGCTACAGCTCAGCGCAATGCTGTTTCCCCCTCTGCCTAGAAGAAAGGGGGCGGGGACTTTGGGAGTGCTGAGAACTCAACAGAGTTATAGGGCACGTTCGGAAATAGCGCACTGAGCCCACTGTGCAATGCAAACTAATAGGAGTGTGTGCTCCGGTGTGGTATTTTCCGAACGCGCCCATAAGCAAACCACGTCGTCCATTGGCGTGCCGTAGCAACGTGTGGTTAGCTTGTAGATCTTTTATTTTTTGTGAACGAAACCGTCGTACTGCAGAAGTAAAAATTACGGCATAGAACTGCATATATAGAGTGTGCATTCACTGTCTGATGCAGCACATTTATCGTGATGGAAACGATAACTCTAAAAAGCCATATCGTGGAGACGTTGTATCGTCCCGACGATAATTATCGCCATATCGTCCACCCCTATACCAGGAGAAAACATGTAAGCCACTGTCATAGTGTCATTATGAAATTACCCACTCTGCAATGCAAGAGGAGACTTCTCTTAAGTGGAAGAGACACGCACACACTTCTACTTTGGGGAGAACTTCCTCTCCGCACATGGAAAACGGGCAGTCAGAGCAGTAGTCTCGACCCGCATGGCGATGTGATGAGAAGAAAGCCTCTTGACACAGCTAAGAGGTTAGTCGGCACTCGCCGTGGTTGAAGTCGGACAAGTGTGAATGAAGGCAGTTCAAAACATCCATCCAGTCCTTGCCTCCTCCCAACCCCCCCACGCCCAATTGCTGGCATGCACGTCCCGGCAGCCCTTGCCATTCATCTCGCAGTCCACCAATGGAAAGTTGGAGTTAACAAAGAGACGAGAAGAAGAGAAAAGTAAAGCGCGAGAGAAGAGAGTAAACGAGGGAGCGAGGCGTTTGATCCTTAGAGGAGAAGCGGAGCCGGCGGTATCTTTTTCTTTTTTTTCCCCAGGTCAGCCTGTCAATTAGGAAGACTGCAGCCCACAGCCACCTCTAAAGGATAGAGGGAGGGAGAGAGACAGAGCGGGGGAGAGAAAGACAGACAGATAAGATGAAGGTGAGTTGGTATAGAAGATGAAAAGACAGCAACAACTGACGATGTGTGACAGAGGAGGCTCATCTTGACCAGAGGCCCACGTTAGACAAGCTCCTACTCGGTTCAAAGTAGGGCCCTGTGCCCTCAAAGTCCAATAAATGGGACTTTGGCTCGGGGTCTTTGTCGGCCAAGACTTTGTTAGACTTATTTTAATGATGAAAAAATGACGTATTGATAAATGATGAACACATCTTATAATCTCTAGATATAACTATACCAGTCTATAGGTCAATAACCCTTTAATTAAATTGATCTATAGGTCAAAATACAGCAAATGCATCTTTCATTCCATCAGTCTATTACTGCAGGTCAATAGCCAACTGGGTATTGGTTGTATTTTTAGTTTGTCCAACCTTGCCAATTACAAACGGCTTCTCTCTCTATGACTGCATACAGCTGTGTTTTCTTCCTACTAACAACACTGCATGTTTAAGGCAGTGGTGCCTTTAATCCATGGTGAGATGATTCCACCTCAGCCCTGATGGTGAGAGAAGGGGTGTGTGTGTGTGTGTGTGTGTGAGTGTGTGTGTGTGTGTGTGTGTGTGTGTGTGTGTGTGGGTGTGGTGCACGTGTGCGGCTACAGACAGATGAAAAGCTGCTCTGGCGTTCGCACGGAGCCGAGGAGGACATTATAATATTAACATTTCCATAACGTGACATTTGCGTAATGTGACGGTGCATTATAAAACAGTGGTAAAGTGTGACGGTGCATTATTATAAGAGCGTGACACAGTGTGACTGTGCATTATAAACCAGAGTGTGACACGGGTCCTCCTCGACGCTAATCCCGGTCGACACGAAAACCTGCTCGCCCTGTAAAGCCCAACCACATCCTTATGTCCAACAACGTATGAAAACCTGCTCGCCCTGTAAAGCCCAACCACATCCTTATGTCCAACAACGTATGAAAACCTGCTCGCCCTGTAAAGCCCAACCACATCCTTATGTCCAACAACGTATGAAAACCTGCTCGCCCTGTAAAGCCCAACCACATCCTTATGTCCAGCAACGTATGAAAACCTGCTCGCCCTGTAAAGCCCAACCACATCCTTATGTCCAACAACGTATGAAAACCTGCTCTCCCTGTAAAGCCCAACCACATCCTTATGTCCAACAACGTATGAAAACCTGCTCGCCCTGTAAAGCCCAACCACATCCTTATGTCCAACAACGTATGAAAACCTGCTCGCCCTGTAAAGCCCAACCACATCCTTATGTCCAACAACGTATGCCTCTGACTGCCTGGCACACCAGTGATGGAAAGAGTTACTCACATTGTTTACTTAAAGCTGCTATAAGCAATATTTCTCAAATTGTAATGACCTTTGCAGCCAGCAGCCAGCAATGGGCAAAACTCTCCCAAAAACAAATGAATCTCCGTGACACATCTAGGGACCGCAATCTGCTTTCAAAGATTTTCCTAGAAGCTTTGTCATTGGTTGATTTGTCTATCTACTTCCTGATTAGCCTGGTTAATAAACCAGACTAATATCGCACGGACCGCGGGATATTAGTCTGGGGAGGCTCAGCTTGGATTTCATTTCCAGGGAAACATTTTCTCTTTGACGCAATTGGTCAGAGCTACTGTCAGTCAAAGGTCTCAAGCATTGAAAGTCACTGTACCAAAGCCCGCCCATATTGCATAACGTGTTTCGATTGGCCGCCCACATTCTCTGGTGTCGGAAATGGGCGTACAATTGAGCCTCTCCAGACCGAAATCCGCCGGCAGGCAATTGATTTTTGCCAATGGCTGATTCGGTCTGGTTTATTAACCAGGCTACTTCCTGATTGGTTAGTCATTTCTGCAGGGTTTTTTGTTTTTGTTTTTGACCAATGACAAAGCTTCCAGGAAAATCTTTGAATGCAGATTGTGGCCCCTAGATTTGTCACAGAGACTACATATTATTGCTAATAGCTACTTTAAGTAAACGTATCGATACTGCACTCTGTTACAGGTAAAAGTCTGGAATTCCAAATGTATAAGTAAAAGTACAAAAGTATTGGCTGCAGCATGTAGGCCCACCACACACACACACGCACACACACACACAAACTATTCAACATTTTAGGATTGCAGTTTTACATACTATTCAACATTTTAGGATGGCAGTTTTACACATTATTGGGTGCCTCTTTTTAACACTAAACCTAAAGACAGCTTATTGCCGAGTTTGGGAGCTTCGTAGATTATCTCGCGCGTGCGAGCGAGAGAGAGGGAGAGAATCCCCCACCAAATTGCCCGTAGGGGTCGGGAATGTGTGTGTGTGTGTGTGTGTGTGTGTGTGTGGGGAAGGGGGGATGGGGGGGTGGGGGTGCCAGGGCCTGGGGAAAGGCAAGAAGAAAATACTAGTTTAGGGAAGCCGCGCGATTAGATTAAGAAATCTAATTTTGACACAAAAGGGGCGACGCTGTCAGAAAACAGAATGAGTGCCTGTGGAATCTGCGCCGATCGCTCAACTCAAAAACCAGATTATCTTCGGCACGGGAGAGGAAGACGAGGGTACTACTGCTCGTTTGTTATCGCCGCTGGTTGGGTGGAAAACTTGTATGACCAAAACAGTATTCAGATAACAGATAGACTAAACAAAAACAACCCTACAATGGATCCAATTAAGTTAGCATTTAGTCACAAGCTCTTCTTGTTAATACCTTTCATTGGTTAATATTTATTATGAGAGACGCCACTTAACCACAGATACTTTTAAAATATATAGCTCAAATTGCCGATCTACCAGCTCACAAGTCACAATGGGACGTGTTGTGAGCTTGAGGATTAGCCATTTTCACCTCTCACGATTGGACAAAGTAGGTACAACACACACACACACCATGAAATGAACATAAAAAGTTGAAACATGGAGATACAAGGTTCTCCGCCAGACATCGTCAATATGTTTCCGACAGTCTCTAGCGTGGTGATAAAGCCAGACTCACTCACTGCCTCAAATACCACATCCAGGAGGGAGAGACAATGTCAGGCAACAGCAATCATTCTTCGGCTCCTAGAGACGTGAACATGAATGACTAATGATCCTATCACACTGCCCTCATAAAAGAAATGAAGAGTGTATTGAAATAACAAAGTGAAGATAGTCCAGCTTTTTTTACCTCCGTTTTTTGTACTCCCCCTCCCCTTTCTTTGTGAAGCGTGCCAGTTTATCTCCGCCACGTACATCAAGCAAATGTTGTGAAACGCTGTAGGTTTTTTATTTTATTTTATTTTGCTCCTGCAGAGTTCCACGTATACAGACGGCCGTGCAAAAAAAAGGGCCTTGGTTTTGTGAAGGAATTTAACACCCTGAACTTTGATGTTGGAATTTCACATTTCACATGCCATACACCAGTTTGAGGTGTTAAGCCCTAGAATAAATAAAATAAAGTACTTCAGTGCACGCACAGTAGCGCTTCAAACAGTATCTCCTTTTGAACATTTTAAGGGAGGAAGACATTTCTGAGGTTATTCTGGTGCAAACTTTATATTTTTCCGGAGGCAGGTCATGAAAGCCTGTTTGACGCCGGTCCATTGGGCTGTCCATACGTCAGTCCAGTCTCAGTTCTATACCGTCCTGTTTGCGTGACATTTACTGTGCGTCTTCGTGCTCCCTGGACGATGAACCCTGCTGAATGAACCGCTAGATGAACCCTTGGCCTTTGCTCCACCACCACCCTCAGGCTAATGTCAACTTTGCATAGAAACAATCTTGCGATCGAATAGGGTAGCTCGAAACCCTTTTAAGACGTCACCCCCCCCAGGACCTAAAATAACACAAATACACGATGAATTAATCACGTATTTCAAAAATAATGAAAATAGCTGTTGTACAAGCTCACACAATGCGTTGCATCGTGATGCGTTCCAGATCTGCTATTTTCGTAACTTTTTATATATTTTGAAATTTTATGGATTTCTTTGTTTTCTTTTTCAGCGGGGTGTAGATCAATATATGCCCAACAAACGTACTGCTTTTTCCTCACTATATTTAGAGGCTGCTATGTTCCCAGTCAACTTAGTTTGACTCGGTTCCACAGAAAAATGCTGTGAAAATAGAAGAACTATACATAGCGGATGCACAATGACAGATCTACAAGCTCACAACACCTCCCGTTGCAAGGCGATAAAATATGCTCTCTCTACACATTCAGCTATGGCTGCATGTCCCACAGTACACAGCCCTTGGTTTGAAATTAAAGTAATATAGGTAGAAGGAATTTCAAACCAATATTTATTGTATTTAAATAAGTCTTAAGATGCTATAATTTCCTGTTTCAACCTTCATTTTGTGGCGAACTAGGATGATTTTCACTCCCAACTGTGTCCAATCGATGTAAATTAGTCAAAAGGAGGAAGAAAATCTGGTGAATCCAGCCGAGCATCGCTAAGCTACGGAACCTCAGTCCCCCTTTCATCCAGATAGGCCTCATTTGTCTGGAAGGACAGGTTTTTTCTGCCACACTGTTCAGAAGCGGCCTTTGATCTGTCAATCCACACGCACAGACTGTCTGTAACATACAGCTTCATCCACTGCACTGAGGTGTGGTTGCAGCCAGGCAGGCATATATGGGGTTTGGATTAACTGTGGGGGTGGCGGTTCTACGCCTCTGCCATTACATTTTAGACATTTAGCGGACGCTCGTATCTAGAACGACTTAAACACATGGGCCTACATCAAATGCTGAGAGAAAGTGTAGACTAGTGCCGCTCAGTCTAAAACTAATATCACTAGGAAATCCAAGAACCTATAGAATCAGCCTAATACTATCCAAAGATGTACGTTTAAGCTAAAGGATGCCAGGTATATGTTAAACGTTAACCATATTAAAACACTGTCGGCCCAGGCCGTGGCGTAACGGTCTGGGCACCGGACTGGTAATCCAGTCGAAGTGTGCCGCGGGTTCGACTCCCGGACCCGACACGGCCTTTACTGCATGTCATCCCCCATCTCTCTCCCGTTTCCTGTCAGCCTACTGTCTGTCCCTTCAAAAATCAATAAAAAGGCGTAAGCCGCAAAAAAATATCTTAAAAAAAAAAAAAAAAAAAACACTGTCTGGAAAACATGTTGGGGAAATTTGTCAAAATATCTACTGACCGAGTGTGAACAGTTCAGAAAGCTGCCTTCCACTGACCCAATCGGACCCACTTAAATTAAAACATGATGTATGATGATAAGAGTGCCCCTCACTTCACACAGGTGTGATTTTTCTTTAATAAAGTGATATGAGGTAAGGGCAGGCAATATGACAAAATATTATATCACAATATCTTTTCAGAAATGATCACAATATTGATATTCATCTGGATATCACATTTTATTATATAATCTATATAATAAATTTGTTTGTATACTGATAGACTATTAGTTTGGTATGCAGATAGATAGATAGATAGATAGATAGATAGATAGATAGATAGATAGATAGATAGATAGATAGATAGATAGATAGATAGATAGATAGATAGATAGATAGATAGATAGATAGATAGATAGATAGTCAATTCATTTTATGAATGGATGGACGTTTAACCAAACGTGGATGTTTCACCCACGTTTGGTTAAAAGTTATATCAAGTGATGTTTTAACATTACAAACTTTCTAAATAACTTTAGTATTCAACGTGTCGGGTCCTAGCAACTCCTTCTGTCTTCTGTGCTACATGCTATCCTGCTGCGTTCGCTCCGCTGCTGACAGGGAAGAGAAGAGAACTGAGCAGCAACACAGGGAGGGGCGGGCGGTTGGCGCAAAGGGACAGATATTCAAATGAACACCGCATTGAGCCTCGACATGTTCTTTTTGGCGAACGACACCGCCGTTCAGAAATATAAATTTAGGTATAGAACCACGACTATAGAATGTGCACTTGCTGTAGACAGAGACTTGTCTTTATCACGATTGAATGGTCAAATCCTGTAGTCGCACCTGTGCTACAAATTGAATTTTACAACTCGCACAGTGATATTTTTAGTCGCAAATGCGAGTACCTAGTCGCACTGTCGCACATACATACATACATACATACATACATACATACATACATACATACATACATACATACCGGTACATTTTATAGCAGTGACTGACTGAGACATCGAGCGTGCGTGCGCAACTGGTTGTGGCCCCCATCAAGTGACCTTTTGACCAATGCGGCCCTCGCCCCATATTGAGTTTGACACCCCTGGGTTAAAGGATCTAAAACGCACCCCTGGTGAGGCGAGCTTAAACGCCACGCCGTGCCACACTAAACGCGTGTATATATTGTCTTGTCTTGATTTTCTTCTGCAGGTCCCTGGCACAACGCATTTTCAGATGGGGGTCCAGTGGCCACATACATATCAATGTGGGGGTCTTTGAGAGGAAAAATGTTTGAGAAATAAAATGCAGTAGCAGCTGTTTTGAAGCACCAACCAGACCCCAGAGAACCTGCCATACAGCCTCATTTCCATGAAGCAGCATATGTGTATATATATATATATATATATATATATAAATATATACATACCCCAACCCAGGTGCTGCTTCATGGTTATGTATGGTAATACTTTACACTATATCTTCAGTTGACATTTAATTACACAGCCAAGTGTGGAGTGTTCATTTAACTCTCTGGAAAAAAAAGGCTTCTAAATCCAGTTTTCTGGAAAAAAGTAAATGAAAATAATAATAAATGGCACCGACCCCAGCTCATTTCTTTCTTACAGGTACCCAGAAGCAAAGATTTGAGTTGAGGATGTTCAATGGAATGATTATATATATAATATATATATATAATATATATAGTCACGCTATATATATATATAGCGTGACTGGTCCTCAACGTTGGGTACTACAAAATGGAGCCGTATGGGTCCATTCGTATATTCTCAGTAAAAAAAGCAGGGAGGATTTTACAGTGTATTTGATCTAACTGTTCATGTTGCATTTCAGCATCACAATTCTAAGCACATTTTAAGGCCTGATTCAGTGTGGAAATGTCAGACAGCTCGGTCGGCTGTGATGTGTGCAGGGGTTGAGCTGTAGCCATGATGCAGCATGATGTGGTCCCAACCCACCCATCAAACGACGAGAGAGAGAGAGAGAGAGAGAGAGAGAGAGAGAGAGAGAGAGAGAGAGGGAGAGAGAGAGAGAGAGACGCAAGGCCAAGTCAGGGAACAGCTGCCAAGGGGAGGAACGGAGTCGTGGAAGAGAGTGGAGCTTTGCACAGATGAGAGACCTGACACATCTGGTTAAGGTAGAGAGAGAGAGAGAGAGAGAGAGAGAGTGTAAAAACCTCTTGACTCCCACCTTAAATAGAGCATGAAGGCGACCACACGCTTGACGGGCGGCGGTGAGGGGGTGGGTACTTTCGCCTGTTGCCCGGCGAAAACGGGGCCGTGATTGCATACTTTATGGCTGAGGCATGATGGGTGAGGATTAAAGATGGCTGCCCTCGGGGCATACAGCAATACCATTACTCTTGATGGATTCCCTCTTCCTTCACATAGTCCCATACGCAGACAGCGTAGGGGGGGGGGGGGGGGGGGGAATCAAGTACGTTTACTCAAGTACGGTATTTCAAGGAACTTGAGTTGATAGAAGTTGATACTTATACGCTGCTATACATTTCAGAGTATTGTACTCCACTACATGGATTCGCCAGCTTTATTTATTTTGTAGATTTAGATTATTAAATATAGCCATTATATAGCCATATAGCCATATAGGCAATTTACAAGCTTACAACGTGTCACATTGCAATGCATAGTTAGCTTGTAGATAATTTCAACAACAAAAAAGACAAACAGGCCATTCATAAATGGCGGTAATTAATACTTGTTTAACTTCAAACCCGGATTATGTTTTGAGGTTCACAGTGGTGTAAAGTACATTTACTAATGTAATTAAGTAAAATTCTTAGGTATGTTTACTTAAGAGTATTTCCAGTTTTCAGTAGCTTACTTTTACATCTCATAGGAAAATATTTTACTTTTACTCTACACTACAATATTTTGAAAATGTTCAAATTGTCCATAGCTCCTATAGTGGCTTTGTATAGTTTTTTTATTTTTATATATTATATTTTATTATTATATACTACAATTTACAATTACAATTTAGGCATTTAGCAGACGCTCTTAATCCAGAGCGATTTACAATAATCAAGAACAAAAGCATGGGAATACATCACAAAAGCATTTATCATAAAACATGCGTAAGCTAAGAAAGTAACAGTGGAATATCTATATTATGAGACTATACATATAAACTATATATATACTACTATGCTATACATATGTACCACTCTATGCAATTCGGCCATTTGAAAATAGCAGATTTATAAGAATTTGAATTCTGGACCTTTTTGTCTTGTAACATTGCAGTATTAATACTTTTTACCTAAGTAAAACCTGTGAGTACATCTTCCTCACTGGAGGTTCACAGGGCCTGACTAATGCATGGCATGATGATGGGATCAGGGGAGACAGGAGAGGCAGCTTCAGTAAAACCTCTCGCTCCATTTTCTATTTTCTCTTTCCTAATCCCCCCCCCCCCCCCCCCTTTCCCCTTCTCCTCGCTCTCTGGCGAGAGGAGAGCTTGGCTCTATGGCACTCGGGGCAAAGGCAAAAAAAAAAAAAGTGCCGGAACTGCTCCTGATTCTTAATCGTCAGCTAGCCCTGTGTCATATTTTACTGCATACTACTTTATACTTCTACTCCACTACAAGTTAAAGACAAAATCTTGAGTATTTTTTGCCATGTTACTGTACGAATGTGTCAATGCCGTTACTCTTTACCCGTGCTTTTACTCAAATGCATTTTGAATACAGTACTTTTAGTTAAGGAACAGAGTATTTACTAACTGTTGTGATAGAACGTCTGCCATGCATGCTCGGGGCAAAGGCAAAAACCATGGCAGAACGGCACTCTTGATTCTTAATCGGGGGTTACACCGCCCGCGTCGCTAGCTGGTCTCCCCACCGAGCGCTGCCGCCGTGGCGATGCAGGCAAAACGGACTGGTGGGCGGGGGGGGGGGGGGGGGGCAGTTAACTGTCGATGTTCCAGCAATACTGCATGCTGCTGTCACCTTCGTTTCACCCCATGAAAACTACTGGCTGGCAGAGAGCTGAGTCATTCCACCGCTCCACTCCTCTCCTCTCCCCCTCTCATCTCCAAGACAGGCATAAAGCGCCGCTAAGCAGTCGGTATGGGAGGAGGGAGGGAGGGTATAAGGCGAGATAGGCGGCGAGAGGGAGCTTGAAAAGAAAGCAAACGAGGACTTTGGAAGGTATAGATGACAAGTTTGGTGCGTGGCACGACTGCATACAAATCCAGGGCCCTCCCCCGAGTTAATTGAGATCGCCTGTCTTCCATTCTCTTTCAGCAATGGCCCCACCGTAATGACGGACTATACTCTCCACAGACTGGGCCGGGAAGAGCAGAGCGCTTGTCTGTCCGTCTGTCTCAAGCCCTTCCAAATGTTGTTTTGCCCAAATTGCTGTCACAATCGTTTAATCTGCTCAACCCCCCCGCCCGAAATGCATGGCTGTCTCTCGCCCCTCGTCTGCATCTCTCTCTCTCTCGCTGCACAACACTCATGCCTCTCGCCCCCGCCCTCCCCTCTCTGCCTCCTGTTCCAATGCAGAGTGTGCTCCAGTACAGTCAGTGTGGCAGCGTTCTTATTTGTCTCTCTGGTGACACTAATTGGAAAACAGCCGCAAGGCGTCCCCTGGGTCACAACCTCAATTTGTTGATTAACGGCTATATAGCTTAAGACAGCCACTCTCAAGCTTTTGTGGGATCAGGGCGGGCCCACACACTTCCGTCCAGGGCCCACGTCGTCTGACCCCTTTTCCGGCTACTGTGTTAAGCTGTCGGACGGGTGGGCCGCGCTGCACTTTCGGGAGTATGATTTATTTGAATGATCAATGCAATCGATCAATCGCCGGCTTGGATCGATGGATGAACAAGGCATAATTTTACTTAAATTTATGAAGGGATGGGAACGGTCTGTGTCTCTTGACGTATATATGTGGGGTGACGTTTTGCTCATGTATAGACTTTAGCCGGAGACCACGCCAGTGCTAGTGCGTCGGATGCATGGCAGGGCAGGAAACCAAAACAGCCAGGCTTAAGGAGGGCGTGTCCAGTGAATTCCCAAGAGCTTCCGGATCCATATTTCACTCCATCAGCATTTTGCTTCTCACATAGATTACATCCCATCTTCACTCGCTCTCATTTTCCATTTGTTCGCTCTCCGCAAGTCATCCTTGTTTTTTTTGTCTTCCTCAAGGCTACTTTCTCTGCCGTCAGAGAGGCAAGGTAAATTAAACGCCTCTAATCAATACGCCTGCAACTTACTTAACTAATGAGGTTGTGGATTTCCGCCAGTGGGGAAGACATTTGTAGGTCCTCTGTGCCTCAGAAAGGGAGGGGGGACTCGCATGGTGTCACTGGGACTGCCATGGATTATATTATACGCAATGAAGGAAGGCTTCGACATGCAGAGCTGCTCATTGTGAACTCAATATTCAATTATCACACTTACAACCTTTGCGATGCTTTGCAGGCATATGGTATTTCCCATATTCCCCAATGGGATGATTTATGCGGTCTCATGTGGCTGCTCACTTGACTTTATTTGTGGGTCCCTTTTTTCTCTCAATCTGCTCATGTTCATTCAAGCATAATCTTTTCTTCCCTATAGTGCTGTTTGACTGTTTGACTGTAATTATCATGCAACTAACTGTGTGCAGTTGCCAACATTCACATGACCGCCACCGCCACCGCCACATTGCACCATGCCAGTGTTACAAATGTCATTGGGCAGAAAACGTGTGTGTGTGTGTGTGTGTGTGTGTGTGTGTGTGTGTGTGTGTGTGTGTGTGTGTGTGTGTGTGTGTGTGTATACATGTGACTGGATGTTGATTGTTGATTTAAGCTCTGGCATTTATGTCAAACAGTCTAATATTTCTAGATTCTCCTGTCAAATTAACTCACTGGACAAAAACTGATTTCCGTGATTGCAAATACACCCCCCCCCCCCCACACACACACACAGAGCTTGGAAATGAGTGATGAACTCTCTCTCTTTCTCTGCATTATGGAGTGCTACTTGACTCAATGTGTTACAGTGTGTAACCTCTAATGGCATGGACCGATGTCGCTGCCTTCGCATTTTCACGGGTGTAACGGCACGTGAAGCCGTTTGCCCGGTGCTCCTCGACAGTAGCCTGACACTCAGCCTGAATTTTCATTTCGTTTCACTCCATTATTCAGTCTGAACGCCCTCCCTATACAACCGTTTCTGGGATGGGCGACCAATCAGAATAGTAGGAAAGCAGATGGCATTGTGTCAATCATGTGGCTATGGCTAACCCGTTTGCTAACCAAACAAACACAGCCAACGAGCGCTACTAGTATGTAAACAAAAGCGGTAAAATATGTCGGATGATGATGTTTATAAAACCTCTTGTGTCTTCAAAGAAACTATTTATCATACGTCGATTTAATAGCCAGATTGATACGGCCATGAGTTACCGCAGTGGGGGCAGCCATGTTTGTTTGTGTCTGGACGGCACTGTTGTTTGACGTCATCGAGTTGAAACGACGCTGATTCGTCGGTTGGATTTCCAACCGAGTCTGAGACCTCCTTCGGGAGCGTCACCAGACCCTAAATCGCCTGAACATAATTTTTTAATGTGGCTAGCGATTTAGGGGCTGGAGCCAGGCTACCTCGACAGTGCTCAGGCACACAAAGCCTTTACACAGCACTTTTTCATCCAATAGAAAAGGAATAAAATAATTAAATGGGCATCGGCAAATTATGTCATATAGTGAAATGACCAAAAAAGATGGCTGCAGTCAGAAAAAGTCAATGTTAATTCCTTGGATAGTTGGTGTGAGTGTACAGTATGTGGAAGTGCGTATATGTGCGTCGCAATGACTCAAAGAGTTGGTCATCAAATTGTCTTATTAATGCGACAAAAACAAAAACTTGTGAATTCAAGACTTTGCGGGTCGTGTAATTTATAGCAAAAAAGTCATATTTCGGGTGAACTACAGCTTTAAGGTTAGGCTTTAAAAAATCTTAAATCATAAAAGTGCTGTTCATAAAATGTTGATATCCTCACAAGTACAGTAAGTACAGTGTGTGTGCGTGTGTACTGTATGCGTGCAGCGCCGTGCGTGGGTGAGCAACCTCCGCTCGCTGCCAGCTGAGTGCGGCGCTGACCTTGAGGCCTGGCCGTGTGCATGGCAGTGTGGGTGTAAAGAGAACCAGGCAGCAACCTTTTATCTGAGGAAATACTCTTGTTGTCGGAAATAAACGCCGGCCAAAGAGTGCTGACGCAAGAGAGCCCGCCCGTGTGCTGTCGGCTTTTTTTCTTCTTCACATGCAGCATCGGCAATTTGAGCCACTCAATGGCTCGACGTATATACGCACATACTGTACTATGCCAGTGTTTCCCAAACAGTGGGTCGGGACACATGTGTGGGTCGTGGACCGATTTGTATGGGTCACGAGTAAAACTGTCCATATATGTTCCCTCAATCTGGATTTTAGTTATTTCAATAAAAGTTCCTGAATAAAAAATATTTCAAATAAATTCAAGGAAACAAACAATATGTAAGTTTTTTCACTACTGTGGATCTCAGGCAAACATCTAATTTCTCTTTTTGGTCTTGAACTAAATAAATAAAAATTGGGAACTACCATTGCACTATATACACCGGCACTCCCCCCACCCTGGACACTTCCCATTGAAGCATGGGTGCCATCCCCACACCCCACACCCTGCTGTATGTATTGATTGAAGTTTAACACCTTTATTGCTGTAATTAACATTATAACAAGTTGCGGTCACTGCAAATGTTTACAGCTACCGTACCTTTGGAGAGTCAATGCGTAATTCTAGCTCTGCATCATGAAATCCAGGTGAAAATAGTCCCATCATTTGTTAGCTGGTGGACACATATCCCACTTCTGCGATGCAAATCACAAACAAAGAGCAAAGCGAGCCAAGATTGTCCATACCCCCTTGTTCACTTTGCATTGGAGTCAGTTTCCCAGAAGCCCTTGCAAGACAGTTGTAGATTTCCGGTTATGTCATCATAAAGTGGCAGCCTCGTCACGATGTCCGCAACAATGCCGGATTTTCATAAAAGTCATCAAAACATGGCGAATTAAACATAAAACAAATAGCTGGTTTAGCGTGTTACACAGGGAAAGGCAATGGAATAAAACGCGTGTTTAGCGGGTTATGGAGTGAAGCTGTTAAGCCCACAGATTAACATGGTTCGGGTGGACAGATATAGCACATTCCTCCCTCATATGTGAATTCATAAATTAATAATAATGCAGATTGCATTACTTATTTGTCAGCGTGATGAGATTTAACATTAATATTGCATGTGCATGTGAATTATAGAAAGGCATAACTTAGTGTAAATATAATGTGTAGGTCAGAGGAATAATCCTATAGAATTGTAAATCCAGTGAAGCATGGGTCTTCAACAGGGGTCATTGACCCTTAGGGGCAGGGCTCGAGATTAACGGCGTCCCGACGTCCCGGGGACTGTAAAATGTATCTCATTCGGGACGGTTTCGGGACGAGAGGAGTTTTTACACTGAAAATGCGCATTTCGTGTGCAGCGATGAGCAGCATGAGAATTTGCCGTGCCGTTAGAGTCAGACAGTTGACAACAGCAACAACAACGCACACACTATACATTCACCCAACGGAATCATAGGAATTATATTGCTTTTGCCCCGTGGATGGGACATTTAGATTGAAAAACTATCGGTTGGAAGCGTGCATAAAACCATGGTTGTGTGCCACAGAAAGGTTCCATATGGACATGGGGCTACAGTACTACACCAACGTTTAACGTTAGCTTCCATGCTAGGCTTGCTAGCTGGCATCGGGAGGCATACTATCATCCGACAGAGCTAGGAGCAATGCTCCGAGGTGCGCTGCGGGTCGGGAGAGGGTTGCGGTTAGGTTTAGGTGTCTGCCCCGGGGGAGGTTGGAGGTTAGGGTGAGGGAGGAGGTAGGTTGTCGTTCGGACCAATGCTCCGTCGGATGAAAGTATAACTGCACTCGCTGGCATCGACATTAAATAAGTATATATCCTCTAAAGCAACAGATGTTTTCTAATGCTCAGATTGTTCTGGAATTGCTGCCCCAACACTGTGGAATGCACACCCCAAAACGCTCTCATTCCACAGTTTATATTGATTGTATTCATTATTATTATTATTTATTGATCCTTCGTCTTAGTATTCCCCCTAATAAAGTAGTTTTTATTTGTTTTCTCATGCCAACCATGTAATAGACATTTGAGTATTCATTTACCTGCATTGCTGCACGTTATCTGTTGGTCTTGATCAAGTAGCCTACACCAAAGTTTTATAAGCTACTGTAGTCACTATTCATTGATTCACTGGTAGGCTACACCAAAATAACAAAATCCATTTGAAAATAAATATCACTGTTCTCAGGTCGAATATTGATATGCGATTAAAATATGATTAATTTAGATTAATTAATTATAAAGCCTCTGATTAATTCGATTAACATTTTTAACCAAGCCCTATTTTTCATCTGGGAGCATTTTGACTAAATCAGTGTATCTACAGAAGAAACATGAAGCCAAACAAATAATGTACTGCATGTATTCAATACAGTACATTATTTGTTTGGCTTAATTACAATTAGGAATACAATAGGATTATTGTATAATTACAATAGGAATACAGTTATTCATTTCACAATTTGAGTGGTGCTTTTTTGTACTTTTTTTCCCCCGGGACGGTATACATTTACTTCGGGACGGTTCAAATTGTATTTTGGGACGGTTCCGGGACGGTGGTGAAAAAAGTTAGTCTGGAGCCCTGCTTAGGGGTCCTCAGAGTTCCAATATGGGGTGCGTCCAAAAAATGTGGATCTACAAGCTCAAATCAGGTCACAGTGAAAATTTCGGCAAAGAGGGTTGACGGTTTAATTAATTAATACCTGTGTTAATGTGTTTAAATATATTCATGAAAATGTACATCATCCTTGGCCTGAATAATATTGAAGCCACCTGCAGAAAGGCATACACACGTTTTTTATTCCAACAGCTTTCCCTGTACCATTAAGAAACAGTTCACCGACCCTCCGAACCAAAGTAGCAGTTTTAAGTCGCTTTAAACCAATGTTTAAAACGAGACAGCAGAGAGCATGTTCGGTCACGCAACAAAGATCCTTGCCTCGCTGTTCAAAACGCCTCAGCACAAGTTAGAAGGTGCAGCTTTCCAGACCTCCACGATCGACCTTGCATGCAGGGTCAGCATCAGCTCAGACAAGGGCACGTCTAATGAGTTTCCCTTGCTCGCTGCCGGATCTCCCGGAGCAGGGTGGGAGATTAAGGGGTCTTCGGAGCAAGGTGGTGCATGCGCCCGACGTAACCGCTGGTGTGGAATAATTAGGCAGAGTGCAGGACCCCTCCTGGATCAGACATGACCTTTGGAGAGCGAGACCCACGGCCCCCCTCTGGCCCGTTCCAGATGCCTCCGAAAGAGGAGAAAAGATTACAGGAAATTCCCAGCCGTCGAGATCATCGGATCTCAGACATTTTCATGTCAGCGACCCCCAAATTGGTACGCCTTTGGCCGCAGACATCCATTTGATAAGATGTTGTGTCAGGGGACCCTGTAAGAGATTTGATAAGCTCTGTCAAGCATTTTTCGGAAATAGTCGATCCACAAGCTCACGAGTCGTGATCAATGTGTTGTGAGCTATTTGGATCGGCTATTTCCAAATAGCAAAACAATAAGTCTTCCTCCTGTTGCTGGGGACCCCCTAATACGCCATCAAGGACTCTTGGAGGCTCCCTTTTATTATAAAAACTCACACCTTAATTAAAATTGCCTAGAGGGGGTATGGCAGCCGGACGGACGGACCAACGGTGGAAGTCACTAATGCCACATGGAGATATGCACCAAATTTGACACAAACAATAACACTGTTCAGGGATCTGACATTAGAATAGCCACACCAGGGACCACCAGGGCCCCCTGGGTGCCACAGGTGCGTCATCTATCTATAAATGTGTGTGTGTGTGTGTGTGTGTGTGTGTGTGTGTGTGTGTGTGTGTGTGTGTGTGTGTGTGTGTGTGTGTGTGTGTGTGTGTGTGTGTGTGTGTGTACATCTGTAATCCACGTAAATCGACAACTGTTTGCCACACCGACTTCAAATTCACACACAATCCACACCACCACAGGGAGTGCAGTGCCCGGCCTCGAGTTGGTCCGACCCACGGTTGTCAAGAACAAGCACAAAAGCCTCTGCCAGGCTCTGGACAGGGCCCAAATTAGCAAATTGATCACAACTGATCACCCCTAGATCTCCAGAGCTGGCCTGTTCTGACATCAAAATGATGATCAAAATAACTGAGTGGGGCATGCATTTCCAACTTGCATTGTTTCAAGTCAGCCAGTGCCTAGTTGTTCTAATCTGCAACAATATTGACACCGTTCAGGGTCTTCCATGACAATATTCCTGCCAGAGTCCACGTCAGGGTCCCCCGGAAGCCACAGGCACACCATTCCTCCAATCACCACCAAATGTGGCACACATGCTGTTCAGGGATCTGCCATGACAATAGTCAGACCAAAACAAATAAAAATGCACACATATAGGGCACTACAGCAGTGTTATAGAATAGTAAAAAAAAATGGCCATCATTGGTGACCATTGTTCTGATCAGCGGAATACGGTAGTACTGAATGTTCTATAGAAAATAGCACTTTGTGAGCTTCAGTGTGCTTATGCTACTTTCAAATAGCCCATCTGCTACTTTCAAATAGCCAACATCAGGGTTAAACTGCTCAAAACTGATTTTGATGCTACTGTATATTGACACATTATGTTGGGGACCTCTGGAATACGCTCATAGGAACCCATGGCGGTCCCTGGATCCCCACTTTGAGAACAAGTGATCTAGACTCTGACACTGGCTGTGCTGGTATACTGTAATCCCACTGTAATAATAGTCACGGAAGGCTGCACATTTTCCTCTGGGTCACTCAAGTGTCGGAATGCATTTGAGCGCTGGCCGCTTAACGTTCCATCTGCCGAAACGTGTGACTTTCACTGAGAAGACTGTTGTGACATAATGGCGCTCTGCCACTTTGAAATGTGTATACATTCAGCCTGACGGCAGTGAAACGTCTCAGCAGCCGCGAGGCTATAGCTCTCCGGTCCAATAACACTGCCGTGTGCACCGGTGAATGGAATCAGGCTGAGTTTTCTCGCTCGCTGGGGGGGGGGCAACTTATAGAGAAACGTGTCAACTCAGGAACGAGCTCATCTTAAAATAAACGTTCGATAGAGTTTGAAATGTTCCTCTGCCGCGTCTAACACATTTGGAGAGAGTGTGTGTGTGTGGCACACTGGTGGAAATAAGTATTGAATGTGGTGACTTTTTTTCTTACTGTAAACATATTTCTAATACTACTAATCACATGCAATTATAATAGACATTGGTATTAAAGTGATATTTCACTTTCAAACATGTTTGGGGTCATTTCAACGTCTACTAGGCTTCTGTGAGGACCGACAGTTTTGAAGTTGCTTGATTCCGTATTTAGATATTTGAAATCAATTTTATAAGACACATCCTCCTATATACTGTATTGTCACTTCAAACTTCCTTTTATCCATGTTAGATTCATTGAAAACACCCGTACTAGGTTATGATATTGTCATTCTAATGCGTGAGGGGGCTGTGATTTTTCAAGGGCTATTTTAATTTCTCTCGTTTTTATGTTGAAGAAGGCTTTACCGCCTGTGGATATGTGACTTACAACCAAGGAGAGCCAGCCATGTCTGACGAAGAGTGAGCACTATTCATAGCAACAGCTTAATCAGAAGCAACTCAATCCCCATTCTTTTGTTAGGCAGATTTTGCCACATCAAGCTGATTGATAAGAGAGATTGGCACCAACCAAAAAGTCAGTGTTGATTTCGTAGACGAAACATAACCCTAGTAAAACTAACTTTTTTCACTGACCAAAACAAAAAAAATGAAATGAAACTAAGCCATGATGACTAAAACTATGACTAAATATACCTTTTGTCATGCGAGACGCATTGTGAGCTTGTAGATGGGCTATTGTCAGCATGCAACGAAAATACATTGCATGGATGCAACTGGGACGTATCCTCAGTGATGTATCCCAAGGTCATCAGGGTTTCTGGTCTCGCGAACATCATACCCCTCACTCGGGTGACCCACCCGGGGTGATCAAGTCCCGACTTATGTCCCAGTAGCTATCCTCGATCAGACCCACTACTAGGGAAAGACCAGGGCCACACAATCCGTTGGAACCACTCCGAAACTACTATGCCGGGACTGAGAGGTACAATTCTGCCATGTGGAGGGACTAGGCTCTGTGGGTTGACTCCTGTCCGGGCCCCTCCTACGTCTCACCAGGTCCTGCTCTCACCAGGAGTACAGCTAAGACCTGTGCGTTGCACCAGACTCCCAGCACCAGACACTTCATTCAGGATTGGTGGATTCTTGAGCCGCAATCGTTCTGCAGGCTCCACCTGGGCAATGATAGTACTGCAGGTTCCACTTGCGGCTCAAATGGCTTAAAGGTGAGGCCTTTAGATTTAGTCGACTGAAATCGTATTATATTTAGTCGACTAATACTAGACTGACACTAAAACATTTCAGATGACTTAAAATTTGACTAAAACTAAATTGCATTCAAAAGACTATGACTAAAACTAAATCAACAATGCACCGAGGTATAGAGGAGCTGGCACTGTCCGAGCTGCTGAACTCTGTCCTGCAGAGCCGTGGCTCACCATGTGGACAATGTTAAGGTGAGATGAACACCTGAACGCCGCTACGTGTTATTTTAGAAACATTTGCATCCTATGCATGTGTACCTGCAAATATAACAGCACTTTTTTGAAAATGCACTGGAAACCCGCTGTCCTTAGGGTCTTGCGGCCAATGCATGTGTTGAGCTTTTGCCATTTAGAATGTGAAGGTGGTGAAGAATGAAGCTGTTGTGTTGTTTTATCTCTTCTGTGGGATCATTTCTGCCATGACACTATAGGCCAGACGTGTTCAAAACAATGTGGCGTGTTGTGAGCTTGTAGATCAGCTATTTTTGTGTTGCTACCCAGAACTGTGTGTTAATAGAGTGAAACGATTCCATAAGCGTTCCAACCATACTGCAGATAGACGGGAACTCCTTTGAAGAGCAACACTGCATAATGCCATAATATGTAATAATCCTCAAGCAAGCATGGTTCGTTCCTTTGAAAGAGCTGATGACACCTTCCCTACTCTCACTCCGGACGTCAGGCACATAGTTGGCTGAACCCCGTTTTAAAATACTCCCATAAACACACACCTGGACCAGGGTTGCTAAGTCTGCTTATTATAAACCGCTTGATTGTCTGTAAAGTTGCTTGTAAATGTTAGTACTTGCGGGCTGTGGCTTGTTTCTAAAGTGTAGTTGATTATTTTGGTTGAGTGGTTTTCAAACATTTTCATGTCAAGGACCCCACAAATGAATGTGTATTTTATTGTATCTTTATCTTTTGGGCGTATCTTTCGTAGCGGCGCTTATTTCCCTGGCATAATCTGGTAACACTGCCCTGGGCCACATGTGTCAGTATGACTGTGCCAAATCAGGACGGGGTAAAAGGCTGAAGATGAGCAGTTGTTTAGAGTCACTCGATGTCACCGCGTTCGCACAAGGCTTACAATGAAACCATCATTTTGTAACTAAACACTTTGTAATCTGTATAGCACAGTCCTTGTTTGTGCAGTAGGTCAGGGACTGTACTTTCCTGTAGAAATGTTTGTCTGAATAAGAATAAAAAACTATCCAAACTATCCAAAGCCCGAAGAGCCTACTGTACGTTCACTCTTTGTATTTGTATGTTTTTTCTTCTTCCAACAAATATTGCAGTTCTGGCTTAACCAGAACTGCAGGGTTATTTAATTGAACAATATAAAAGTTATAAAACACAGAACAGCATATCTCCGGTGCTAATGAAAGGAGCACACATCATGCAGGGCAGCATGGCCCTGGATACTTTATAGAGTTACACAGAAAGTATTTCTGCAAAGTGTAAACATTATGCAAACTTGTCATAATAATCTAGCAATTGATTTATGAGAGATGTATAAAAGTAGGGCAGTATACTGTACAATGTTTAGTTCAGTGCCTGAGTGTCGTAGTAGGTATAGGTAGTATCATGGCAACATAATTCCACTATTCCAGGTCATAGACACAGCCGATATTTTCGGTGCGCCACACGCCCACACCGTAATGCAACTTGAACACAGTATAAACCAGGCTTCACGTTTGGACAGATCTAATCTGCTATTCTCATGCACAGACATACCGTGGTGGTGTGGAGAGACTGCTGCTGTATGGCTGGCTGCTGGCTCACAAGAACATTTTTTTCCAAGCCTTCATGTCATCATTTATTTTAGAATTGTATTTTAACCTCGGAAAATATGTAATAAAACAGCTATATTACATCTTGCTTACTAGTCATTGTCTGCAGACCATGTTGTATGACAAATAAAAATGTTGGACCCCAAATGCTATCTATACAGTATAAGGTTCATTTGAAATGTTGGAGAACCACTGGTTTAAATTACAAGCAACTTTATAGGAAAACAAACCCAAAGTTGCTTATAATAAGTAGACATGGCTATTGGCTACACTAGCTCCCTGGCATGTGGCAATGTTTATGGAGGAAAAAGTCAAACCTCCAAGGCGGAGCAATGCAGCAAATTCACAGACTATTTTTCTGGCCAGAGGCCCGGGTGCAAATTTCAAATTGTGCTGCTATTATCTACTACAAATACCATTAACATTGAGTGACTGGAGTTTCTTCCAGGGGTGAAATACCCCTTTAAGTGTACGGCCTTTTAATGTGTGTATTGCATATAGTTTTTGAGCGGGTGGGTGTGCTTTTTGTTATTGCTTGGCCATGTTATCGCTGCTTGCAGCAATATTTTGGTTTCCTTTTGGCTCCAGCACCTAATCCAAGGTTACTGGCAGATGAGTGTTCATTTTTCCCCTTACATTTAGAGTAGCCAATTATTTTTACCACTTTTTCTTTTAATCACAATTTAGTCATTATGCCAATTAATTAGGTTTGTCACAGCTGTTGTACCCTACTGTCTCGCATGCCAGTGAGGGGACCCCAACAGCATTTCTGCTATTTAATTTTCTTTCCTTCTTTCTTTTTTTAATGGAACACGCTGCATAATGAGCACTTTTACTTTTGGTATACTGTACATACTTTCTATGTTGATGTCCTAGTACTATGTTTACTCAATAGAAACCTTTGTATACAGCCCTTGCACTTGCATTTCTACATTGTGGCAATGTTACTTTTACTTGTGTAACCTAATCTATATACTGACCCACTCATTTTGGAAGTTCTTAGACAAACAAGAGCTCTCCCAAAATTATAGCCGCTCCAACACCCCACAAGTTCACCCCCTAGGTAGCAAACTTCACATGGAGACATGCCCATAGCAAAACTATATGAAAACAAACAGAACCATGTATTAAAAAAAAATAAGTACAAACATGCACATTGCATATGCAGCGACATGCATTAACATGCCAGAGCTGGTTATACACATTAACATTGAGATGCAGTGCTACATACTGTACATGCACAACAGGCACTTCTTTCACCACAGCACTTCAGCAGCCTTGCCAACCACAGGTTCAGAAATGCCAGCTGAAGCAGTGTGACAGCCAGGCCCACTCTTCAAAGAGCGACATCCTTGTTAAGAGACGCACTGCAGAGCTAGCCAGACACAAATACAGCGCGCCAGGTAGAGGAGGAAAAAGCGAGGAAGAACAAAATCAACACACAGTGACATGCGGTTTGTCTAACAATGTGCCGCCTGTCGGGGGCTTTAAAAGATTAAAATGTCTGAGGTTGCGAGTGAGGTGTTACTTTTTTTTGCTCGCGTTTCTCCTCATTAGGACATGTCTTCTGTGACTTCTCATTGTCAAGTGCGTTTGATACCGTTACATTTTGTTCCCATTGATACCAATTTGCATTTTACTTTGGTGAGACATCTTGTTCCACGTGTCACTACAAAGGCCTGGTAACCCCCCCCCCAAACAAACACCTCTCTCTCTGCTGTTAAGAGAATTTGAGGCTGTTAGAATGTGTATGCACGCGCATGTGTGACTTGCCATCCCTACTGTTTTGGTGAAGAGAATTAAAGGATCGCACACGCACACGCACACACACACACACACACACACACACACACACACACACACACACACACACACACACACACACACACACACACACACACACACACACACACACACACACACACACACAGAACAAAGGACACTCAGTCATTTCATATCTGTAGCCCCTATCAGTGGTGGCAGAAGAAAGGAGTGTTCTTCTGAGGCAAGATCTCATCCTTGATGGCTCAGGCTGGTTCTCCGGTGGGGCTCCAGTACATTCGCACCTTGTTAGGAGAAACATGAAGCAAGGAGATGGAAGGAGATGGAGGGTTAATCACGTAATAAAACATCTCCGACCTCGTTGTACTAAAAGAGGGAAACATTCTGCAGCGGTGACGCGGGTAAGAGCGAGGCTTGCGTATATGCATACACTTGCGTTAACCACTGCCGGGAACGAATTGACGTTTAGAATGACAGCATAACTGCTAAATTACCTGAACAGCATCCATAAGTAACTCCCCCGTGCAGGGCCTCCGAGTCTAGCTAGCCAAACCAGTTCCAAATACAGGTGAGTGGGTAATCTCGGAAGGTTCTCGGTTTGATCCACGGATCCACCTTGGTGTGTCTCAAGTGTCCTTGAGCAAGAGGACTTGCACGGTTTGCGTGTGTGAATGTGTGACCATGTGTGTGCATGCGAATGGGTAAGGTGAATTGTAAAGCCCTTTGCATAAAGACAGCCAAACCATTTCCAAAGATGAAGGAAAAAAGCTCTTAAGACCTAGAGGGACGCTATAGGATTCAAAGAATAGAAATCCTTCTATTAGATGTGATTCCCCATCGATGATGTCACCGGTGGACGGGTTTCTGAACTGCCCAGAGCCCTCCCATGAGACACAGACCAAGTAGAAAGAAATTGTGGTATTTTAGTATTTAGTATTTTAGTATACGTGTAGGTATTAGTGATGACCAAGTATACGAAGGCAACTTGAAAAGTGGACCTTTAAGTTTACCTAGAATTATTTCAATCTGTAGGCCTATTACATTAGTTTTGACTTTTGTCACTGTCAGATGGAAACCACATACTGTACGTCCTAAACTGTTTAGAATTTGTATTTGGAGAAACCAGTATAAATATGGAGATAAGACGTTTATGCTTGACAGCGACAATACTTGTATTCCCATTATAGCATCCTCTCTCTAATGAGTCTAATCATACCTACATCTGTCCGGTTTCATTTTCATTTGCTTACTTCAGTGCTGCTGTGACAATAGAGGTTTGTCAGTTTGCAACACCAAGCACAACAAAAAAATAGACAACTCAAATCAACTCAGCAGGGAAACGCACAGCAGTGCTACAATGCTGTTCTTGACATTCACAAATCAAAGTGTGGGACACGTGGGAATCAATGAAACCGGCCCGACCCCGCATTAACAGAGGAGGTACAGTAGCACAGTGCAACAAACAAGTTTAGCGATAATGGCGTGAAATCACTGTAGACATGGGAAAGGTTAATCCTCCGTTTGTGTGTGTGAGTGTGTGTGTGTGTGTGTGCGTGCGTGCGTGTACAGCAAATCTGTACAGCACTCTGACATGCTGAGTTAAGCCAGATTTCCACTTCATCGCAGGTAGGCACCGCAGACAAAAAACATCAGATCTATAAGCTTATAGATCTGCCTTTTTTGAGGCAAAACGGAGCGTAAAGCGGGCATTAGCCAGTTGATGCTGGTGAAAGCTCTCCTACCAGAGCTATAATTCCAGGAGTGTGGTTGAGGATTAAGAGACCCAAATTAGAGAGTAGGAGACATACTGTACGCTGAGGGAGGTGGGAACAAAGCACAAATAAGAACCCCCCCCCCCCCAAAAGAATTGTCCTGTTTGATGCCACTGGCTCCACTCACACCCGAAAGTCCCTCATGCGGGGAGCCTGCGCTTATTGGTTGAGAGGAAAGTAATTCGGGGGGAAATCAAAAACAGTCTCGCTCCACTTGTCTCGTGGACAGTCTCGCTAATAGCCAGCCTGACATTGGAGCGTCCAAGTTGCTTTCTCTCCAGCCAACTGTGGCAGGAGCGCCCACACCCCCCCCCTCCCCTCCCCCCCATGTACATCCACACCCACACACACCACCCCCCCATGTACATCCACACACACCACCCCTCAGCACACGCCTGTCACATGGAAACATGATTAATCGTCAGGGTCTTTCGGTTTCTTTGAGTTCTCCGCTGATGGAGCTTGCAATACAAGACTCCTTGCAGAGATCACGTACGTTCAAAGGGATAGCTACAGTAGGAGACGATGTACGACTTTGAAGACTGCCTGTACCTTCACGGGTTAAGCTACACGCGTGTGCATGAGCCATGTTTTAATGACGTACGCCGGGGGTTTAAAACAGAGCTGGGAAACGAGGAG
>NC_139711.1:28662484-28719984 GCF_964188405.1 Protomyctophum parallelum | reverse complement strand
TGTGTGTGTGTGTGTGTGTGTGTGTGTGTGTGTGTGTGTGTGTGTGTGTGCAATCGCTCCATTAACAAAAAGGCAATTCAATTGCTACCATCTTCGCCCTTCATTTGAGCTGTTACCATCAGGCTGGCGGCTTATAATTTAGCAAAAATGAAGGGTGTACCAACTGCAGTGGACATTTTAAATAAGAAAATGTTTACATTGCTCTACCACTCTACCACCTGGCACCTACTCCGTACAGCCCATGATCACTGTGGCCGTGTTATGGAAATGCATTTTTGTATTGTATTTTAAATGCATTGTGTATTCTATTTCCATGTAATGATGTTTTTAGTATACTGACTGTCAGTGTGCCAAAAGCAAATTTCCATTTGTGTCCGGGTAGCTCAGTCGGTAGAGCTCTCTCGCCTTTGGACCACAAATGCATGGGTTCGATCCCGGACACCGCCAAGTCAGCGTATGAGTAGCACGGCTTGGGTGCGGCAAGTCGTGAGGAAGTACTGCAGAGGTGTGGCGCTCCACCTCAGCAATCCATCTCTCAGGGGTCTAGTGCATTGTTACAGGGACAGACTCCCGCGTGTTACCGGCTGATACCGACCTAGTTTATTCTTATCTTTTACTTTACCATTTACAATGTTCAATAATGTGTTACTTCGACTCCACTACACCTCAGAGACAATATTGTACGTTTTACTCCACTACAGTTATATGAAAACGTTAGTTACTGGTTACTTTGTAGATTTTGATTATTATTTCAAAACATGAACCACTTCAGATATTCCTGCCATTTGAAAATAGCAGATCTACATCCTCACAAAATATAAATTAAATTTTTGGCAGAGCTTCAAAAGCATGAGAATGAGTCATTTACACCAGTGATTCTGAAAATAGGGTACGGAAATCAAGCTCACAGGGTGTAGATTTTTTGAGTGGTGCAACCACTCCATTACGGATGTTTTGTCTCTGGGTCCCTGCCTGGGTCCGTCTGATTTCGGGTGTGACAGTACAGTACAGTAGAGAGACCCCCTGGGGGCCCCACACAGTAACATTTCTCAACCGTTTCGGACAAGGGGCGGCTGGCTGGAACCGGGCCGGCACCCTGGCCGCGTTCCTGTGAGTGGAACTTCCGGGGACCCCCACACACAATTGTACCACTCACTTCACACAGGTGTGATTTTTCTTTTTACATTGAGGAATAATTCTGAAAAACTGTACACATCTTCTCTTATGGGAAACCTTTTCAGGTGATGGTCAGCGACCAAATACATATGGTATCAGTTTTTTGGGGGTGGGGGGTCCTAGACATGGAAATGCCACTGACCTACACTCACAGATTTAAGCAACAAAACAAATGTCCATGTTCATCAGATTTATGTTATCCAACATGATGTTCATATATCTTCAGCTGACGATAAACAAAAACATTATTTTCCATTTTCACGCGGCAGCTGGAAGGGAAGTGAATTATTACAGAATTCTTCCAAATTATATTAATGGTTTATGTAAATGTTAACCAGCTGTGTGTGTTAAAACCAATTATACCACAGCACTGAAAAATAGCAGCCACCTATAGCAAATAAACCATTCTGATTGGCCAAGACGTGTACAAAATATCAACGCATACACTGTACTGTGCAATGTTCTTCTAATTAATGGAATTAGTCTGGTTCCTAATTAACACCAGCTGACAAAAATATGTAGCTATGCCTACATTGGATGAACATAATGAATGAGTTCATGAAATGTTGTGTAACATAATTTAATGTTTGAGGCAATAATGGAGACTTTGCAAGCTAGTCATGGTATTAGCAGGATAATGTGATCGTGTGCAAGTCATGTTATGAGAAAATAACCACACTTCAAGGAGGTGGGTGGGGTTATTTCCCTCATAATACTGACGTGCTCACAGTGTATTATAGCTTACTTTAATGCACACCTAGTCATGGATTATCCCTCACATAGGAAATGGAAATGCAATAAGCTGTCTACACATTTATTTAAACGTTTTGATTTAGTGTGTGCGCGTGTGTGTGAGAGAGAGAGAGGGTGGTGTGTGTGCGTGCGTGCATGCGTGCGTGCGGTGCATGCGTGGGGGATGTTAGAGAGATCTTTCTCTTTTAGTAACCAAAATTTGCTTTACAAAAAAAAAAATTACAACTTTATTAGGAGAGCAATAGTTAAAAGGCTAAACATTTGAGCAAATAAAAAATAATACCGTAAACTAAGATTAAAAGGCACAAAGGGAGATGTGAATTACGCAGGGAAAGCGAGCCTGAAAAGGTGGGTATTGAGGGATGATTTGAACAGGGCAAGGGATCTAATTCTAGTCCCTTGTCACTGCTGACTCTATACGGCATAGCAGTAGCCGGGGTTTTTTGGCACCACTGAAAAATCTGCCAATACTATTTCCCATAGAGATTTACAAATATATTTATATAAATTATTTTAAGCCTATAGAATCAAGCCATCCAGGATCCTGGTGGTCACCCAGTCCAGTCCAACATGAGAATTCAAATCTAGAATATTGCATAAGCCTTCAGAGTCTCTCGTGCACCCTCCCTTGAGTTCAAAAACTTAGTTCAGAATACGACAGACAGCAAAAATAGCCAGTCTGCAAGAAATATTTTGTTTTGAACGTTCAGGAAGTTGAGACAGATTTATGTGGCACATAAAGTACACATAAGTACCACAACGCAAAAAGTCCCCAGGACTTTTTTGTGTTATCATGTAATCATTATTTTAGTACCTTCGTGCTGCTTACATATTTCAATCAATTGATGTGATAGGACTGCCCAGCACGTCACTTGTTGAAAAGGGAAAAAGTCTGCTTCTGACGATGCACGTATGTACAGTAAGTGATACATTAATATAGCGCCTTTATCCTTCACACACACACATTCACACACCAACCTGCAGCAGCATTTAGGGGTTCAGAGTCTTAACACTTTGACACTAACCTAGGGGAAGGCGGGCCGGGGATTAGTCTGTTTTACAGGACATCAAACCACTGGATCAAACCAATCATGGGGTCGCCAACCAAACAAAAGAGGATGTCTTCCCAGTTCTAAAGAACATGTTCCCTTTTTCATAGCAGGTTTGCAGAGGTGCTAAACCACGCTGTTGTGTTTACTGTATATTGTGCGTGCGACGACAGTGCAGACACATCGTGCGGGCTCTCCATCCCTCGCTGTGCAGAGCTCCTTTCAGCTGTGACCCTGCCATGACACGGCGTCACAGCTAATCAAATACAATAACTCCATCTCGAAACCGGTGCGGGTGCCCACCCCACGATAATGACATATTTTGTTGGTGACAGCCCATGGGGGCCGACGGCGCGTTCGGCAACGAAGCCCACTGTTACACAGTCATTTACCGGAGTGACACCGGTGGGCCTCTCTTCCGCAGCGCCTCGTCTCCATGGCGACAGGGGCCGGGGCGCCCCGGTGACGGTCGGCGGGGCCAAGGCGGTAAGGCCGGTCAGGTGTGAAATTACCTCGGTGCCTGGCGCCATGCGGAGCGTGAAGAGTTTAACAAAAGCAAGGTGTTTTAACCCCTTCAATCCGGGGACAGCGTCCGTGTCGTTTTAGATTGTTGCTGCATGTAAACTACCTATGTAAACTACCTATCTTCAATTTTTAATGCCCTACTTGATCACTTAATTGTGTCACACAAAAGCAGCAAAAGTAGCAGACATGAAAGCTCAAAATGTGGCGTGAAGCGATGCGTTCTGACCTTGTAGATGTGCTACATTTGCCATTTTTTTATTTGGATCCTGAAAAGTAACACTTTTGGACGTATGAGGGTTTCCCCCTGACAGAGACAACGTATAATATAGATTTTTCAGAGCAGTGTTAGGATGTAGAAGGTGTTTTTTGTAATCGGCCTCAGGTCGAAATGCGTTAAAGCGTGCCTCTCCTCGCCCTCTATCTGATGCTCTGCTGTCATACTAATGTGCTTCATGGCTCCCCAACTCTTCTCTCTCTGCAAAATACCAGAGACAAGTTAAAGTGGGAGATAGGGCGCCAGCATGCTCTTGTTAAATGGGAGACATGTCATAAGGTTTCCATGCCGAGATAAGTTACATGCTGACATGTGTATGCTTGTGATACTCTGCTAGCGTTGCTCCTTCTGCTTTTTTGGGAGGCTCAGGATTGCATGATATTTGATGGTCCGTCACAAAACATCATCTATGTCGGCTGGAAACCTCATAATGTCCACAACTAACTTTTCAGGATTCAAATAGAAAAAATGGCATGGCATATAACTAATGTTCTACGCTAATCTGACCAATTGAAACACATGTGTTAACTGGTCCCCAAGGCAATATGGCAGGTGTAGGACTACATTTGAAACTCATGAATAGTAGCATAACAAGCACAAAACGGGCCACTTCACACCACGTCTCAAGCTTGTGGATCTGCTACTTTTGCTGCTTTTGTCTAACGCTGTAGTGGCCTACGATCAAGTAGGGCGTTAATTTACGAGAAAACCGTTAAACAGTTAAAATATGGAGTTAAGAAGTTTCTGCCCGACATCAACAATGTATTTTTTGTGGCTATTTAGGTCACCCTTGCCAATGTGTTTATCAATTCATATTCTGAATATTTTCTGGCTGCAAAACACTATGCAACTAGAACATTAAAGGGATATTTCACTTTAAAAACTTCATTTCATCATCTACTCAGTCTTATGTGAACACCCCAGACAGTTTTTAAGTTGCTTGATTCAGTATTTAGATATTTGATATTCACTTTAGCTGCCCCGCCCCCTTCCTATACAAACCCTTTGTAACTTCAAACACCATTTTAACCATGATAGATTCATCGACAACACACAACCTTTTTTAATGGTGACTGATACTACTACTTTCTACTCCCCTACATCTCAGAAGCAAATATTGTACTCTTTACAACAATTTGACAACTTTAGTCACAAGATTTTGATTATTGATTATTGGCTCCACCAGGCTGAAGGCATGGGGAGAGAGTATGTTTTGCACTCCGTTCGTGTGTGTGTGTGTGTGTGTGTGTCCGTCCGTCCGTCAGTCCGTCTGTGTACAGCTAATCTCCGGCACCGTTAACCCAGTCGATGCCAAATTTTGCGCACACACACTCCCTCGATGCCAACAATGAACCTCTGCCTCAAATTTTCCAGAACGGCCTGTTATAGCGCCAAACAAGGAGGCCGACATTTGAAAAACACATTTGTTGATATTACTCCTCCAGATGCAAATCGTTACACTCTCTCTATAGTCATGTGTTCAAGCCAGATATGTCCGATATTTCATATTCCAACCTAATTGGCTAACATTGGCTTTCAAAGTTTGCAGGATTGGCCCGTTTTGAACAAAAAGCCTCAAATCATGAACGCAGCGTGCAATTTACATGAAATCTTTCACAGACTTTCCTACTAGGCTGAGGAATATATCCCACCCTTTTCACATTGTCCTGTTATAGCGCCACCAACAGGTGAATTTTTGAAAAATACATTTTTGGAACAAAATGCCTCAAATCATGAACGCAGCGTGCAATTTATGTGATATCTTTCACAGACTTTCCTACTAGGCTGAGGAATATATCCCAACCTTTTCACATTATCCTGTTATAGCACCAACCAACAGGTGGATTTTTGCAAAACACATTTTTGGAACAAAATGCCTCAAATCATCCAATTGCTATTCAAGCTGTAAGAAGAAATGGCACCCTTTTCACATTGGCCTATTATAGCGCAACCAGGAGGCCACAACCTGACCTGCCCTGGTGGAGACCTCTGCCGCGAGGGGCAACTTTATCTAGTTAACATTACTTCTTCCCCATATTTACTTTGGCTATGTGAAAACAGCCAATATGCATGCAGTACAAGTATTTTGATGCCACTATACTCTACTTGGGCTTTTGTGAGCACCCCAGACAGTTTTAAAAGTTGCTCAATTCAGTATGTAGAGATTTGATATTAACTTTATCAGACACACACCCCTATACAAACCCATTGTTAAAATGTCATGGTTAAAATGGAGCATGGAGTTACAAACATGAACAGACAGGGATGGTATGAGGTCTTTAGAAAACGTTTCAAAAGAAAGAAAACAATTTGAATTGAATATTTAGGAAAAGTCATGTTAAGGGGAAACTTCTGAGAGCGACGTGATCAAAGCTAATCGACATAAAAAGCTAAAAATCGGTCAGACTGACTGTTTAGACACCTAAGTGTTTAGTAAATTCTGAAGACCAGACTTTTACTTATTCTAACACAGTATTTCTACACTGGAGCTTTGATACCTTTACACCACCACTGGAGTCATTGGTGAGGCATGGAGACATCAGGGCCACCACGGTACAGCAGCTGTCCAGAGCGGCGTGGCATCGCACAGGAGACGGCACACTAATCCACTGTGACAACTGTCACATTGCAACAGACAGGAGTGGGCAGGAAGCATGAGGAACTACATGTACTCTCACAGCTCAGAGAAGGTCAACGTCTCACACTCACTCTCACACACACACTGGAAGACACCCAATGGACAGCTTGGATTTTAATCTATTTTCTCTGTTCTGATTTTAGACGGTCCAATTCAAATCTCTTTATAGCACGAATCCACGCACACGCACACCCGTACATGCACGAAAGTTTGTTTGCCAACATTGTTTGGAAAATGACTACTCAGTTGTATGTGTGTGAAAGAAGAAAACATAAGAGAGAGGGAGAGATTACAAGAGTTTGCTTTTGTCACATTTAATCGTTTTTCTTGTCTCCTGATGAATGTCTAGACGGTAATAAATCTACAGTTGTTCCCATAGCTCAGCAGGGGGCTCCGGCACTTTAAATATGCCCCGACAACGGTGCGCTTGTCAGGTTTCTTTCACACAACGATGATAAGACTTCAAACTTTTGCCTCTGACCTTCAGCAGCTATCAATAAACTCAATCCGGATTCCTTTTTTTTTTTTTTACTTCACCAAATGCTTTGATGTCACAACACCGCAGTGCAGCTCCCTGCTCGCCTACTCATTCTGCCTGTTAAAATAAAATAAAAAAATCCTCCGACGGTGGAATTCTGTGAAGTTTTGGCAGGGGTTTGATTGTGTTGCCGCCGGCAGAAACCTTCAGATCACTGCATGGGCCCAGGCCTACTGGGACCCAAGAGCTAGCCAGAGCCTCTCCATGAATTGTCACCGTTATTGACTTTAGCATCTCTTGTCAAAGGGCTTATCATTCATGTCAATGAATCACAAAGGTCCTACTGAAGACCTGAAGGAATAGTCTAAACATTCAATTTGCATGTCACAGACTCACAGGAAGCCATCATGAAACCTACCCCTAGCCTGGTAAACCATCTTGGTTTCATACAATAAATTCACATTATCCAGTCTGGCCCCACACACGGGAGGGGGGGGGGCTTTGCAGACACCAAAAAGTCAAAGAGCGAATCAGCATCTGCACGCAAAGGACCCCTCGTCTCTTCCACTTGTTTAACATTAAAATGTAAGTCAGTGGTTCTCAAAGTGGGGTCCATGGACTCTCATGGTCCCTTGGTTCCAAAAGGACCCTTACATGTAACTCAGTGTAAAATGGATCCAAATGGACTTGTAGGGTCCATTTGGTTCATTTTATGGGGGTCGTTGAAAAAAAAAGGTTTGAAACCAATGATCTATGTTCAATAAATGCATCAAACATCAACTGAAACATTCAAATTGCAAAGTAATTCATAACTAGAAAAGAAAATCATCATGTGATGGGAATGGAAAAGACTGCTGCATACTGTTTTGCACCAGTATAGCAAAACATAGTCGATCTACAAGCTCACTACACTACAAATGAACATAGTACACCTAAAATACATACGGGCCACCCATCTGACCACTTAAAACAAAGTGGGCCGCAAAAAACACTTTCCAAATGAACCCTGATCCATAAAAGGCTGAGAACCTGCATGTGGACAATATTGTTTATCTTTATTATCATTTGTTTTGCCTTTATGTACCCGGAGGAGGTTTGCTGAGAAGAAATTATCTGTTTTAGGAACGCCGTGTCTCACACAAACAGAGACAAATTTTAAACCTGCCCAATACAACCACAGTCTTATGCTGTTAGGCCACCGAGCAGAACTGGGGGCTCATTGCCTTGCTCAAGGGCACTTCAGCGGTTTTGGGCTAGGGGTAAGCGGTAACCATTCACCTCCCTCCCAGATATATGTTTGTACTTTCGCTTCTGGTCTGGGGAATCAAACCAGGAAGTCGGGAACCTTTCGGTTACTGACTCGCCACCGCTGCCCTACACTGCGCTGAGGTGTGCCGTGAGTACACAGTAACTGTCTAAATGACGGGGAGGGGCCTGGGCTCGCTGCCATACATGCAAACTCCAAAGAAAAAAAGATTGAAAAAGTTGCCGTATGTTTGCGTGTCCTTGCCGCTGCCCTCTGTGAACCAGATAATCAAGCCCGTTGCAACGCGCCGAAACCCGCCCAGCGGCGGCGGCGACATGGGGGCCCCTGCGGGAACGCAGACAGGAGGCAGTTGTTACTGTAGCGTGAATATTCATATTTCACACATTTAGCATGAAAAAGGCATTACGGAGGGGAGAACAGATTGCACCAACTGAAACCCATCTAGAAGATAAAGGGGGTGAACGGAAAGGCTGTATACGAGTGCTTGTTGTTTGCCACCGCGCTTCATGAATATTCATTTCCTTTCATGGGGGGAGGAGGGTAATCATGTTTGGAGTTTTGGAGTAATTGCAAATGAGTTAAGAGCAAATGTAAATTAATTCAGTGTTTTCCTTTTTCAAGTGATCCTCCAGGTTTGACCGAAGTTTATGTATTTATTTCAGAGGAGTTAAAGCCTTCCAGAAGGCAGCCTCACTCTCTCACAAGGTCACTTCACATTGGCTTGGCCCACAGGTGAACTTGAACTTGTAGCAAATGCTGGTATTGAAAACAATTGTTCCCCCACATTTTCAAGTCAAGGATGCGTAAATCCATACGTATTTGGCCAAGGAATAGAACATTGAAAATAAAGTTTTAAACAAAACGTAGATGTAGATGTAATGAAGACTGAGCAAATGTGAGGCATTAACATATATAAATAACATAGGACATACTGTATATGCCTAAATGTATATTTGGAAATGCATACACGCACACATGCATTATTATTATTATTATTATTATTATTATGTAATTATCATACAGCAAACAGCAAAACCAACGTACAGTACAAGCTCCATGATGAAAATCACTCAGTCACAGGTTATTCCAGAGACTTATCTGCTTCTTTATTTGGATTTTCAGTATGAGACATAAATCATGTCAAAATCCAAATATATTTGATAGAGTAGAAAAAAATGATCATGATCACAGTTGTCTTGTCTAAATAGCCTACGCTAGACACAAGCAGGCTACCATTATGGATTCAGGTCACAGCGTCTTTTCTATGAACCGACTATATGAACATGCAACAAAAATAGCATCGGCATATATAGTGTGCTTATTCTATGGTGTAGTCATATGATGGTGGTGGGCAGCAGTAGCACAAATAGCCGATCTACAGGCTCACAACACTTCATGATGCGTTGTGAGCTTGTAGATAGGCTAGTTTCGTTAGTATGACAGTGTCGAGCTGAAGAGGTCAACTTAAATGTTCAAATGCCACGCACATACACATAGTATTCCTATTTTTGTGAGGACTTTTGAAAATAGACAGACAATAGCCGATCTACAATAAGCTCTTGTAGATCGGATATTCCCCGGTGTGCGTCATTTCTGCACAATTAAGTATAAAAGTCTAGGGAAATCGCTAACCCCAACTTCTACATCCTAACCCGAATGTTTACAAACCATATTTAACATTAAAACATCATGTGACAGTTTCTGAACGAGGCTAAGTCATTGATTTCCTTTTAATTTCCGTTTTTTCATGTCATATGAAATGGAATCATAGCTTCAAATTGACATATTGGTTGTTCAGTTTGACCCACCAGTTTTGGAGATATGGCTTATGGAGTAATGTCTTGCAGAAAAGAGCGAGTTGAGAAAACAGGCCACTTCTGTGGCCTCTAATATTACACCTAGTTATAAGTATGTTTAAGCATTTATTTTAGATTTACATGTTGATTTATTTCAGACAAATGTGCTCTAGTATGTGAAGAGTCTGCCTGTGCTATTAACTCATTTCGGAAAAAATAAAATAAAAATCAGTTTTTCTCCTCTCCTGAACAGTTAGTCTTGCCGCCATGACTGTCTCTGTATCAAAGGAGTTCAATTTCTCTTGTGAGTAAGTTGTGAGAAAATTGTCCTCACAATGTCCATTTCTCAAATTATACTTGATTTGGCCCTCGCAAGTATAGTAATTCAGCATGCACGCGCGCATTTGGCCCTCACAAGTATAGTAATTCAGCACGCACGCGAATTTGGCCCTCGCAAGTATTGTAATTCAACATGCACGCACGCGCATTTAGCCCTCGCAAGTATAGTAATTCAGCACACACACACACACACAGACACACACACACCCGTCACTCAGTGTCAGACTGTAGCTGTACAGTGACAGCATGTCAGCTTCCTGGATACACGCACATCGTCCGTCTATGGCAGAGATAATGGCCACTCTGTATGTTGTGTCAGCCTCCGTCTAGCTTAGGAAAACACAGACAGTGTTTTCTGTGTGTGTGTGTGTGTGTGTGTGTGTGTGTGTGTGTGTGTGTGTGTGTGTGTGTGTGTGTGTGTGTGTGTGTGTGTGTGTGTGTGTGTGTGTGTGTGTGTGTGTGTGTGTGTGTGTGTGTGTGTGTGTGTGCGCGTGCGGTGCAGGGTTTAATTTGCGCTGGAGCTTCGTGAAGGTGTCAAATGCGATCTGGTACCTGGAGAGGGCGCTCTGCTACCTGCGTGACCACTCTGACCATAATATGGTTAGATCAGGACATATTATGTGATCATTTATGTCCCGAACTGTGCGGGACGCGAGCACAGACAGTCCTGACTTTTCCTGCGTGACTGTGCTGTGTGTGAGAACAGCTTTGGAAACTGACAGCTGGGCCAGGGGGCGTGCAGTGCGTTTGTGTGTGTGTGTGCATGAGAGTTGGCGCTTTCAGTGTTGCTAAGATACAACCCCCCCCCCCCCCCCCCCCCCTTTTAGGCAAAAGGGGGGAGGGGCAAAAAAAAGTTGCCTAGAATTGTCTGAGGGGAAGTTTAGAAAATGGCCTGTACAGTATGGCCACCATTGACATCCTATATACTGTAAGGCAAATATTTTCTAGATTTCTTTCTGCTTTAAGTAGCATGTGGCATGTCAAACTAGAGGGTTTTCATGATGCTGAATCCATTCCAAGCATTAGTTTAGCATAAAACACTAATTGGGCTAAATTTGGCCATAGAGTGGCCAAATGTGATAATACTATCATTTGCATATTTTACACAGCTTAAAACTACTAAGATCTGTTGAACCTCCTAGACCTGCATGTAAATGCAGGAGGCAGCAAAGATAATCACCTGCACGGAAAGTATTGACAAAGTAGCTCATAGCATGACTACGGTGGACTTTTATGAAACAAAAACATGACAGATACAAAGATGAAAATTACAGTCAAGTAGCCTATCTAGTCACAGGTTCACAACATAACACACTGTATATTTACAGTCAGTCTTCTGTTCCGAATGAATGATGTCCCTGTAAAGCCCAAAACATCTAGTCTGAACTTAGAAGGAAATCGTAAACTCACACATAGCCTACACTAACTGAAGTGACCGAGAGCCACATACTATTGTTGCCTGTCAAAACTCACTACTTTCAACTGTCACACACAACAGACACACTGTACTGTAGGTTCATATCAGCCATAAATTCAGAGCCTGAAACAGTCACTGAAAAGTGTTTCACTGCCACCCGGTCATTGGTCCTAATATGACAGCAATAGAGCAACAGCTTGAATCACATTTGTACCCAGCATACAACACAAGCAGCCGCTGCAACAAGCGGCGAAAAAAAACACAAAACATGATTCCTACTTTGAGCAGTCGATCTTCATTGGTTCCACTCGCGGGTGTTGGGCCCAATGGGTGGCGAAGATATGCCAACGTCGCCTCTTTGGGCTAAGCCCGGTCTGGCTCCGTGCTTAGCCCGGCCTCGAGGCACTCTCTCTGTGTGTGTGTGTGTGTGTGTGTGTGTGTGTGTGTGTGTGTGTGTGTGTGTGTGTGTGTGTGTGTGTGTGTGTGTGTGTGTGTGTGTGTGTGTGTGTGTGAGAGAGAGAGAGAAAAAAAGAGAGAGAGAGAGAGAGATATTAATATATACACAGCATACAACACAATATGACAGCAATAGAGCAACAGCTTGAATCACATTGCATAGTAATGCCTTAATAATTGTAAAGAAAAATAAGTAACCAAGAGCCACATGCACATAGTGTATACTGTACCATGTCACAAAAAACTACCTTCCAACAGCCTGGTATACATATAGGCTACTGTACCCTGTCACAACATGCACAGCATAGTACATATACTGTACCCTGTCACAACATGCACAGCCTAGTACATATACTGTACCCTGTCACAACACACAGCCTAGTATTAAAGAGCCAGTATACAGTCATTGAACAAGATTCATTGCCTGCAGTCAATGGGGCCTACGGTAAAGATAGTTTTATGTTGGATAGTTGACAGAGTAGTAGAAATTTAGTTGTGCTAATCGATTGTTGACACTATTCAAAATCACTTTGAATTAAACCATCATTGGTAAACTATGAGGGTTTCGTTTAATGAAACACAATATGTACATAGTTTTTTTTCCTGAAATGATTTAGATTTTATGTTGTTATTGATATAGAGTTTTGTTGTTATTCTTCATTTCATGCCTATGAATTGATTGCATAGGGCCAAAATGGAAACAAGACCGCAAGGACTTTTTTTGGTGTTTGACTGTACTCTCTTTTTACATTTATGTTCAATAAACTATTCAACTAATCAATCAAATCAATGGCAGTGGTTCACCCTTCGTGATACTTGACGAAGACCCATAGGGGTCGAAACGTTGTCATCCTTAACGGTGCCGGAGATTAGCTGTACACAGACGGACACACACACACACACACGCGCGCGGACGGACGGAGTGCAAAACATACTCTCTCCCCATGCCTTCGGCTAGCCCCGCTCAGAACCCAATGGTACGTAAAGATTCTGACATTTGGACTATCTTTGACTACCCATTGGGTCCCGTTCCAGCTATATAGCGTATAATGGGAGACAGACGAACATACTGTTGTCAACGTCTGTGCTGCGGTTTCCTCGTGCGGGAACCGCTGAAACCGCTGAGAATTTTCCTTTGCCGCAGAAGCCGTTAAGTATTTTTGAGTGGTGCAACCACTCCTACAACCAGGAATGTCAGTGTACCTGTATCAGTCATCATGAGCACGAGTGGTGTGCGCATGCGTGAAACCAGCAATGCCCAGCAATGTCTGTGTGTGTGTAGTGCCTAGCACGTAGCAACACAATGCTGCGTCATAGCAACACACGTCAATGCTGCGTGCGCTGCGTGCGTGCGGTATCGCACGTGTGTGTGTAGTGCCTAGCACGTAGCAACACAATGCTGCGTCGTAGCAACACACATCAATGCTGCGTGCGCTGCGTGCGTGCGGTATTGCACGTGTGTGTGTGTGTGTATAGCACATAGCAACACAATGCTGTGTCGTAGCAACACGCATCAATCCTGCGTGCGTGCATGAACGCAGTGCGTGAGTGTGTGCATGCATGACCGCGACATGTGCGCGCGTGCGTGCACGCACGTGTGTGTGTGTGTGAGACCTTCAAGTGACACTGTTGAGAAACCTTGAAATTCATGCACAGACTAGAGTACTTAACCAAAAAATTTAAAATGACACAGATGCTTTCCTGGTTCTAATGTTTTACAACCTGAGGCTAATTTTACAAATACCTTACAGTACAGTAACTATAACAATAAATGTGTAGTTGCACCACTCAGTTCACACGGGTGTGATTTTAATCTGTGTTTGACCGATTGGTAGCTCTGATTCCTCTCTTCCTTCCCATTGTACCGCCTCCAGCTGTGGGGTTGGCTAGCTGTGCGTCCCTACGTTCCTGCCTCTGATCTGCTCTGTCTTAGCTATAGCCACTAGCTAGCCAGCTAGGCGGTACAATGGGATGTCAATAAGGAAGTCAAGGAAGGAAGGAAGAGAGGAATCAGAGCTGCAGGCAATCGGTCAAACACAGATTAAAAAAACGGCTTCTGCGGCAAAGGAAAATTCTCAGCAGTTTCCGTTGTATCCTATAGCTTATATGCTTATTTTGGGCCATCGGACCCGCACGAGGAAACCGCAGCACAGACGTTGACAACGGTATGTTTGTCTGTCTCCCATTATACGCTATATAGCTGGAAAAATGTCAGCCAATCTTTACGTACCATTGGGTTCCGAGCAGGGCTAGCCTTCGGCCTGGTGGAGACAAAAAGGATCAAATTTAAATCATGCCCCACACCTGCAATGTTGGTGAGTTTAAGGTCAAGCAGATCGGAAATTTCTATTTGGATCAATGGGGTGCCACTGGAGGGTATTGCGTCTCTAGATTCAACCCATTAGCCTATTAAAAATAAAATCTAGTGTCGCAAATTGAGAAGGACCCATGCATACAGCAAGCAACTCAATGGTCTGTTCATTTCAAAATAATATCCGTTATAACACACAGCCTACAGTACCTGTACATGAATAACTACAACTCTCTCTCTTACACACACAGTCCCTCGGCTCATTCTCCTCTAGGACTCTCACACTTATTGCATGCAAGCATTAGGCCTATACAAACAAACACACCTCAGCACATCATAATTCAATTCACAACACATTATGCTTTACCCGTTGTCAAGTAAAATAAGTTAAATGACAGACAGACCGACCATGTATTCATTATTTAATGTTCAGCTAGGTAGCTAAGCTAACTCACCTGAACAAACATCCAACAGCAGTTTGTCATGAAGATAGTTAACTTCTCTTTCCACTTTCACACGTGTCTTTTAGCAGCTTTCAAGTAACAGTGGCAACTATACTCAAAGTACATGTGCAGTAACGTTTTCTTACGTTTTTTTAACATGTTTGTTTACTTCCAAGTTCCAAACATAACAGAGCTTCAGCTTGTTCTCACGCAGGTGTGTGTCTGGCTGGCTGTGGCTGCGTGTGTTGGGAGGAGGGGCCGCGCGAAATTGGATGATTTAAAGAGTCCGCCCTTCCCTGCTTCTAGAGACTGTCTGATACTAGGCTGCATTCACAGAGTGTCTAAAAAGTTGAATGCAGGGGTTCCTATTGTGTTTGTCAATCAGTGGACCATATGACATAGCTTAAACACAACTCTTCTTTACTTTCAAACTCAGAGTAACATAACAACGGCAAAAGCAACATCATCACACCATGTTGTATATCAAGACTGAAGTAGTCGATCCCAGATAATCTCCCCCAATCATCACAAAGGCAACACAGGAATATGCAACGAGCGCAGCACAATCAAACAGCTGTCAGTGAGACATACTGTAACAGTTCCCATTTCCAAACGTTTGAGCTCAAGAGTCAAGACCCTAAAGAGAAATTAATAAATGATAGTTTGCCCCAAACTAGTGAAAATAGCTGATCTACAGTACAAGCTTGCAATGTGTCGCTTCACGCTGCATTTGAGCTTGTAGATCTGCTATTTTCACTACTTCTTGAAGGTTATTGTTTTTCGTTATTTATGGAAAATTATTATTATTATATAACTTTTTGTAAATCTTAAAAAAATGATGCTGCCCCAACATATTAAGAAAGTACACTTGTTGAGTATATACATAATTAACCAATCAGGCGCCCCTGGCCAGCCGGGGCGCCTGATGGAGGGGAAAGGAACTGGTCGGAATAACGTGTTACTTCCACGCGCTACGTCCGGCATGGGGAAATTCCCCCCTGTCAGGTGAAAAGAAGCAGCTTGGACTCCTCATGCATAGAGGGAAGCCTGAGGTCAGTCGCTGCCCCCCCAGGTTGGCAGAGGAAGTGTAGCACCCAGGATTAGATAATTGACACTGGGTGAAAGAATGGGTTGCAAAATCGTGGGATAAAAAAAAAAAATACCAAGAAGAAAGATTTTGTTTTAACTTGTTTGTTCAATTATAGCGAACGCCAAACATATAAGTAAACGGTAAGACAAAATAAGCCATATCCTACAAGAAGCCATATAGCTTCATAGAAGCGAGAAAACACAGCGCCCCCTGGAGGAGGAAAACGCACAGAGCGTGAAGTCACAGTGCCCCCTGGTGGAGAAAAAATCTCAGAGCATGGAGTCACAGCGTCCCCTGGTGGAGAAAAGATCACAGAGCATGAAGTCACAGCGCCCCCTGGTGGAGAAAAAATCTCAGAGCATGGAGTCACAGCGTCCCCTGGTGGAGAAGAAATCTCAGAGCATGAAGTCACAGCGTCCCCTGGTGGAGAAAAAACCACAGAGCATGAAGCCACAGCGTCCCCTGGTGGAGAAGAAATCACAGAGCATGAAGTCACAGCGTCCCCTGGTGGAGAAGATACTGAGGACGCCGAGAGCATGAAGTCACAGCGTCCCCTGGTGGAGAAAAGATCACAGAGCATGAAGCCACAGCGTCCCCTGGTGGAGAAGAAATCTCAGAGCATGAAGTCACAGCGTCCCCTGGTGGAGAAAAAACCACAAGATACTGAGGCCGCCGAGAGGTCCCTCAATGACAGTCGATTGGAAGAAGTTACTGAGGCCGCCGAGAGGTCCCTCAATGACAGTCGATTGGAAGAATTTCGACAGTCGATTGGAAGATTGTCCTTCAATGACGATGATGAAGAATTTCTAACTCCCTCACCAATACATCTCCTCTCTTTCACCCCAGGCATGGTGGACCTGATAAACATTGGAATAAAGTTGACCCCCCTTACCAGACGATGTCACCAACTGATGGCGTCCCATACAGTATGTCAAGCCCAGCTCCAGATAGCCTAGAAAATACATTTGATAACTGATATGAACAGGGTCCATTATGCGCAGCAACAAACATGTATGGACCCCATGCTTCTAGAAAGCCTGGTGTTTCAATCACTGCACAGGTTGAGGTCCACAACATTTCTACTGTTATTTCAAATAGAGTGTCCAACACAAGGAGTGGTCTGGAGAGAGAGCTGTTTGGTTACTGTACCTCACAGGCATCACAGCCCCCAAAAATGTGATAACAAGCTTAACCTTGCCTTGTTTAACATCAGGTCACTAACAAATAAGTCCTCCTCTGTAAATGATATAATCTGTAAAGAGAAGCTAGGTATAATCTTTCTAACAGAGACATGGCTTGGCTCAGATGGAGCTGTTCTCCTAGCGCCAGCCTGTCCCGCAAGCTACAGTTTCATTCACTCTGTTCGCGAGGCTAAGAAAGGAGGTGGACTGGCAATTATTTTTTCAGACACGTTAAAATTCAAGGCTCTGACCCTTGGCAGCTTTACATCCTTTGAATACCAGGCGACTATATTACATGGTCAAGCCTCTATGCCAATGATTAGCATTTATCGCCCGCCAAAATGCAGTAAAGCAATATTTCTAACAGAAATATCAGAACTTTTATCTATCTGCTCCACTAACTATGACAGAACTCTTATCTCAGGTGATCTTAATCTTCACCTGGATGATGCTACAGATGCTATGGCTATGGGTTTCTTAGAGTTATTGCACTCCTTTGAATTTATTCAACATGTTGTGGGGCCTACACATAAACATGGGCACACTCTGGACCTGGTGATTTCTAGAGGGCTGAACATCACTGTGGAAAGGACTATTGAAAGGCCTGAGCTATCAGACCACTATCTGCTGTGTTTTAATATGACTGTCTCTGATCTAGAGAAAAACATCACTGAATATACCATAAAAAAGCTTAAACTAGAGTCAGCTCTTGATATAGTGGCTCCTTTGAAAACAAAAAAGAAACATAACACCAGAGTAACACCCTGGATAAATGAGCATTCACGCTCACTGAAGCAAGAATGTCGTAGAGCTGAGCGAGCTTGGAGAAAAAACAAACTCACCATCCACCTAGAGATTCTTAAAAAGTCAACAGTCACCTATAACAAAGCCTTGCGTCTAGCAAGGCAGGCATATTTCTCTTGCATTGTTAATGAGAACAAGAAAAATGCCAGAGTCCTATTCTCTACCATTGAACGACTTTTAACCCCCCCCCCCCCCCCCCCAGTCCTACAAGCAGTCATTCCCGGCCTCTAAAGCTAAGTGTAATGAGTTTGCATGCTATTTTGACAACAACATATTTAACATTAGAGCTGTTATTATGAATGGTGCTGCTGCTAGCGCAAACCTTCAAACAGCAGCTAATGGTCTCAGGGTAGATCTCTCCAGGGGGAGCCTATTATCGTTCTGCGCAATTGATGAAGACGAACTCCGCAAAACCATATCACAGATGACATCATCCTCCTGTTCATTGGATACAATTCCAACCACCTTTCTCAAAGAGGTCTTAGACAGTGTGATTGGAGATATCCTAAAAATTGTAAACAGCTCTCCACAATCAGGCGTCTTACCAGACTCACTGAAGACTGCTGTAGTTAAGCCCCTTCTCAAGAAACACAATCTTGATCCCTCTGTTTTGGGTAACTATCGACCCATTTCAAATCTACCCTTTCTGGGCAAGGTTTTAGAAAAATGCATCTTTCATCAATTGGATGTGTTTCTACAGAACGATAATGTGCACAACAAATTCCAATCTGGCTTTAGTAAAGGTCACAGTACAGAAACAGCACTTGTAAAAGTAATTAATGATCTTAGGGTGTCTGCTGACAAGAAACATGTATCCGTTCTCTTACTTCTAGATCTAACGGCTGCATTTGACACGATTGATCATTCAATTTTAATACAGCGTCTGGAACACTGGATAGGCCTGTCTGGTATGGCCCTGTCCTGGTTTTCCTCCTACCTATCAAATAAAAGTTACTTTGTCAATCTAGCCGAGTTTGACTCAGACAAACACGACATCAGTTCTGGTATTCCACAGGGCTCGATTCTTGGCCCTCTGCTTTTCTCCTTGTACATACTGCCATTGGGCGAACTCATTGCCAATCACGGAGTCAATTTTCATTTCTATGCTGATGATACCCAACTATATCTTTCTGTGGCTCCAGATGATCCCTGTGCTTTAGACCCGCTGGTTATCTGTCTGTCTAGCATCAAATGTTGGATGAGTGAGAACTTTCTCAAGCTAAATGAGGATAAGACAGAAGTTCTCATAATCGGTTCTAGTGAACAGAAAGAATCAATATTAAGCAGACTTGGCAACCTGACTGTAGAAAGTAACAGTACAGTAAAGAACCTGGGGGTTATTATTGATTCTGAATTGAATTTTAATTCACACATTAATCATGTTACCAAGATTGCCTTTTTTCACCTTAGAAATATTGCACGAATCAGAGCCTATGTGTCCGTGGACGATGCAAAAACGCTAATCCACGCCTTTGTTTTTTCTCGGCTTGATTACTGCAATGCACTTTTTTCAGGACTGCCTAAGAAAACAACTGACAGATTACAACTTGTCCAAAATGCAGCAGCCAGAGTTTTAATTAGAACTAAGATGAGAGAACATATTACTCCAGTTTTGGCATCACTGCACTGGCTTCCGGTTGTTTTTAGGATTGATTTTAAAATTATTTTACTTGTCTATAAAGCTCTCAATGGTCTCGCACCTTCCTACCTACATGACTGCCTGCCTAAATATGTCCCAAACCGCCCCCTAAGGTCTTCCACTGCTGGCCTGCTCGCTTTGCCTAAAAAAATGGCAACTAAAAAAAACGGGGAAGCAGCTTTTTGCTTCTACGGGCCGTCGGCATGGAACAAGCTCCCACTGTACCTTCGTCAGGCAGCCTCTGTAGACATTTTTTCAGCTCAAGACCCACTTCTACAACATTGCTTTTAATTGATCTTTTATTTTTTATGTTATTCATGTCCTCACTGTATTGCATTACTGCTTGTTTTTATTTTTTAAATGTCGTTGCCTTGCTTTTCTTTTATTCTCCATTGTTCTGTAAAGCACTTTGAGCTGAATTTCATGTCATGAAAGGTGCTATACAAATAAAGTTTTATTATTATTATTATTATTATTATTATTATTATTATTATAGCCATAGATAGTAGGCAAGTCAATGGAACAGCTTAAACATTAAAGCTGCACTATTAACTTTCCTCTTCTAACCCGGATTGGCTGACATTCTTATCAATGAGCTATTTTTACCCTGCTTTCTCCAGGTGGAGCGAAATGCCTTCACGACGTACGACGTACGTCGCGACGTATATTTTTCCGTCGCAACGTATATTCGAGTACGTCCTGGCGTAAATATCAATTCGTCCCGGCAGAACGGACTCGTCGCGGCTATATCTACCCGTTTGCGACCTAGTAGTTTGACTATTCTTTTACGTCGCGACAGAACGGGACACGTCACGGCTATATCTACCCTTCTCGACGTAAAAGGTAATTCGTTGTGGCGTGTGTGGACTCGTCGCAACAGAACGGAACTCGTCGCGGCTATATCTACCCGTTTGCGACGTAATAGTTTGACTTTGTTATATGCCCGGTGCGCGGTGCCCTGCGCGGTGCCCTGCGCTGCCCTACGCCCACCGCGTGCACCTTGCCGGTCCGCCCTGCGCCCTGTGGCCTGGCACGTGTGCACGTGTGCCAGGCCACCGCGTGCACCTTGCCGGTCCGTGGAGCCCTTCGCCGTCCCCAGGCGACCCTGCGTTCCAGAGCTGTCACCCATGCCCACCGAAAATAGCAGATCTACCAGCTCCTCTCCTACATACGGGATGGCCCGACCCGCGTCTGTGGACCCCTGGGGGGGTGTGTGTGTGAGCGTCTGAGCTCCTATCTGTGTGCCTCCCCCCCCCCCCCCACCCCATGTGGACCCTTGCAGGGGGGGGGGTCGGGGGTCCCCCTATGCACTTTGTGTAGATGCTGCGTATCGCCTCATACTGAAAAAATTACTATTTTACGCACAGCGCAAGGCAATATGTGATTACGATCGTCCTTCTGGGGGGGGGGGGGGGGGGGGGGGGCTGGCCTACACAATAGATAACCTACCCTGGCCAACACAATAGATAACCTACAAGGACATATGAATTTAATTTATATACACGGCTATATTAATTTAGCCGATCATCAAAGCTCACCGCGCTCGTATAGCGCATTGACTGTCTGTCTGTCTGTCTGTCTGTCTGTCTGTCTGTCTGTCTGTCTGTCTGTCTGTCTGTCTGTCTGTCTGTCTGTGTCTCAATGACTTGCCTTAGGCGGATAATATAGACTACAAGTACTTTATTAAAGTAAAGTAAAAGAGTGAGTTCTCATTGCGTTCTCTGCGTCGTAGCGCATGCAGATAGGCAGATAGGGGGGGGGGCAGTTCTATAGGCAAGGGCAGAAGGTTCCTATAACGACAGTGGGTGCGTGCCCACCTTAGAGTAGCCTATATATTTTAAGGCACCCGCCCCGCAACTTATTATTATTGGCTTATTATTTTGCCACCAGCGGAGTTGACGGTTGACGCCGTTGTCTAGTATAGACTATAGGCCTGTGCCAGGATGATTTTAAATAAATATGTCTCTGTCTCTGCGTCTCTAGAGCTATAACATATATACTGTAGCACACATCATGTGTGACACATGTGCACACACACACACACACACACACACACACACACACACACACACACACACACACACACACACACACACACACACACACACACACACACACACACACACACACCGAGTACTAAGTATAAGTAGCATATAGGGTACGGCTCTAAAAACATTAAATACTGCGGGAGCATTACACTAAACAAAGTTGGATTTGTACATTGCAGAAACGTAACATAACGTAAGTGTTCTTATTATTGTCCGTCTGGGTTTTATAATGCAGTGTGAGTCCGCTCCGCGATAGCGATCTGCAAGCTCACAACGCGTTGCGCTGATTGACAGTGCACGTGCAGCAGCTACTGTATAAAATTATATTTAAGTAGGCTACTTTTTTGTGTGACGTCTGTGTGTTATTGACTTCTTGTTCCTTAATGTGCAGGTTTATCAGAGCGATATAGTGCAGCTGTGAGTGAGTAGGCCTATAGCTGCTGCTGCTGCGTCCGTGCACCAATAGAGCGACCGCGGCAGCGGCACGTATGCTTGAAATATTAAATAAAAATATGTTGGGCTTCCGGGCGTCCGTTTCTGGACTGTACCAACGGGCTTAGGGCCGGACGGTCCCTTAACTCCACGGGCCCCTATATTTTAGGCCCGTGCAGGGCTCTAGTGTGTGTGTGTGTGTGTGTGTGTGTGTGTGTGTGTGTGTGTGTGTGTGTGTGTGTTGTGTGTGTGTGTGTGTGTGTGTGTGTGTGTGTGTGTGTGTGTGTGTGTGTGTGTGTGTGTGTGTGTGTGTGTGTGTGTGTCGCATGCGTGCGTAAAGTTAGTAGGCTATCAGAAGCAGCAACCATGCAGAGCTATACCAATCAGATTAAATAGGCTATATGCCTTAAACGTTTGACAAGCAATATTAAAAATACAAATCCACAAGCTCGAAAACCACCTGACGGGCCGCCCAAACGGGTCCGGGGACCCCCGGGCGGTACGGGTCACCGTGGACCCTTGGGGATCAAGGGGGGCCACGGGTGTCCACGTTTGCGGAGACGCTGCCTTCATATTAGCTTACTTAAATAACAAGCAGCTGATCTACAATTGACAATTTGACATGTCATTGCGTCGTATTCTGTCTTTCTTTCACGCACGCACGCACGCAGACATGTCACAGACCACCACATAACCATATTTGTATGGCCATATCGTTTATAGGCCTTATAGCTGAATAGCGCCGGCCGTCGGGGGTTCATTTGGTTCCAACCGTCCCATTATGGTCAACACTTATGATATGCTATTGCATTCTTCCAACTAAAGATTTAAATATTAATCTGAAAAAATGACATGGCACGGACTGGCTCAGAAAATCTCCCTGCATCATTATATCAAAACCAGGCCTATACTGAATGTAGGCAATTGAATTCCATGACTTTTGTTTCAATCAACTGAACTAGACCAATAAAATAGTAGGCTAGTATTTATGTTTTTCGTTAATAATAATGCATGCTAATTATTATTGAACGGTAAGTACGCTGGTATGTATACGCTATGGTACACTATAAGCTTGTAGATCTGTTTATTTTAAGCATGCCGCCGCATTCTGTCAGAATCTCGTGTGTGTTATTATTGAACCATTTCATTTCATGTCTGTCTGTCTGTCTGTCTGTCTGTCTGTCTGTCTGTCTGTCTGTCTGTCTGTCTGTCTGTCTGTCTGTCTGTCTGTCTGTCTGTCTGTCTGTCTGTCTGTCTGTCTGTCGGCATCTGATCTACAAGCTCACGCATCGCAGCGGACAGCGGTTGATTATCGCTGGGCCGCAGCGGGTCTATATCGCCTAATGTATCATACAGCGAATGAAAGCAAACGTGTGTGTGTGTGTGTGTGTGTGTGTGTGTGTGTGTGTGTGTGTGTGTGTGTGTGTGTGTGTGTGTGTGTGTGTGTGTGTGTGTGTGTGTGTGTCGCGTGTGCGTGTGCGTGCGAACTTCATGACAGTGGTGCAGCATTACATTGTATTTTGATTTGAAATAAATAATGATGAATAGATGTCTATACTGTTGCTTGTGTGTGTGTTATGCTATAGGGTTAGCTGGAACACACGCCCTGTATGATCTGTGGTGCGCATCTACAAGCTCCAAGTGTTGCGTCCACATGCAGCGCGTTGTGAGCTTGCAGATCGTCGGTGCCCCACTATAGAGAGATGGTAGGGTAGTGCCCAAGCCTATTCCTATATGATCTGTGGCTATATTAAAGGCCTTTTATGTGATCTCACATAATGTGCGAGTCAGAGCTAACGTTACTCAATGATCATTTGCGTCTGATTGATATCACAGCACAGCGTGTGCTGAGAGAGAGAGAGAGAGAGAGAGAGAGGGGGGGGGGGGGGGGTGTATGCTCCGTTCATTGGCTCTATATGCCGTGCGAGACAGGATGATTTTAAATAAATATGTCTGTCTCTGCGTCTCTAGAGCTATAACATATAGCACACATGTGTGCACATGTGATGTGTGTGCGCGCGCACACACACACACACACACACACACACACACACACACACACACACACACACACACACACACACACACACACACACACACACACACACACACATACACACGAGATTCTGACTAAAATAAACAGATCTACAAGCTTATAGTGTACCTTAGCGTACATACCAGCGTACTTACCGTTCAATAATAATTAGCATGTATTATTATTAACGAAAAACATAAATACTAGCCTACTATTTTATTGGTCTATAGTTGTTTGAAACAAAATGGTTGCTGCTTCTGATTAGTTACTAACTTTATTAGACCAATTTAAAATAGTATTAGATGTTTTTCGTTAATAATAACTTATGCTAATTATTACTGAACCATTTTAGATGTTTATATTTCACCAACAGGCATGATAATGCATTTATACTGGCAGAATAGGCCAGTGGCCACCGGCCGGCGCAGTACGGCACAATCACAGCTCAGTCCATTTTAATATCATAGCGCAATTCCATGTTTATATACATCTGCTGGTGGGGGGTGCTGCTATATGTTGATTGCCCATTTGTATAATACATTATATAATATAGGTGCTTGTATGGTGCGTGTATATAATAGGCCTACATTTAAATGACCACATTTAACACACACACACACACACACACACACACACACACACACACACACACACACACACACACACACACACACACACACACACACACACACACACACACACACACACACACACACACTAGAGCCCTGCACGGGCCTAAAATATAGGGGCCCGTGGAGTTAAGGGACCGTCCGGCCCTAAGCCCGTTGGTACAGTCCAGAAACGGACGCCCGGAAGCCCAACATATTTTTATTTAATATTTCAAGCATACGTGCCGCTGCCGCGGTCGCTCTATTGGTGCACGGACGCAGCAGCAGCAGCTATAGGCCTACTCACTCACAGCTGCACTATATCGCTCTGATAAACCTGCACATTAAGGAACAAGAAGTCAATAACACACAGACGTCACACAAAAAAGTAGCCTACTTAAATATAATTTTATACAGTAGCTGCTGCACGTGCACTGTCAATCAGCGCAACGCGTTGTGAGCTTGCAGATCGGCTATCGCGGAGCGGACTCACACTGCATTATAAAACCCAGACGGACAATAATAAGAACACTTACGTTATGTTACGTTTCTGCAATGTACAAATCCAACTTTGTTTAGTGTAATGCTCCCGCAGTATTTAATGTTTTTAGAGCCGTACCCTATATGCTACTTATACTTAGTACTCGGTGTGTGTGTGTGTGTGTGTGTGTGTGTGTGTGTGTGTGTGTGTGTGTGTGTGTGTGTGTGTGTGTGTGTGTGTGTGTGTGTGTGTGTGTGTGTGTGCACATGTGTCACACATGATGTGTGCTACAGTATATATGTTATAGCTCTAGAGACGCAGAGACAGAGACATATTTATTTAAAATCATCCTGGCACAGGCCTATAGTCTATACTAGACAACGGCGTCAACCGTCAACTCCGCTGGTGGCAAAATAATAAGCCAATAATAATAAGTTGCGGGGCGGGTGCCTTAAAATATATAGGCTACTCTAAGGTGGGCACGCACCCACTGTCGTTATAGGAACCTTCTGCCCTTGCCTATAGAACTGCCCCCCCCCCCCCCCTATCTGCCTATCTGCATGCGCTATACGACGCAGAGAACGCAATGAGAACTCACTCTTTTACTTTACTTTAATAAAGTACTTGTAGTCTATATTATCCGCCTAAGGCAAGTCATTGAGACACAGACAGACAGACAGACAGACAGACAGACAGACAGACAGACAGACAGACAGACAGACAGACAGACAGACAGACAGACAGACAGACAGACAGACAGACAGACAGACAGACAGACAGACAGTCAATGCGCTATACGAGCGCGGTGAGCTTTGATGATCGGCTAAATTAATATAGCCGTGTATATAAATTAAATTCATATGTCCTTGTAGGTTATCTATTGTGTTGGCCAGGGTAGGTTATCTATTGTGTAGGCCAGCCCCCCCCCCCCCCCCCCCCCCCCCCAGAAGGACGATCGTAATCACATATTGCCTTGCGCTGTGCGTAAAATAGTAATTTTTTCAGTATGAGGCGATACGCAGCATCTACACAAAGTGCATAGGGGGACCCCCCGACCCCCCCCCCCCTGCAAGGGTCCACATGGGGTGGGGGGGGGGGGGGAGGCACACAGATAGGAGCTCAGACGCTCACACACACACCCCCCCAGGGGTCCACAGACGCGGGTCGGGCCATCCCGTATGTAGGAGAGGAGCTGGTAGATCTGCTATTTTCGGTGGGCATGGGTGACAGCTCTGGAACGCAGGGTCGCCTGGGGACGGCGAAGGGCTCCACGGACCGGCAAGGTGCACGCGGTGGCCTGGCACACGTGCACACGTGCCAGGCCACAGGGCGCAGGGCGGACCGGCAAGGTGCACGCGGTGGGCGTAGGGCAGCGCAGGGCACCGCGCAGGGCACCGCGCACCGGGCATATAACAAAGTCAAACTATTACGTCGCAAACGGGTAGATATAGCCGCGACGAGTTCCGTTCTGTTGCGACGAGTCCACACACGCCACAACGAATTACCTTTTACGTCGAGAAGGGTAGATATAGCCGTGACGTGTCCCGTTCTGTCGCGACGTAAAAGAATAGTCAAACTACTAGGTCGCAAACGGGTAGATATAGCCGCGACGAGTCCGTTCTGCCGGGACGAATTGATATTTACGCCAGGACGTACTCGAATATACGTTGCGACGGAAAAATATACGTCGCGACGTACGTCGTACGTCGTGAAGGCATTTCGCTGTCTCTCGCTTGCTCAGGGGATAAATTTAATCTTGTCAAATATTGTCAGATCCTGTGTCTAGATGACCTTTGGCACGATCTAAATATCTCAATAATAGAGCAGGGAGACAAAATACAACTACACCAATAGTATAAATTATATTGTATTAACATACTCTACCAGCCATCGGTGCCAAGAGGGCATGTTCCCACCGCCCAGCACTCCATTCATGTGCCAGGGAGGGAGGGTCGAATTTGAGCAGCCTGCCACTCCTGATGAAGCCTCCCACATTGCTCAGAATTAAACTTCATTAAAAATAAAAAAGGATAGGCTACATAGTGCTGCATTAAGTTAGATAGCTGTGACTTTTTTGTTTTACCACCAGAATGAGCTGTGGTAGTAAGTATAAGTAAGTAAGTAAGTAAGTAAGTAAGTAAGTAATTAAATAAATAAATAAAAAAGAATAATAGGATCTAACATTATACACACACACACACACACACACACACACACACACACACACACACACACACACACACACACACACACACACACACACACACACACACACACACACACACACACACACACACTTCTACCAATTGATTTTCATTAAATTCTATAGGAATTTAATGAAAATCAATTGGTAGAAGGCTAACAGGCAGTCAGTATACTGTAGCTGTCCTGTCTTCATATCTGCTGGCCGAGGGGTGCTATAGGCCTATGTGCTGTCTGGCGGCGTCCCTCCCTATCCGGGTGGACACACAGACTAGCACACAATAGCCTACCTCACAGCTGCCCTATACCCTCACTACTATAGCATGGGCCTTTGGCTACTCATCATTGACCACAGCAAGCCATATTTGGCCAGTGTGGCCGTGACCTCCACCCCCTCCAAAGGCTCACGTTGGCTTCATCAGGAGTGGCAGGCTGCTCAAATTCGACCCTCCCTCCCTGGCACTTGAACGGAGTGCTGGGCGGTGGGAACATGCCCTCTTGGCACCGATGGCTGAGTGTATCAGCAAACCCAAGAACAATAACACTGGCTATATTAGTTGGGTCGTTTTTGACAGTTCCGTGACCGCGGAGAGCAAAGGTCAGTTTCTCAATGGATTTGTCATCTAGGAGGGTTATTAAATTAATTTGACCTGGGTGTACATTTTAAAATGGTGGGAGACCCAAATCCAAAATGGCTACCACCGTAGAACCTTCATATTGAAAGCTCTGCTCAAGCTGATGCCAGAAAAATTAAGTACACAGAGGTCATCTCAGAGGTCAAAAGGTCAACATATGTACATTGTTGAAGATAAAGTAACTGCGTGTTGTAGAGCAACTACGACTGACAAAGATTCTTGATGAACTTACAGAGGACATCAAAAAGAACCTCAATACTCTCATAATTATGATGATGACACATGAACTGACTGCTGCCAGCCAGGCTTCTCTGTCTGTCTGTCTGTCTGTCTGTCTGTCTGTCTGTCTGTCTGTCTGTCTGTCTGTCTGTCTGTCTGTCTGTCTGTCTGTCTGTCTCTGTCTGTCTGTCTGTCTGTCTGTCTGTCTGTCTGTCTGTCTGTCTGTCTCTGTCTGTCTGTCTGTCTGTCTGTTTGTCTAACGTAAAATGAATTACTTCAGTGGACAGGCGTGGTGCCATATTGGAAGGTGTGATGTCACGTTCCATTTCATATTGTCCAGGGCTTACGTATCTCAGCGAAAATAGACGATATATTCTATATGATCACAACATGTTGCAATGTGGCACTGCGTAATGTTGTAGATAGCTTATTTTCAGCTAAAGGATTTGGTGTATAGAGGCCGAAAAGTATGTTAAATGGCTGAGTTAAATCTACATGAAGAAAGACAAACGAGAGAAAAAATAAAAATAAAACAAAACATGGAATCCAGGTTTATCTAAGCTCATCTCGCTCAAGAATCGCCTAAGGGTGGCGCCATTTCCATGGTGCCAACACAGAATAAATCCATATACTCACGAAACAATACTGATTGGGTCGTGCAGCTGTCTGTCACGGCTGTAGCTGCAAGCTCCGCCCCGGAGCCTATAAAGCAGCGCACAGCCGGACGACGTCATTCCTGCCTTTTTCTGTGCTAACACAGATGTATTTTCTAAGACTACCACTTCCATAACTCCGTTGAGACTTTTATTCCCCCTGGACGAGTGCCCTCACTTGTACCCTGGAATTCGCGGTGGAAACCCGGTGGTCTTACACTCACGAACACAGAAAAAGAAACTAGGTAAGTTTCTAGGACTTTTTCAAGCAGTGCCGAGAGGCCTCTTGAACATAGCTCCATTAGCGTTGACAAACGCTAGCTTAGCTCTTCGCTTAGCCTAACCAGCGTCGGAAGACCTCACGTTAGCCGCGAAGCTTTGCCTGGCCCTTGGACAAGAGCCAGCCGACAATGGACGAGACAGCCGCTCGTCGGAAAGAAGCGATCCGCGGAAGTCAACCTGCGCTGCTCTGCTACGGTGAGTTGTTAAGCCTCCGTTTTGCAACCCCAGCTTGTTAGCTCTGTTTTCCCTTGTTTTCTCTGCTGCTAAAGCCTTCGGAAACTTTTAGGGACCCTACTAGCTGCCACGCAGTTTTACAGACTCCCTCAGCCCGCGCTGAACCACGCTCTTTCTCACTACGTTGTGTCGCAAGACCCCGTCGGCTCGGAAGCCCCCGATCCATGCGATCACAGGCTTCCATACGGCCCACGGCTAGATTGGTAGCGCGTGTCGGCAGACCCTAGCTACTAGCTAGTTGCTTTTAGCAGCCTTTCTAGCTACCTCTAGCCTCCTCTAGCGGCTACTCCTGTTGCTACTCCTGTTGCCTCTAGCTACTTTTGATCTCGGAAGCTAAGCAGGGTCCGGCCTGGTTAGTACCTGGATGGCAGACCGCTTGGGAATACCAGCTGCTGCAAGCTATGGTTTGTTGTTGTGGTCCTGTAGCTTTTATTAAATATATTGGATATATATTTAACTTGTATTTTGTTTATTATATATATATATATATATTATATATGTAATATTTTTATTATATATATATATATATATATTATATATGTGTATATTTCTAGCTGCGTCTACACTGCACTTGACCTACAAGACTCTTCCTTGTGTCGGAAGACCTTGGTTAGTTTTCTAGCCTTTTTACACCTCAGTGGACAGTTGGAAAACTAAACTAGGCAACATGGCTACTGGCGGTGACGCTACACAGCACAACCAGACCCAGGAGGACCCTCAGCGGGTATGTTTCAGTCGCAACTGCAACAGAACCCTGGCAACAGACAACCCGCATAAGCAGCAAGCTGCAACGCTGTTTCGCTTGCTACCGGTGTTTCTAGCTAATCCTCGGCCGCTAGGCGTTGATTTTAGCGTCACCAACAACAAGCAACCACCGTAGCCGAGTTACGACGCTAGCTTGCTATCCAGCCGCAGCTTCGCTAGCCTTCCTAGGTTAGCTAGCTCCCGCTAACGCAGCTCTGGCCTTTTAGCTCCGCTAGACACTAGCTAGTTTCCAGCCGTCAGGCGTTAACTACAGCTTCTCTAGCTTATTTTTGGCACGGTTGTTGTTTTTTGCTATCGAAGGCCACGGGCCTGCTCTACGCAACCCGCACTACCCTACGAACCGCCGCATTGCTTTGTGTCGTCAGACCTAAACAGCACCAGCCCGACGGCCGCGCTACGCGAGCCCCAGGCTTTGCGGCCTTCCCGTAGTCTGGCGCCTTTTCTTTCACACAACTAAACAGCTTCTCTGGCCACCACAGTTTCACAACGTGGTCCTCTCTGTTTAGACAGCTGATTTTCAGTGGAGCACCACGAGTCCTACTCTTCTACTCCACCACCACTTTTCTTTTATAATTTTTTATATTATAACTTAAAAGAGAAGTGCTTCTACAATGTCTTGAACTGCTGGTTCCTTCTTTAAGCTACAACTGTGCTTGACCTACAAGACTCTTCCCTGTGTCGGAAGACCCTGGTTAGTTTTCTAGCCTTATTACACCTCAGTGGACAGTTGGAAAACTACACTAGGCAACATGGCTACTGGCGGTGACGCTACACAGCACAACCAGACCCAGGAGGACCTTCAGCAGGGGTGACAACAGCCCTCCCGGGTTCCCGAGGAGGAACGCCACCGGGAATTTCTCATGCAACTGCAGCAACCTGCTGTCCCCTGAGGACAGTCACTCTCGCTGCATGGTTTTCCTGGGTCTAGAGCATGCTCGCCAGGCTCTCGAGACCTCTGGTCTCTACCCCTGCTGCTTCTGCTTCGCAGACGGGGAGAAAAGCTGACGCATCTCACGCGTCAAGAGTCACCAAGACAGGTCCCTGGTCGACACCTCCGAGCCCGGCTGTCCCGACCAGCCCCAAACCTCGAGGCCTAGGCCCACCACCTCGTCCTCTCTCTCCAGACCCCTCAACCTTGACGCGTCTCAGAGACACCATGACGAGTCCTTCCTGGGCTCCTCCCCTGCTCGGACCGCCAACAACAAGCTCCACACGCTCTTCACCACACTGGTAAACAGGCCTGTGGAGCCAGACCCAAGACATCAGCCAGGCCTCGCCGGCTGGCTCTGGGTGCTGCTCTCCCTCCAGCGGGATCTCGTCGGCCCACCAACGAGGCTCCCCCGAGCCGGGTGGTTGCGGCAACGAGATGTCGGATGCAGTCCTAGGCCTCCACCGACAACTACCGCTACTACTACTTCACGCAGCGGCCAAAGGCACGAGTCTCACTCGACGTGGTTCCCCAGCGACCCTCGACTACCGACTGCTTCCCTCAACATTACAGGTATGTACATTGTGAAGCTAGGGTTGTTTAGCTGTTTAGCTAACCTTTTCGAGGTCGGGAGTAGCAACCTCGTTGGATGGCCGATGCCACCCTAGCATGCTTAGCATTCTAGATAGGCTGCTTTTCAAGGTGGACGACGGACAGCGAGCTCCTCCAAGAGCTCCCTCCGCACGCCAACCCCAACACACCAGCGGTGGTAGGGGTGGCCGCTCTGGCTCCAAGCCCCACCAGGAGAGAGCAGGAGGCCAGCTGGCACCGTCCGGTGCCACGGCCGACACCCCCAACCGTGACAGACGCCCGGCTGGGCGTGGCCACGGCCGCCCGCCCCATGGCCCCACCACCAGGAGAGGGCAGGAGGCCAGCTGGCACCGTCCGGTGCCACGGCCGACACCCCCAACCGTGACAGACGCCCGGCTGGGCGTGGCCACGGCCGCCCGCCCCATGGCCCCAGACGAGGCCAGGGCAGAGGCCGTGGGGAGCCACAGAGCAAGTGACACCGTCCCCGTCCCAGGGGAGACGAGACCAGACGTCTCCCCTCCCCCCCGAGCCTGGATTCGAGTGTTCTTCTCACACTCAGACCGCCCAGGAAGAGGCGGGGGCTCACGATGCGGAGCGTCACCACGGGTGTGGCCGATCATCGACATTTCCTGTAATGAAGGCCTTCACGCCATAAAAAAAAAAACAACGACAACAACATCGGGGGGGACATGAACCCACTGCCAGGAGTAGCCCCCGGGCTCTCCGACACAGTGGGGCGGGACCTTGGCCTTGTGGCGGGCCTAAACGCCACTGGCAGGACGGGTCATGCCGAAATTTTCTCTGGTCCACCAGGGGGCGCCAGCCCTGCGCGGCGACGCGCTCCCCTGGCGATGGAGAACCCCCTTGCGCGTCGCCTGACACAGTGGGAACTGTGCGGAGCGTCTCCTTGGGTTCTCCGCACCATAGCGAGAGGTTACAGGCTCCAGTTCGCTATGAGGCCCCCTTGCAGTCGGAGAAGTCCTCTACTCCTATGCACGCGGCGAAGCGGGTCAGGTTCTCCAGCAGGAGATCAACTCTCTGCTGGAGAAGAAGGCTGTCAGAGAGGTACCCCTGAGCCAGAGTCGCAGCGGGTTTTACTCACGCTACTTCCTGGTCAAGAAGAAGGGGGGGGGGCTGTGTCCAATCATGGACCTACGAGCTCTCAATCGGTACCTCAAGTCCTTCCGCTTCAAGATGCTGACAGCCAAGTCTCTTGTGCGCTCTATACGCATGAACGACTGGTTCACATCTATAGACCTGAAAGACGCCTACTTTCACATCCCTATCTACCCACCTCACAGGAAGTTCCTGAGGTTCGGTTTCAAGGGGAAGGTGTACGAGTACACGGTTCTCCCCTTCGGGATGTTCCTGAGCCCCAGGGTGTTCGTCAAATGCACCGAGACGGCTCCGGCCCCTCTGCGGCGACGAGGTCTACGTGTAGCAAGCTACATCGACGACTGGCTTCTGAGCGCGGGCTCGCCACAGGAGGCACTATGGAACACCACTCGGGTGGTGTCCCATATGTCCTCCCTAGGGTTCACCATAAATCACGAGAAGATTGTTATGGTGCCCGCCCAGTCGATCAACTTCATAGGCATAGCACTGAATTCAGTCTCCTTCACGGCTCGGTTGATCCCGGAGAGGATCGACGCCTTCCTGAAGTGCGTGGCCCTGTTCCAGAGAGGACACAGACTGCCACTCAGAATCTGCCTACGTATGGCGGGACTGATGGCATCGGCCATCTCTCTGGTGCGGTTGGGCAGACTCCACATGAGACCCTCAGCGCTGGTTGAGGTCTCTACGGGTGCCCACCAGATTCCTCTCGCGGCGAGTGACAATCCCCGGGGAATGCACGCTCGCCCTGATATGGTGGTCGGACAGACGGATCCTGACGGAGGGAGTCCCCCTTGGTCTACCGTTGGCCAGGAAGGTCGTCACTACGGACGCGAGCCTGAGTGGGTGGGGGGCCACCCACGAAGGCAGGTCGGCCAGAGGGATATGGGATGGAACCTTGAGGTCCGCCCACATCAATTATCTGGAACTCCTAGCGGTCTTCCTCGCGCTGCAAGCGTTCGAGCCGCTCATACGGGGTTGTCATGTCCTCGTCCGTACCGACAACACGACAACGATGTGCTACATCAACAGGCAGGGTGGACTGAGGTCCTTACGCCTACACACGTTGGCATACAGGCTTTTGACTTGGTGCGACAGACGTCTTCTGTCACTGACAGCCTGCCACGTCCCGGGACTACTGAACGTGGGCGCAGACCTGTTGTCCAGAGGTCCCCTCCGTTACGGCAACTGGTCCCTACACCCGGGTGTAGTGGAACAGATCTGGGACAGGTTCGGGACACCGGTGGCAGACCTGTTCGCTACAGACGAGAACAAGAACTGTCCACTCTTTTTCTCCCTGACAGGCTCGCCAACGTTGGGACTGGACGCGATGGCACATCGGTGGCCTCGGGGCCTACTCTATGCCTTCCCTCCACTAGAGCTGATTCCCTTCACCTTAGCCAGGGTGAGGGTTCAGGGCTCGAACGTGCTACTAGTGGCTCCAGCCCGAGGATCCTGGGGACAGGACATATTTCCCCTCCTCTACGACCAGCCCTGGCAGCTCCCTCTGTGGAGGGATCTGCTTACCCAGGCGGGTCACGAGATATTCCATCCGCACCCACAGGACTTAGACCTCTGGGTGTGGCCGGTGAGGGGTCGACTCTAATAGCCACAGGCTTGCCCCCTGGAGTCATTGAGACTATCTTGGGAGCCAGGCCCCCTTCGACTAGACAGCGGTACAACACGGCTTGGAACGTGTTTATGCGCTGGTGTGCGGCGAGGCCGGAACGGGCCGTTCCTTTTCAGGCCTTGGTGGTTCTTATCCTAACCTTCTTGCAAGAATTGTTGGATAGACACTTGGGGAACTCCTCAGTGAAACTCAACCTGGCGGCCATATCGGCCTACCATGTGGGTATGGACAACAGACCAATAAGTGAGAACTTATTGATTCGACAGTTCATGAGGGGTGTCAAGCGTGCTCGGCCGGTATCTAGATCCTTAGTTCCCTCCTGGGATCTGACCTTGGTGCTGCACGCTCTGTCGAGAGCCCCCTTCGAACCACTGAACACAGTGGGTTTGAAGTTCCTCTCACTTAAGACTGCCCTGCTGGTCGCCTTGACTACAGCGAAGCGATCTAGTGACATGCATGCGCTCTCGGTGAGTCCAAGCTGCATGAGATTGAATGGGAATGGTACCAGGGTTTCGCTCAGGCCGAACCTGTCGTTCCTGCCCAAGAACTTTCCTTCCGGTTGTACTCCGGTAGACTTGGCAGCTTTCCACCCGCCCCCTTTCGCATCGGCGGAAGACGAGAGGCTGAACAGTCTCTGTCCGGTCAGGGCACTGAAACTGTATGTAGACAGGACTGCTGCCTTTAGGAAGGGCAATCAGTTGTTTGTCGCATGGGACCCTCAGAGAAGAGGGAATCCCATAACCAAGGTGAGACTTTCACAATGGGTTGTGGAAGCCATACAGTTGACCTATGCCGAAAGTGGTACACAACCCCCGGAGGGTTTGCGGGCTCACTCTACGAGAGGCATGTCTGCATCCTGGGCTCTTGCGAAGGGAGCCTCACTTCAGGATGTGTGTACGGCGGCGAGTTGGTCGTCCCCTTCGACTTTCGCCACGTACTATAACTTGGACGTGGCATCTCTTGGAATTGCTCACGCCGTTCTGGGAGCTGCCGCTAGGTGATGGGACAGTTGGGAACAACGGTCACACACGCGCACTTCAGGAGATAGATCCTAGGGCATATAAGATGGGGAACCATCAGCCCGCGTCTGAGTGCTTAGACAGTTTTCACTGGCTAGCTCCTTAGATAGGTTCTTGTCTACTGGGCCTGTGGTCCAGATAGCCTCCTTGCCTTTCCTTCTCCCCACGGGCAGGGAACTGCTGGGGGAGGGATCCCGGGTCGGGCCTCCTTTTCAACTGGTGATAGTGATACGGGGGGTTTATGTACACCCTTTGGACGATTCTTGAGCGAGATGAGCTTAGATAAACTCTGGGTTACTTTAGTAACCTCAGTTTATCAAGCGAATCGAGCGAGAGAATCGCCCTTACTACCCTTCTTGCTTAGAAAAAGCACAGAAAAAGGACTGGTTGATAGGAATGACGTCTTCCGGCTGTGCGCTGCTTTATAGGCTCCGGGGCGGAGCTTGCAGCTACAGCCGTGACAGACAGCTGCACGACCCAATCAGTATTGTTTCGTGAGTATATGGATTTATTCTGTGTTGGCACCATGGAAATGGCGCCACCCTTAGGCGATTCTCTCGCTCGATTCGCTTGATAAACTGAGGTTACTAAAGTAACCCAGAGATTATTACTAAGGTCTGTTCTCTACAGCAACATGTCCGAGCAACATTATGAACTGCATAAAACTGTGCATTCTTCAAAGAATTAATTAGGTACACCATCTCCCAAATTTAAAATGCTGTACAAAGCACATTAACAAAGGACCAGAGATGATAACTACTACCTGCTAATCAACGTAAAGAATAATAATAATAATAAAGGAAAATATTAATAATAGCAGAGAATGCCAAAATGCCAGCTGGCTATTATAATTATGAATATATTCAGTCAGACAGACCATTAAAATAAGCACATTAAGAAACGAAGAGAGATGATAAATTACCTGTTAATCAACATTAAATAATAAGAATAAAACAAAAATGCTAGAGAATACAAAAACTTAAAACTGCATCTGTCAGTTCATATAAAACATATAATATATATAAATGCATCTTGTCAGACAATTCAAAAATTTGAGCCAATGATTATTAAATGGCAAAACAACAGAAATCAGCTTATTAGCGATTCAAATACTTTAATTTGTCAGATACTTTTGAGCAGTGGCATGCAGTAACTTGACAACTCTAATTAAAGGACCACTTCACCCATTTTCAACATGTTTGGTTCACACTAATGACGCTCATTTTAATATGATACCGTTTTAGTCTTCTCACTCTGTCTCAGAGGGCGGCTGTGGGACGTTCCGAAACCCACCTACCAGTGACATCAGCGGTAGACAGGTTTGGCCCCATAAAAAAAGATAATTCATTGCTTATTTTAATTTTTTATTAATGCGAGACCAATTGCCTCGATGCTTGCATGCTAAATTTCCAGGAGGTGAATGGCTGAGTTACAGACCTACTCCATATTTATATTATATATTTTATTTATAGACAATACAGCACCATGGCGGCTGAAATTATTGCTGTCAATCCTGCCATGCTAGCATAATTGACAACCTAAACTGACATGGATAATAGAGTAGCATGCGATGCAACGCCATGCCATGCATTTTTAATTGGCACGACAGAATTCTCGCCATGTGTTGCTAATGACAGCTATCCAGATGTTTTGTTGTTGACATAATCTCTCACGAATTGACCATGCAGGAGGAGCATTGCACTTGGCAGGATGTGCACGTTGCAGTCAGGATATGCACGTGTCTGTTTCTGATCGGCTATGAAGAGCAGATGTGCAGATGTGTAAAAACAACAGGGCACTAGCACTTGGCCAATGTTACTACTAATATAAGTTGTGGAAGAAATATTCCCATTTTTATAACTTGAAGCTGCACCATGTCACTTTCCTCTTCTACCTTTCCTGCAAGTGCTGACATTTCTTGCCTGCTTGCTCGGGGAAAAATGGAATCTTGACCATCATGACAAAATTCCTGTCATATCGTCATCGACAGATCCAGTGTCTACAGTAGGTGAGACATGAACTATGACATAATCTAAAGAGAATACAACCACCCCAATTATAAAAAGTATATTGTATTAAACTCTACCATACAGATTTGACAAAATTAAATTGTATTAATAAAAAACAATACTCTTAGCTGTTACAAGTAAAAGTATGGTATTCAAATTGTACTTGAGTAAAAGTACACAAGTAATTGGCATCAACATTTGCTTAAAGTAACAAAATAAATAGTACTGATTATGCAGAATGTCAAATTTCAACATTTTTCAAATGTATATTGCATTAACAAATCTTTATTTACAAGCTCACAACGTGACACAAAGTGACATGTTGTGAGCTTGTAGATCAGCTATTTTCATATAGGTAGGCCATGGGGCTAAAGTCGTTAATGTATGTTTTGTAATAATAATAAAAATCTACTAAGTAACTAATAACAATTAATTAATATTGTTAATTAATAACAATTAAAGTTTTAATTGTTGTAGAGAAAAGTACAATATTTGCCTCTCAGATGTAATGCAGTAGAAGTATTGAAAATTGGAATTAATCATGTAAAGTAAAGATACATCTACCGGTAGTTGCATATACTGTACGTTTGAAGGTGTAAGTAAAAACAACTACTTCAGTACTCAAGTAGAAATTTGACAGAGCAACTTTCACTTTGAGTTGAGTAATATATTTGACCAGGAGTATATCTATACTTTGACTCAAGTACTTTGTTCACCACTGCACTTACCCGCTTGCACCATGGCATCCCAATTTTGGGCATCAGTATCTAGGCATTCTATACGGAGCCCACAAGTTAAATAGTGTTGTTTATTCACAAACAGTGCTCATTGTGTACACATTGATTGGTTTCCGAAAGGAATTGTTTTCCAAATGGAACCAAATGGACGCGCGATCCATTGTGGTTCCATTTGTAAAATTTCAGAGTTACAGACCCCCTCTTTCAAAGCCACAACCTCCACGTTGGTGGGCATGCACTTTACCTAGTCTGCGCCACCCGAGAGCCAGCACATTTTTGTCTCATTGGCAGGGTGCCACAGCACAGATTACGAGTAGGACGGAAGCTCTCCGTCCTCCCGGTGGGGACTCCTCAATGGCAGGTGAGCCAATAGGATACAACATCAGTGACAACACACAGACATGGGTGTGGGGAGGAAATACTTTAACGACTACATTGGGGAGAGAAAAAAATACAAAAAAGCAAAATTATTAGGGAACGTAAAGGTAGATTACATTTAATACATTTCAACAATGTTCAACGAACCCTTTTTGGTTACATAAATCCACCCCAAAGTCCAATGAAAACCCTGGCAGTTAAATGTGATGTTGTGCCGCACTTTTTACAGAGCATTTGGACATTCTCTGAGGAGCTGTAATGATTCACTGCAATTTGGTCGGCTGAAAACACAAATACTTCAATAAAAATGTAACTCGTATTTCTCTCCTTCGTTCTTAGAACCAATAATATAAATTCCAAGGCCCAAGGGCATGCACACAGCTTGCCTCGTAATGATTTATTTATTTAATTTCTTGATTTGATGAGGACAGCCCAGGCAGGCCCAGTGCCAGCATGCATGCATGAAGTGCTGAAGGGGGGGCAGTTAAATAAATGTTGAAGGGAGGGGCAAATATAGCCAATGTTTATAGTAAAACACTAGTCTCAACGTTGGGTCTGTGGTCCACCAGCGGTCCTAATGAGGTCTGCAACTCGGAGTGTGCAAATGAGTCCACCTCGTTCCATTTGCACTGTCTGGGTTAAATTGACTTTACAGTGTAGACTAGGATGACAGATCTAGTTTAAATAATGGTATAAAATGGGGGGCCGTGTTCAATGACTAAAATGTCAAATCTGGTATATCTCGACTCGATTGTGTGTGACCCAAGCAAGCACACTGCAACTTCTGCAAGGAAGAAGCAAATGGAGGTTTAAAGCCCACCCGGGCGTATTTATTAACAGCAAGGGGTTGGTAAGAGGGGTGAGGACTCTAGGCTGCTCGAGACCCGGAATCACTGGAGAGGAGAGGAGAAGGCAGAGTTAGTGACAGGTTGATTGATTGATTGATTGATTGATTGATTGATTGATTGAAATATATATTAACAGTTTGCAGAATTACAGTACATTTCCAGCACAACTCAATACAAAGACTGTTAACTGTGAGTGGACGACCCAATAAAGCCTTACACTTGAGGATCCACCTTGTTCAATTCATCAAAACATTTAGAGACGTACAAATATACACTTCTATATAGCCAAAGAATAGAACAGGAATTCATCATAAAGGAGGTAAAAAGGGAAAAGAAACATGTACAGTGAGGGGAAAAAGGGGTGGATTCTGAATTTACGGGGGCCAGTTTCGAATTGCAGCCGTCCGTAGGTGCCCTTTGAGAGCAGTTTTGAAGGAATCAAGGGATTTGCATGTCTTAATGACTGTTGGTAGGGCGTTCCACATTTTGGTGGCATAGGAGCGAAAATTTTGTCCCTTAAGTTTGTGCCGAATCTGGGTTGTACTACATGGTTTGTTGCACTCCCTCTGGTGTTGTGGGTGTGGACTTTGTTAACATTAAAGAAGTATTTAGACATGGGTTGGGTACGGGTATCTTGGTGATGTATCGAATCTTGTGGACCAGACCAACCATGCATGGAAATCCATGCATGGTTGGTCAAGGATGTCAGTGTTTTTTAATAATAATAATAATAATAATAATAATAATAATAATAATAACAATAATAGTAATAGTAGTAATAGTACTAGTAATAGTAATAGTAGTAATTATTATTATTAACAACTAATTGTTACATGACCGTACACTTACCTTTTTCAATAAACTTTAAAGTTATTAAAAAAACACTTTTTGCATCAAAGAGAAAACCAACACCAAAAAGCATGCAATATTTAGTTACAAGAACAAAGTCTTTCAAAAAAATGTTTTGAATAATTGCCAGGAGGCAGCCCATGGCAGTGTCTTCAGGCCTTGCAATACGGTTAGGCTTTGATTTGTAACTGTCGAGTCAATGCATATTGCTGCATGTCACACTTTCTTTTTTCTCTTAGGAGGCAGTCCTTAACTTTTCAATAGTTGTTCCCCACTCCGCAGGCCTTATATCATCAGGCCACTGTGCAATTAATGGTCACCTATAATTCAATTTTGTTTTTAATTTAATGTAATCTCAAATCCAGTTTCTTCCATACTTTGTTCAGCTTCACTTGGTTCTCTTTGTCAGCCTTCCTTTTGGTATTTGACTGAGATATTACGTTTTTGTGTTTTTCCATCAGAGGGTTCATTGGCAGAGAATAGCCTCTGAAGAAACACATACTGTACTGTATTTCACATCAAACTCTTAAATTGGTGATGCCTCTTTCGCATACAGTAGTTTCATACTTGAATGTACGTGAATGTACTAATCATGACACAAACAGCAGTTTAAATATATAAACTTATATATTGATCCCACTGTTCCAACACACACAAAAAAGTGAACGCGTGCATACTGTATGTGTCCAGAGCTAACCTCGGGAACAGGTCAGCACCAGATTCATTGTGACCACTAGTGATAGTAGGCCAAGGTACCCACCACAATTTATCTTTGTATACATAAGTCATACTACATCATGTACCGTACATGTATATCTCACTGTAGATTACTAATGTCATTTATAACTCATTTATCCACAAATGCCTGCATCTCTGCCTTGAAGATGACGCAACAAGAAGTTGTGTTGTCATCACAATGTTATAGAGGCACCTCCAGCACAGCTGACAAAGTCTGAGATGATCCTTTGTGCACCAACAGTTTGCTCTTTAATGTTTAATGTTCCAATCTCTCAGTTCAGTGATAAGCCACACGCTCGACTGAAGCCTGTTCACGAGACACCATATAGAGGAGCATTTCTATCTCTTTACAATCGTGTTTCTTTGACATTTGCAAACAATCCATCCTCAACTGCACCCAAAATCCTAAGAACTAGAACTCCTGTGATGGCAGTGTTGTATGTAGATAAGTGGTTCTCAAACGTTTTCATGTGAAGGACTCCCAAAGTATCTGAAATAATTTTGTGTCATATACAAGATTTGTGTTTCAAATGTAGTCCATAATTTGTAACTTTTTTTTTCCTCCCAAGATTTTTTATTTCATACATTTTAAATAGCTGATCTACATGGTCACAATGTGTCAGATCGACTATTGTCAAATATCCTATGTGTATAGGGCAGTGTTGATTCACAGACCATTTAGTCTTATTTAGTCTTATTCTAGAAATATTTTCGTCTTAGTCTCAGTCTTTTAATCATTTAGTCAAATACATGTTTGGTTTGAATGTGGGTCCGGAAGGTCCGGCCGATAGTCAAACCTCAGATTCAGGAGCAGCAATGTGGATTCCGTCCTGGCCATAGAACAATACGGCTCGGTGAGATAAGGGTTGCATCACTGCTTTTTGCAGATGATGTGGTCCTGATGGCACCATCGGTCCAAGACCTTGAACTCTCACTGGACCGGTTCGCAGCCAAGTATATGGCGGCTGGGATGAGGATCAGCGTCTTCACATCTGAGGCCATGGTTTTCAGCAGGAAACCGGTGGATTGTGCAGTCTGGGTAGGGAATGATGCATTACCCCATGTGAAGGAGTTTAAGTATCTCGGGGTCTTGATCACGGGTGAGGGGAGGACGGAGAAGGAGATCAGCCGGTTAATCGGAGCAGTAGGGGTGGTATTGCAGTCGCTGTACCGTACTGTTGTGACGAAAAGAGAGTTGAGCCAGAAGGCAAATTGCTGTCTACCGAGCAATCTTCGTTCCTACTCTCACCTATGGTCATGAAGTGTGGGTCATTACCGAAAGAATAAGGTAGCAAATACAAGCGGCCAAAATGAGTTTTCTTTGATGGGTGGCTGGCATGTCCCTTAGAGATAGGGTGAGAAGTTCAGTCATGCGAGAGAGTCTCGGCATCTGGTTAGGATACCTCTCGGGCATCTCCCTAGGCACGTCCCACTGCAGACCCCGGGGCAGACCAATGCACAGTTGGGGGAAACACATCGACTCACTGGCCTTGGAACGTCTCGGGATCCCCCAGGAGGAAGTCACTAATGTTGCTTTAGAGAGGGAAGTCTGGAGCTCTCTGGTGGAGCTGTTGCCCCCACGACCCGACTACGGATAAGCAGTTGAAGAATCATGGATTGATGGTTTGAATGTGCAATACAGAAAGATCTATAGTTGTAATATGAATCATGTATTGTTTTAATTGTAGTATCAATTGACAAAAATAAGTAGCCTACATGACCTTGATCCAGTGTTCATTTTGACAACAAATTCTGATAAAGTGTAAGTCTTTTGAATAACACACCATAGTTTAGCCCTAATTCAGTCATCTGAAATTGTTCTTTAAGGGCTGTTTGCACCAAGGATTAAGCCTTAACCTGGTTTAAATCAAGGTTTATCTATTAATCGGCTGCACAAAGCACTTGAAAAGCAACCTGTCCTGGTGGAGATCTGCACTCTGCATAGGAGCACACTCTTCTACTATTTTTTAGTGGTGCAACCACTCCTATAGACAGCTATGTGTGTGGCTGTGTCCCTGGGTCTGTCCCTGGCTGTGTCGGAGCACGAAAATAGTGTCACTGTCACACAGCCTAACACACCAGGCCAGGGAGGAGGGCTTGTACAGTACAGTACAGTACAGTACAGTACAGTACAGTACAGTACAGTACAGTACAGTACAGTACAGTACAGTACAGTACAGTACAGTACAGTACAGTACAGTACAGTACAGTACAGTACAGTACAGTACAGTACAGTACCACTAAATTCTTTTACATACGTGTGCCAATTCTCTTTTGATGTGCGCTTGTACATCTGCTATTTTCTGGCGTGCAACACACAACAACACAGCACCCATCCAAATCAAAATAAATGTGTCACCTTGATTTTAAATGTGACTGTGTGGCTTTGACAGAACAGTCTGAAGGCCAGAGTGCTGAGTAAATGCGAGATACACAGAACATCTCTCTTTTTATTTCACTTTGTGCTTTTCAGACACTTCTGCATAGTCAAATAAAGATATTGATCAGTTAGAGAAAACTGTCACACTTGCAAAATATTGATTTTCAAATTGAATTGCCAGGGTTTAAGATGTATTTATTTATTTTTCTCTTTTTCCACAGCAGTCGGTGAGATATTGGAACGCTCAGCAAATGGGATGGGAGTTGGGGAACTCGGGATAAATACTGTTATGAGTTTGTGAACGTCCCAAAACTTTTTCCAACTTGCCTCCGGCTGGGCTGATATGGATAATATCTGGTAACGACCGGGTGGTATAATCAAATTTATATGTACTTACTGTAGCTTTTTAAACTGTGGTGGCCACATTTCGATTTGTAAAAAATAAGTAAAACTAAATAAATAAATAAAACAGAGCGGGGACATTTTCAGAACCAGCAGCACGATTTCACTTTCCTCTTCTACCCCAGATTTGAACCCGGTTTCCTGCTCAAGTGTTGACATTTTACCATTGAGGTAATAGAGGATATTAGGCTTGATCGGGGATAAATTGAATCTTGACATCAGGTCAAAATTCGTGTCAGATCTCATGTCTATGTGAGACATGACCTTTAACACGATCTAAATGTCTCAATAGAAGAGCAATATTGTATCAACATACTCTAACTCGACCATACAGATTGGCAAAATTACATTTTATTCAAAACAAAAACAATGCATAATGAGGCTTAAAGCTCTACTTGTACTAGAACATATCCAATATACAACCTCAACACCATATTGAGCTTCTAGATCTGATAGGCCTATTTATTATTGTATTTTTGAATGAAACAATAATAATACAAGTTTTGTCAGATCTGCCCAAAATCAATGTAAATTTCACACAAGGGAATTTTTACTTGGGCTTTGACCCCTGGCCACACAAGTGCCCAAATTGTGCGACTCGTCTGGCCTTTTACAATCAGTCCTATTTCAAAGCTTCATCAATACACATGTTTTAATTCACACACATTTCTTAAATTGAATACAATTTTTAAATTGTATCGTGATATACATATCTGACATATCAGTAAACATTTCCCAAAAGGAAATGCATAGAATTTAGTCTGACCAGAAACAGGGATAAAACATATATCCATGCACCGGCCATGAAAACAATAATAATCAGAGAGGGGGATATCAAAAGGCATTCTTACCATTGAGCTAATAGACACTGACTGGACCTTCACGTCAATATTTGTATCAAACCACAAACAGGATCATATCAAAAGGTTGTGTCCAACCGAGACACAGGATCTACATGTCTAGAAATAAAGCAGGGAGACCAAATACAACCACCCCGATTGTGTATTAGGTTACATTGTATCACCAGTAAGACGGGCGGCCGAAGGGCTGACACACTACCAGAATAATGTCACTTCATTATGTCAGCAGTGTCATAGAAGTTTCATTTTATCAATTACTCATGCAAGTAATTGATAATATATAAAGTCACAACACCAACTTTAATGATGAGGCAGTATTGTTTTGTTTTCAAAATATAAGATTTTCGTCATGAAAATGGCCTTTATGTAGGCTACAGTACTGTATGTTTAAATTATTGACCAATTTTAGAGCACCAATTTGACTTCCCTTAGTACTAGTGCTACTGTCTTACTGTTTCCAATACAGCTTTTCTGTTGCTCTCAGATTTTGATTGTGTTTGTCATAAACTAATTTTAATCATGTATTTTTATGCACATTGGGTTGCTTTGTTGTATGAAAATGAGCTCTATAAATAACGTTCAATTTGATTTGATTAGCTCACTCCCTGAAGGCCTGTATTAGCCAGACGGCCATCACAGTCCTATTTGCATAAAACCTGCAGTGGAGGAAAAGCAAGTACATTTTGAGGTACTTTTGCTGTAGCTTAATTGAATATGTCCATGTGTCCATGTGTCCATACTTAATCCTTCTTCTAATCAACTCTAAATCTCAGTGACAAATATTGTACTTTTTAATCAATTATACAATTTAGGTGATTAGCAGATGGTCTTTATCCAGGGCGACATACAAGGTAAACACATTCATCAAATGCAGAGAGACAGTGTAGTGTATAGCGCCTCAGTAAACTATAGGATCACAGCTGGTAAACCAAGAACCTATACTCCACTACAAAACATTTAGTTTAATACTAGTTACTTTACATTTCCAAACAATACAGCAACCACTTAACCATTGTGGTCCTGTCGTTAGTCACGTTAGAAGAAATCATGCCTTGGGTGGTCAGCGTTCCTCCTGCGAGTGTTTCGGTTAGATGCTATAGGCTACTACTGCACAATCAAGATGGAGTCCTGTGTCACCATTATATTATAAAAGGCATAATGAGTTTACTTTTACTTTGTAAAAGAGTACAGTATATCGTCCACTGAATGCAGCACTCCCCCAACTCTCTCTCTCTGGCATTGATTATTTTCTGCAAGCCTACGCTGTATTGGCTCTCAGATCTCCCTCTGACAGACAGAGTGCTCGTAGTAACACACCCCGTCTGTTTGCAAAGCTCTCCTTCACAGCTGTGCTATCACGGCTAAACGGACATTAGTTAAATTAGCTTTCACCGATTTGGCACTGATTCGCCCCAAACACCGGCCTTGGGCTGGTTTTCCCTGATCACCGCATGAGTTATAACGCCATGGGAGTCCAACATGGGTCTCCCGTGCTGGCTTTAAAGTGTCCCTTAAGCATCCCAAAGGGACACTAATGCTAATTTACTGTCCCCTTTATTGGCACACTGCAGGTAAACATCTTATCCACTAGCCTAAAGGGGAATTGCCCCTCGGCTAGGGGAAATATTAGGTCCTCTGCCGACTCCCTAACAAGCTGCAGTGACCTCCCACCCCGTCCCGGCTCCCAGCCCAGAAGGCCTGGTCCCATAAACCTCTGGCTCCGATACTGTCACACTTCTTTATGGACTCTGCTCCGGGATGTTTGGGCACTCCATGCTTTATCTGTCCCACTATGTCTCTCTTTTCTTGCCCATTTTCTCCCCAATTTAGTCATTATGCCAATTAACCCCCCCCCCACCACACACACACACACGTGTTGTGGGTTGTCACTGCTGTTGTATCGTAGTGATTCACCTGCCAATGAGGAGGACGTATAAAATGTGTCCTACTCCTCCCGCTCAACCCTCCCTATAGGTGCCAGCAGGGAATTTAAACTGATTCCATTACATATTGTTTCCTACCGAAAAAAATCTCATTCCACCACTCTCTCCCCCTCTGATCTCTCCCCCCCTCTCTCTGTGTGTGTGTGTGTGTGTGTGTGTGTGTGTGTGTGTGTGTGCGCACGCACGCACAGTGGTCTCTACCGTTCTCTGCCGTTCTCTCTCGCTTTGTGTTCCCCTGGCCTGCAGCCAATAACGAATGTTTCCTCTACCGCGCTTAGCTGTCGCCTAGCCTGCACCCCCGCTGCACCCCCTGGCACCTGCCAGATGACCCTCATCTCCTAGTTCCAACCCTTCGCCTCCCAGATGCATTGTGGTCATTTTCCGTGTGGCCTGTTTCTGGCAGTGGCTCCTGTGAGCCGTCGCAGCAGTTTACTGGCCGGAGCTCATACCAGCTACCTACCTCGCTGTGTGTGTGTGTGTGTGTGTGTGTGTGTGTGTGTGTGAGTGTGAGAGAGAGGGGGGGGGGGGGGGGGGGGGGTTGCAGAACTTGTCTGGCACCCCCCCTCGCACAAACACAACTGATAGACCAATGCAAAAATGCAAAGTATGCATATAGAGTGACAAATTAAAAAGACTGCAACTGTTAATAAATGTTCAAAGTTCTTCAAAAATAGACAATCAACAGGCTCACAACGCATTGCATCCACAATATGAGCTTGTATAGATTTGCTTTCGTCTTGGAATCCGAAGGTTCCAGGTTTGATACCCTACTCCGTCTGGCTGCGTGACAATGTGTCCTTGAGCAAGACACTGAACCCCTAACTGCTCCCGCTGAGCAAGTTGATACTTTGTCTCCTCCCCCATCGGTTTGTGAATATAGCTGAATGTGAAGTATAGCCTACATTGTAAAGAGCTTTATAGGGTCAAAAAGACTCGCTTTAAATTAACTTGATTAATATAATGTATACTTTGTCTCTGGAGAAAACTGCTAAATAAAATATCAGATGTGCTTTCTGTTTAGATGGTAACGGTGTTATCAGGTGTTGAACACTCAACAAAGTGAGTGGAAACGGGCAACACGGGGGAATCCACAAAACGTGTGATGTCAGGAGTCATGTCGGCTCATGGTGCATAATGCTATTACTGTAGAACCACGCTGCATTGGTGAATGTAAACAAACTGTGATAGGAAGTAGAACGGAAGTGGTTCCACGCATGATCACTGAAACTTGCAGTGCGTCACCGCCACCTAGCCACCTGACACCACAACAACCATTGTTGCGCCTCTGAATAAACACTGAATAAAAAGTGACGGAACGCAACAGAACTTTTTCATTTTCTCTAGAGACCGTGGTCATCTAAACGTGGCTTTAGTTACAGTACTTGCAACCACTGGATCTACACTGCCTGAGATTGTTGTGTGACTCTGGGATGTCGCAGGTAACAGAAGAGATGTGCAGATTGTCAGTGTGGTGTGTATGGTCGTAAGGTCAGGTAACAGAAGAGATGTGCAGATTGTCAGTGTGGTGTGTATGGTCGTAAGGTCGCGGGCAGGTTGTCAGTGTGGTGTGTATGGTCGTAAGGTCGCGGGCAGGTTGTCGCACAGACAATTTGTCCACTACATGACAGACAGGAATTCAACCCCCCCCCCCCCCCCCCCAACCCCCACCCTCAGTCCCCTCTCTCTCTCTCTCTCTCTCTCTCTTGCCCGTTTCCTGTCTGCCAGAGTAGGTCCTATAGTATAAAGGCATTTATAAAATCAGCCCCTCCCAACTAAAAAACTATACTACTCACCAACTATACGTAAGGCACTGAACAACCCCCCCCCCCCCCCCCCTACCGCTTCGACCGATTGATTGATTGATTGATTGATTTCTTAACAGTTTGATCACAGGAAAGTAAAGGGAGACATTCTCACAGGGCAGACAGACAGACAGACAGACAGACAGACAGACAGACAGACAGACAGACAGACAGACAGACAGACAGACAGACAGACAGACAGACAGACAGACTCAGTCCATAAGCCATAAGTAAGGCTTTTAATTAAAAGCACCCACCCCCCGTACCCCCCACTGAGTGAGTGAGAAGTCACAGCTCCCGAGCCTCCAGCCAGCTATATACGTCTCAATAAAAGCGTCGCCTGTCTTGTCACCGTGTCACTGAGTGAGACGCTGAACCCTGACCCGTCTCACTCCATCCTGGACACGCCTAATGCAACGTCCATCACCCGCAGACAGGTCATTGAGTCAACACACAGACAGAGAGTTCGTTAAAGCTGGGATTGATGAGGTCACAATGATTGGGGTTGACTCAAAGGGTTTTGTGCGTCCAGTGGTGGACGACATAGCCTACTCAGATGTTCAATTATTTAAGTAAAGATAGCAATTACACATTGTAGAAATACTACACTAATAAATAGTGAAGGTAGCAGATCGACAAGCTCAAAACATGTCGCTTCGCACAACGTTTGGAGCTTGCGGACCTGCTACTTTTGATACTTTTGTGTGATGCTGTAGTATGATCAATTATAGTCTGGAAACCAGACGAATCTGGCAGGGAAATTTAGTTTTTAATAATAATCAGAATATCGAGGTTATTTGTCTGACAACAACACCAGACACCAAGTGTAAGTACTGCATGGGATCTGGCTACAGAGATAAATTGGCATTGAGCTAAAACAATACTGCATGGAGAGAGACACCCCAGAAAAGAAGAGAAGAGAGTGAGGGCAGAGAGAGAGAGAGAGAGAGAGAGAGAATGGCTCAGTAGGGAGGGGTATCAGCCTTGGTACAGATGATCGCTCTGGGTCTCATATCAGTGACAAATGGCTCCTAGGCAGAGTGCATCATAAACGCCGTCGATGGACAAAATCCTGTTCCACAACATGCACGCACGCACGCACGCACGCACGCACGCAGAAGAGGCAGGTAGAAAGGCAGAAGACACAAGACGGACTGACACACATAAAGGCAGAGTTACTCCCTGTTTGCACTCGTGCACTTGCCAAATGCAGTATCTTAATTAAGTCACCATCAACATCCAGTATACCACGCATACCGTACATACATACATACATACATACATACATACATACATACACAGGTTACCTGTTACCCAACCAATATTGAAACATATCGTAATTACGTCACCATCAAAAGCAGGCCATATAATAAGTTTCTTTAAAGTTTTTTTTGTTGTTTTAGTATTTCATTGTAGCCTTTTTTGGCACTATGCACTACGAGCTTCTAGAGCTGTTTTCTTTTCTTTTTTTTGACAATTTTGTGAAAATCTTTGAATATATTGTTTTAAAGCATTTTTCAGTCTTTGCTTCTGGGGGTCCCTGGAACAAAATATTTTGAGATGGGCTCCGTGACTAAATACATTGTGGGGGTCATTGACATGATAATGTTTGAGAACTACTGATTTAGCAACATTCGTTTTTCAGAGTAGTAGATGGAACGAGGTCCAGGAGACAGGGTTGTTGGTTCACAAGTAAATTCAGAGAGGTCATTCGGAGAGAAAAAAAACATTCCAAATATACATCAGGCCTCCCGGCTCTGTCTGAGGCCAGACTGTTATGCATTGAGTAGGGTGGAAGGTTATCCATTTTGCCTCTAATAGTTTGCATTTTAGCATTAAATAAAGCTTCCTTTACATTTTACAATCTTTATTTTTATTTCAGAATCAAATACAAACAGTTGTACCATATAGACATTATGGTTGTTAGTTGTGGTGTAGTTTTGCAGTCCCAGTTTCCCGTACGTACATGAACCAAAATAACTGAGCCTTATGGTGAGTCAGGATAACAACCATGAAAGGGAAAATGAAAAATATTTATGACCTTAAAGACCAGCACCATCGTCCCCCAAGGACCCCCATAACTCAAGGACCCATATAACTCTGAGAGTTACGGGGGTCCTTATGGGGACCTGTAAGGGTCCATTTGGTTCCATTTGTGCGCTCTCAGTGTTACACACACACATCTAGGAACCATGAGTCCATTTGGACCACACTTTGAGACCCACTGGAGTGTTTCCAGAGAGCCAACATGCACAATATCAGCACCCTGACTCAACAAAACGTTGTAAATGTGCTGTTTTGTCGCAAATAAATACATTTTACAGTTTGGCTTTGCATAAAAAAATCAGGATGTGTGTTATATTTTGTCTTTGAATGTAACGAAGAGGCCCATTTATTTCCAACTAGAGCGAAACGATGCAATTTGGAAATGAATGCCCCACCCAGTTATTACTTGCGCAAGCAGAGCGCGCAAGTAATATTTTCGCCCGGTCCGTATGCACCGTCCCAGCCAATCCGCCAATTTTGATGCGTATGAAAATAAAACTGCTAATTTGTGCCTGATTTGCTGGGACCAGATTACATACATGACCATATTTCTTACGTCATCATTGAGAGCTAGTCATATATATACTATATCTGTAAAATAAAATAGCAAATTGTGCCTGATTTGCTGGGACCAGAGTACATGGTGTGTATATGTATGACTAGCTCTCAATGATGACGTAAGAAATATGGTCATGTATGTAATCTGGTCCCAGCAAATCAGGCACAAATCTGCTGTTTTATTTGCATACGCATCAAAAGTGGCGGGTTGGCTGGGACGGTTTTTGGCACAAAGTAACCACAGTATACCACTAATCAACTTACAAATTATTGAGAGCTAGTCATACATATATATAGTATATGTATGACTAGCTCTCAATGATGACGTAAGAAATATGGTCATGTATGTAATCTGGTCCCAGCTAATCAGGCACAATTTACTGTTTTATTTGCATACGCATCAAAAGTGGTGGGTTGGCTGGGACGTTTTTTGCGAAAAGTAACCACAGTATACCGCTAATCAACTTACAAATGACATATATATGTATAACTAGCTCTCAATGATGACGTAAACATAAAATATACCGCTAATCAATTTACTAATTACATATACATACATATACATAGTATATGTATAACTAGCTCTCAATGATGACGTAATAAAGATGTGGATTAAAGGACCCAATGCCAGAGTGTAATTGGTTTTCGATGGTGACGTAATGACGATATGTTTTAGTCTTGGGAGAATTAAAGGTAATGCTCTTGTGCATGTATGTAATCTGGCACCACTGCCATATCAGGCACAAGTAGTCATTACGTAACATGCATAAAGTAGGTAGGTAGCAAATAGTTACACCTAATAATTAGACATTTCAAACGTTCCTTTACAGAGATACTGAGATTCCACAGTTTACAGCGGTCGAAAGTACTTGCGCGCTCTGCTACAAGCAAGTATGCACTCGACAGAGTGCAGTTCTCTGTGTCCCTTTATATGGAGTTCTTTGTCAGGCATGCCCAAATATGGAGTCTATGCAGATGTGCAACATAATTGTGATGTCAGAACAAGCCAGCTCCATATGGAGATAGGGGTCCAGAGCCCGGGCAAAGGCTTTTGTGCTGGTTCTGGACAACCGGCTATCTGACAGACCCGACACCGGGCACTGCACTCCCTGTGGGGGTGTGGAACGCGTGTATCAAATTTGCAGTTGGTGGGGCGAACTGTTCTCGAGTTTCCTGGATTACAGACGTACGTAGAGAGACTTACACATCACAGAGACGTGCATTTACAGATAGACTAGACCGGTGCCCGGCTATAGAGCATCGAGTCGGTAACGATGCAATCCTTGCCCCGCCCCGCTATGCAATACCCATTACGTTACACCCATCTGCCTGTTGTGATGTCAGTACAGGCCAGCTCCATGTATGGAAATATAGGGGTGATCAGGTCCAGAGCCCGGGCAGAGGCCTTTTGTGGCGGTTCCGGACAACTGTGGGTCCGACCGACTTGACGCCGGGCACTGTACTCCCTTTGGGGATGTGGAACGTGTGTGTCGAAGTTGAAGTCGGTGGGGCAAACGGTTCTCGAGTTACGTGCATTACAGACGTACATGCACGCGCACAGGCACAGGTTTTGTCAGGCTTTTATTATTCTTCCTGTTTGGTCGAATGCCATCATCCTTTCAAGTTCAAGCGACTTTCACTTATAGTTTTCAAGTTTGGGAGTTATACCATGGAGTTTGTTTATTATCTTCTTTTTAAAAGGGGGAACTGAGTGGAGTGTCACCCGCAGCAAGCCTATCGGGAAGGTGATCGATTTCAGAGGGACTATATTAAGTGTAGAGATCCCCTGCTTTATTCATTGAATTAAAGGATGATGGTATCAGTTCCTTAGATTTAGTTACAGCGCTGACATCTACTGCAGACTTTGTTCTTCTTCTGTTTGATGGTGTCGTGCAGAGATATGAATTCAAAAGTTATTAGGTATAATAAAATAAAATAAAAGTAGTCTCAAGTATTTATAAAACTCAGGCATGTTTCTTGTTATAGCAAGCTGAGCAAGATAATATGGCGGTATTAACGGACCCATGTGGCCAATGCGGTGTCTATATACAGTATGTATGTCTATGATCAGAGCCAGAGGCACTTAGATACTTAAGACACCGAGCACACACACACACACACACACACACACACACACACACACACACACACACACACACACACACACACACACACACACACACACACACACAAACACACACACACACACACCGTCTCTAATGTTGTTGTGTCTTTGTCTCTGTTGTATCTATTGTCTTTCTTCTAAATTTATGAGAGCAATCATGCATGCACAGTGCACCATCAAAGTGTTGTTTCATGTGATCATTCAGATTCTGATCCGTCTCTCAATGATTTGATTAAGACCTGCAGGCGAATATACAGATGCCTTCCAAATCAGTAGTTCTCAAACTTTGCCGTGCAAGGACCCCCAAAATGATATGTATTTTGCTGTGGACTCCCATCTGAAAATGTTTTGTGCCAAGGATCTTTACAAGTAAATTTGGAGAGGTCGATCGGAGAGAAAAAACAGTCCAAATATACATGATATGTCTGAGGCCAGACTGATACGCATTGAGTAGGGTGGAAGGTTATCCATTTTGCCTCTAATAGTTAGCATTTTAGCATTAAATAAACCTCATGGAATGGTTTCTACTGAGAGTTATTGGAATACACGGATAAGTGGAGTAATGATATTTCGCCTGCTTTGCTCAAGTGTCAACTAGGTTGTTCTTACATTTCCCACTTCCTTTATATTTTATAATATAATATACTGGTATTTCAGAAAATACATAGGTTTCAACATCAAGGTCATGATCAAACATCAATCAAATACACACAGTTGTATCATAAATATTGTGGTTGTTAGTTGTGGTGTATAGTTTTGCAGTCAGTTTCCTGTGTACGTACAGACATGAACCAACATATCTGAGCCTTATGGTGAGTCAGGATAACAACCGTGAAAGGGAAAATGAAAAATATTTATGACCTTAAAGACCAGCACCATCGTCCCCCAAGGACCCCCATAACTCAAGGACCCCTCTTACTCTGAGAGTTACAGGGGTCATTACGGGGACCTGTTTTATTTTGCTGCGGAACGCCATCCGAACATTTTGTGCCAGGGATTTTTAAGATTTGTGTTATAAAATGTATTGTTTCAAAATCTTCAAAAATACCAGTTGTACAAGCTTGCAGTACGGTACTAAGTGACGCGCTGTACATCTGCAGTTTTTGGAGAAGAACTAAATCCTACGAGTTTTCAGAAAAAAATATGTTGCTCTCTCTCTCTCTCTCTCTCTCTCTCTCTCTCTATATATATATATATATATATATATAGAGAGAGAGAGAGAGAGAGAGAGAGAGAGAGACGTGGTGTGATAGACAGATAGACAGACAGTATCTTTCTGCCATTAACAAGCTGCTACAGTAAGCTATAAACAAAGATGCTCTGCAAAGCTGAGATTATTGGCCAATTTGGCCAAGACCCAACTCTGCTGTATTTATGTGCGTGTGTGTTTGTGTGCGTGTATGAGCATTATGTTTGTACACTATGTAGGCATACATGCAGGCAAATGAGTTATACGTTATACTTACAGCAAGCAGCTGCAGTATGCTGTGTGTTTGTGTCTACACGCACACACACACACACACACACACACACACACACACACACACACACACACACACACACACACACACACACACACACACACACACACGTGAGTGCGTGCGTGTGCACGCGCGACAGTGTGAAGGCCTCGCACCAGTCAGGTAAGGAAGATAGATGGAGTCGAGGCGTTCACTTTGCGTCAGCACTATCCATTTTGCTTATCTATTATGCTAATCCTGGCGTTGCAACGGCTCGCTCTAAACGACTGCAATCTCTCCTCTCCCCAAAAACCCACTGTCGCATCGTCCCGCCACTCTCACTCCCCAACACTTTACATGTTGTTGAAACAGTTCTCTCCCCCCCATACACACACACACCACAACCCCCCTCACCCCACAAGCAATTAGTGTCTGTAACTCATCAGATTCCGGACTAATTAACAGCCATGAATCAAAACGATCCCAATAAACGTAATGAGCAGTGATCTTACACACCCACTGTGTTATGATCCCCCCCCACCACACACTGCACGCACGCGCACACACACACTCACGCACAAAACAACGTGACAAGTAATTGATGACAATAATTGGCGCGACGGGGTGGAGATATATTTGTCAAGTCGTCTTCGGGGGGTGGGGGGTGGGAGAGTGCAAATCACCCCGGCCATTTCATCTTGACGGCTGATGTCTGTGTGTTTTTCTTTTTTCCCCGTCATCTGATCAATCAGGGAGGCGAGCTGAGGCCCCTAAGGCGTCAGAAAGCCCAGGCAAGGTGATTATGCTCATCATAGATTTTCCATACTCCCATATCGCTCTCCAAATTAAACACGGGTGACCCCGGCGGTCGTCATCGGAAATCATTGACACTTCATAACTCCATGCCTGAGCCTTTATTTTGCCTTTGAGGACGGAGTGACCTTATGGAGGGGGGGGGGGGGGGGGGGGGGGGGGCTGGTCATTGGGATTAATAAAAAAAAAGATGATGTCAGCCGGCTTTGTTTCCCCTTTTTTGTCATCTGATTATGCATCTAATAAAAGCTGTATTAACCGCAGTCCCTATCGTGGGGGGTGGGCGTTCGGTGAAAATGGTCAATGTATATGCTCACAAGACGCCTCGTGAGCTTGGAGATTGGCTATTTCCGCAGAAGAGATTTGGTGTAGAGGGGAATGCTTGTGGACTCACATAACTGGGAGGCCGACTAAGTACATAGGGTTCAAGTAGTGTAACAAAGAGGTTTGTTAGTGTCAGAGCTAACCAGCCTTTACATGAAGGCTATATTGAGCTGCTAGTTTGACTTAGCAGCAGACAGTGTGGCGTCTTGCTATAGCTATAGTTCAATGCCCTGTTTGTGTAATGCTGTGTAATGCTGTCCCACTATTCGCTTCGTTCAAACGTTTTTATTTCCACTGCAGACTCTTGTGAGCTCCTGATACGACTAGGATCCCTATAACTTTAAAGGCACTATATTAATCTGTTAAAATACGCTTTTATTATTTTGATAGAAGATTTGACGATTATTTTTTGCCGACTACCTTTTCTCAATGACGGAAACTAAATAACAACTGAATAAAAACTATGCTATATGATGACTAAAACTAAGACTACATATATTGACATTTTTGTCAATAAATACAAACTATAGTTTGTATTTTGTAGTTTGTATAAATATAATATAATTTATATATTATAAATTGTATAGTTTGTAACTAGACTCTATAGAGTCTAGTTACAACTAGACTATATAGAGTCTAGTTTGTATTATTATTATTTTTTTTAGATATTTTTTTTTGCGGCTTACGCCTTTATTGATTTTTTTAAGGGATAGAAAGTAGGCTGACAGGAAACGGGAGAGAGATGGGGGGATGACATGCGGTAAGGGCCGTGTCGGGTCTGGGAGTCGAACCCGCGGCACACCGCGACTGGATCACCAGTCCGGTGCCCAGACCGTTACGCTACGGCCTGGGCCTAGTTTGTATTTATTGACCAAATTGTCTTCTCCCTAACATTATAGTCTAGTTACTAGACTATAATGTTAGGAGAAGACATCCAGTAAATTGTCTTCTCCTAACATTATAGTCTAGTTACTAGACTATAATGTTAGGAGAAGACATCCAGTAAAACGTCATTTCATGTCTGGTTGCCCTCTGAAAATAACAGATCTACAAGCTCACAACTTGCCGCCCAAATACCTTTTATTGTCAACAAAATCCTGCAGGTTTAGTAAACTAAAATCTTATGATATTTAGTCGACTAAAACTAGACTAAAAAAACTGTTCCTCAGCCTGCTTGTGCATGCGTGCTGGGAGGATCTTGTATCCCTTCACCCTTTTTGACCTGTTGGGTGAGAAAAGTATTTTACAAGGGTGTCCTGAGACAAACGAGTTTGAGGACCACTGTGGTAAGGGCTTTCTGATTGGCTGCTTAGCCTTAGTTGCTGAGGGGTCTCGAATGCAATGTGGTGGTAATACTCGCTGTAAAATGTAAAGATGTGTGCTCAAAATGCAGACACAAGTGTGTGACTGTGCGTGCATGTGCGTGTGTTGCTCGTCTCACTCAAACACCAGCTGTCAGCTGGCAGATTTTTCTCGGAAAGTAAATATGAATTGACACTAAGCATATGTGACATGTCTTTAACGTAGCAATTTAAGTGGTAAGTTCAAGTGGATGGAAGAGTCCACATTGCAACTACGGTATAATGACACCATATGGTAAAACGATATATACACACAAAAAAATGGCTGGGAAAAATAACCCATATTGGGTTATTTTTAAACCTCCTCCTGGGTTACAAAGGGTCCTATTCAACCCCTGGGTTATTTTGACGCAACA
>NC_139711.1:28564984-28657484 GCF_964188405.1 Protomyctophum parallelum | reverse complement strand
AATTGAGTGGATTCTGTGAGAGCAGCACTTTTTAAACACCTTTTGTTGCCCATTTTGTGGTGATTAAACAGTCGTTGCTTTTTAATTGGCTGATCTTGGAGAGAGACCTGCTTCCCTCAGCAGAGCGGATCAGGGGAGAGAGAGAGAGAGAGAGAGAGAGAGAGATTGCGAGGTCTGTACTCGATCGCTGTGGGGAGAGCAGACGCGCCACGATATGTATATATATTTTAAATAAAGCTGAAGATTAATGCTTCAACCGTGTGCAAAGTACAGTCTTTTGAAGCGATCATACTATCCAGTGTCACACAAAAGTCTCAAATGTAGCAGATCTTGCCCCGACGGCTGGCGTAGCCGCCTGGGAACCTGTATGCTAATGCCGCTTGACAGCGTGTCGCGGGCTCCACCACCGACTCAATAAAAGCTGAAAAAGCCCGGATAACGGGAGGCATACTATGATCCGACGGAGCATTGATCCGACGGAGCAATGGTCCGAGGTGCGCTGGGGGTCGGGAGAGGGTTGCGGTTAGGTTTAGGTGTCTGCCCCGGGGGAGGTTAGGGTTAGGGTGAGGGTTTGAGGTAGGTTGTCGTTCGGACCAATGCTCCGTCAGATGAAAGTACTGCACTAAAATGACTAGACGTAGATATTAAAAGGTTAACTGAAACTAGAAACTGAAACTAAAGGCCAAATAGTATCGCGTTGTCAGACTGTTGCCTCTCGCATTTTCCAAATGCTTTCATCATAGCCTACAGTCTGGAGCAACGGAAGATCTATCATGAGTACAATATAAAGCGGAAGTGGAGCCTCCTGCCCACTTCTGTTTCGTCTTTACAGTCACACACAGTTATCCTGATATAAATAGAAATCATCTAAGCATATATACTTTATATAGCTTGTTGCTTAGCAGAAAAGGAAATAAAGAAATATGCTTTAAAGATATTTTTAAATATATTTCCGTGAACGGAAATGGCAGCTTCCTTACTCGGATTTCGGGAGGTGTAGTTCCAGACTCTATATAGCATTCAGAGATTGTTGTCTGGATACGTGAGACTAAAGGCCAAATGACACATACACTCATTTTTTTTTTTTAATTAAAACTAAACTTCAAATCAATCCAGGAAAATACACTAAATCAACTGGGAAATAAACTAAATCTAATGAATATTTCAAAAAGAGAAGAAAAATAAAAAGTTAATATTATCACAAGGTAGTTTTCAGAGTTTGAGCTTTTAATTTGGAATAAGTCGCAGGTGCTGCAGTAATTTGCAGAAACACAAACAGAAAACTAATTTCAGTACTAGTAGTTCAGCATTTTGGCATTTTACGTTGGGAAAGAGCTAAGTTAACATTTAAAGATCCTTCTGGACACTCTGCAGACAATTTAAGTAAAGCTCACAAGAGCCTGTAGATCTGCTACTTTTTGGCTTTTTGTTGCTGAAACGTTTGAAAAGATATTCCACATTTTGTCGTTTTTTTTTCTTCAATACTTATCTTTTGAAAATAGACCATCTAACCATCTAGTTCACAACGCGTTGCATCGCGATGCGTTGTGAGCTTGTAGATTATCTTGTAGATTGGCTATTCAAATAGCTGATGTGTTTGGGTTTAGAGTGCTCATGTGGCCTATCGTATATAGTCACTTCTTTTAGGCTTGTTTTCATTGTTTCCTGGTTGCTTGTTTCTCTTGTGAAATCTGGCAGCCGTGTCCAGGCAGCACAGCTGTCAGACTGGGGAGAGAGAGACACACAGACCAGGTGCTCATCTTTGGAAGCTCGCCTGTAAATATCCAATACAGTTTAGGACAGTGATAAACATGCCACATAATCTTGATTACTTTCAAATGACTTATCCTACTTACTACTAGTTTTAAAATGTTTTTGTTTTCAACAATTCGGCAAGCTCCGAGCATAGAGCTGCAATCTATTTTTCTTCTTTTTATTTTATTTTTCCTTCTTTACGATTCAAAACTCTCTGGACAGCACTTTTTCTTGATAAAAGACGGATATTGTGAACACAGCCTAAGGCTGACTAATGAACTTAATGCATTATGCAAATAGAGTTTTATAAACTTTTTGAAAATGTGGCATCTATCAATATTCCATATGAATAAATATGTCCATAAATATTTCCCGTACGAGGGAAAGAAAATGAAAATAAAAAGGACCAGAAAAAGAATACTTCATGGCTGATAGCATTTCAATGCCTTAAAGCTAGATGAAGCGAGTCAGTAACTATACATTTACATGAGTAGCTATTCTGTATACTGAGTATTTAATGTATAACTTGGTAAATTGTATTTTAGAACACTTATTTTAGAACAGTATTTACTCTTCACAGTACTGATTGTTTTCTAGTACAGTCTCACCACTATCTCACTGTCAGGGGGTGAAACCTTGTATGTCCAAAACTGTTACTTTTCAAGAAATGAAAGCCATGGAGCCATGTACTAAAGTACAAAGCCATGTACTAAAGTACATGGCTTTATAAAGTACATTATAAAGTACAATAATTATAAAGTCAAAGCTCTCTTGTCATTGGTTCAATATTCATAGAATCCAGAGACACACGTAACTGTGCATGTTCAATTTCAAACAATTCCCCCAAAGAACGCAAATTGGCCATCTGCCAGCTCACAACGTGTCCACATTGTGAGCTTGAAGATCAGCTATTTTGGCTACTTTTGCGTGCACAACGAAGTAGGACATGTAGGCTATTTACGGGGGAAAAAATAAGAAAAAAGATTAATACGTTGAAATATGGAGATGGGGGGTTTCTGCCTGACAGCAGAGAAGGGGTTACAGAGAGACCGTGAGGCGTGAGCAGGGATGGGGTGTGATGTCAGAACCGCTAAAATGCCACTTTGGGTGTGAAATTTAAACGGTGCATTTAAACGGTACACTGACCATTATCACTAGTGTGTGTGCCTCTGCGTGCGGCTATCTCGGGGCACTTTGTACTCAAGGCCAAGAGTGACTCTGTCTATTTGAGCTAACAGGGTTGTTTGTGTGTGCGTGAGTGCGTGCGCGTGCATGTGTCTACTTGAGTTTACAGGGTTGTTTCGGGAGGCAAAGGAAGTCTGACTTCGTTAAGAGTAATTGAGTCCCGTACTACTTCTTATGACTGTGTATTTTTCCCCTTCTTTCCCCATATTACATACGTACGTACCTAGATTCTCATCACATTCATCCAAAGTAGTAGCATAATTTGAGCGTTATTGACATGGATGACAGGGGCTATGTTTCATTTCGTGTCGTGTGTGGGGGGGTGGGCTATCAGATTAACATTGATTTAGCGTCTTTTGAGCGTAACGTATGACGGGGAGACGCTGCTTAATTCAGATGTAATAGTTCATATTTCACGGGGAATGACAGCTACGTCATATTAGGGGGCCTATAATGGATGCCGCATCACCGCCGGCATGCAGCGACCCTCACACAGGGACTGATAGATAGACGTCCCCTCCTCTCTTCAATCTGCATGTTTTTTGGCGGCGTGACGGAAGGGGAAAAGAAACACGACAGCTGTCACGAACAAAACTATGGTGTGATTCATAATGCTGTGTGCAGACTGTCAAGCCACTTAGAAGCTCTCCAGCTGCATTCGCCCAGTATAGCCTATAGTATAGGCCCTATACAGCAGTGGTTTCTCTCAAAGTAGGTGCCGTGACACCCTGGGGTGTTGTGACGCAAGTCCAGGGCTGACACAGTTATTTTTTTTAATTATTTGTTTACCCCCTTTTCTCCTCAATTTTGTCGTTATATGTTTATTATATTATATATATTATTATATTTATTCATATTTTAACCAAAATGAGTTAGCAAGGAAGACTTTTCACATACTAGAGCATGTCTGAAATAAATATCAGAGCTGAAATCAACATGTAAATATGAAATAAATGCTTAAACATGTAGCTAGGTGTAATGTTCGAGACCACAGAAGTGAACCTTTCAAGCCTTTTTTCTCAACTCGCTGTTTTCTGTAAGTCATATCTCCAAAACTGGTGGGTCAAACTGAACAACCAATATGTCAATTTGAAGCTATGATTCCCTGCTTTCACATGACATGAAAAGAACGAAAATTCAGTCAAATTCGGCCACAATTATGACTAAAACTAAAATCAAAATTTGCTGTCAAAATCAACATTTCACTGAACAGGGTACAGTTGTGTTCGTATGGACACTGCACAAAGCCGGAAGCACCACGGTGGATTAGAACCCCATACTAATCATTTCAGTTTAACTACTAGACCTGTATGTATTATTCAAAAGATAATGAAAGCAACGCTACAATTTCGGAACTGCATATCACATTTATTTTCAGTGGGAGAGAAGGGAGTAAAAGGGTTTCTTAATGAGAGGACTCAGGCCAGTCTTTTACAGTCTTTTAATTATGCAATTCATTTTAAAATATATATTTCACTTCCATGCAGAGGGATTGCACTGTCCGGCGCTCGTCAAGTATTGCTATGGTAACAGGCAGGGGGGAGGTTCTCTTTCTCACAGCCAATACAGACACTTCATCAACTACACACATGCACGCATGGAAAATGAACACATTCGCATGTGCGCACACACACAATCACACACACACACACACACACACACACACACACACACACACACACACACACACACACACACACACACACACACACACACACACACACACACACACACACACACACACACACACACACACACACACACACGATTAAGCTATTTTGCTGATCGGTGGGGACACCCGACATGAGGCACAATGTTGTCTATCCACTCACAATTTCACAACACATTCCGATGCGTTTCGAGCTTGCATGATGGCTATCTATTGGTTGGCGATGTACTGGTTTAAGTGTTTAAATTTTAGAAACAAGATGTCCCCAAAGAATTTACCCATTATTTAAAATATTGACAAAGTCCCTTATCGTCTCTGTTTGTCCAAAACTGTATCAGAATTCCAATAAAAAAAGCAAAAGAGAAAAAGCTCAAGCTTGTGGAACTGCTACTATTGATACTTTTGTGTGCTTTTTACGCAGTAGTGTGATCAAGTAGTAGGGCGTTAATTTACGAAAAAAACACAAAAAGATCAATTTGTATGGAGATAAGAGGTTTCTGCCCGACAGCGACGCTGCCGGGCCACCTAGCGTTGTTGCAGTCGGTTCCACGCGAGGTGTTCGCAGGTGTCAGAGTGTGCGGCGGCCCATAGATCATCCACTGCGTCTCTCATTAGTCTAAAACTCATTTACGCTGAACCCCCACACACCCCACACACATCTTAATGTGACATAGTCCTAATTAATTATGTAGCTTAATTAAACAGTCATATTTAAGGCACGCGGTGGTGGGGTTGGGGGGGCGGGTGGTGGTGGTGGTGGTTGGGGATGTCACCCGTATTAATTGTCCCGGTCGTTAGCCGTGCGGATCCTCACTGTCGGCCAGGAAATACCTTTTATCTTCTTCATATTTCATTTATTCATGTTTTATGTCATGACGCCTTGTTTCAAACTTTCTGCGGCATGACAGTGTCGCGCAAAAGCCAAAGTTCCCGATGCATAGCGTTGCGTTTACTTTGAAAATGTGTATAGTAATACGAGATAAAACTAAATAAAACATTTTTTAGTCAGTGTTGACTGTTTTTTATTTACAATTTAGGCATTTAGCCCACGCTCTTAATCGAGAGTGACTTAGCAGGAACAACACAAGGCAATACATCAAATACAGGTGCATCTAAAAAAAATGAATATCATGGAAAAGTAAATTTTCTTCCAAAATATAATTAAAAAAGTAAAACTTTCTGGAGTCAACAGAGCCATCTACCAGAATATCTTAGAGCACTTTGTGCTTCAGTATGTTGACAAGCTTTATGGAGATGCTGATTTTCCTTTACAGCTCAATTTGGCACCACAGTGCCAAAACTACTAGAAATTGTACTGTCCATGGTATTACTGTGCTTAACTGACTAGCCAATGGCCTGATCTCAACCCCACAGAGAATATTGTCAAGAGGAAGGTGTGAGACACTAGATTCAACAATACAAATGAGTTTAAAGCTGCTATCAAAGCATATCTGGCCTCACCTCAACAGTGCCACAGAATTATCACCTCCATGCCACGCCCCATTGATGAAATAATTTGTTTAAAAGTAGCCCAGTCCATGTATTGAGTGCATAAATTAACATATTTTCCAGATGGTCAACATTTCTGTATTGTAAATATGTTTTTTTTTGTGGTTTCTTAAAATATTCTAATATTTTGAGATAGGATTTTTTAATTGTCATGAGCTGTATGCCCTAATCATTAAGATTAAAACAAAACAACGTTTTAAATATTTCACTTTATGCGTAATGAATCTAGAATATATGAAAGTTTAACTTTTTGAATTATATTATGGAAGAAAATGAACTTTTCCACAATATTTTAATATTTTGAGATGCACCTGTACATATAAATAGTCATCAAGAATCATAAACAAGCTAAGGATGTAATATCTGTCATGTGTGCAGTGAAGCTATGAGTATACATTATAGAGTGCTATTATGTGCTACGTCTACATAAAAAGCTACCTTATAAATCTAATAAAATGCTAAAATTATAACAAACCCAAATGTTTAAGTGTGTGATATTTTGGGTCCTCACTGCAAAGTTTCTCCTTCCTTTTCCCCTCCATATCTGTGAGCGCCCAAGGCGGCCTCTGCCAATGTGATAAATCACGGCTGCACTTCTGAGATATAGCTCCTAATAATTAAACCTAATTTGGATGAAAATTCCCCACAAATGTACTTTCTGGCGCCACGCTCACTGCCTGCTCTTTCAGGTCGTAACCTTCTCTGTCCCAGCTCTGGTTTGGTAGTCTAGTTACTACACTGGTTCCCACTGGGTCGCGTAGTATACCCATTTGTGTGGGTCACGATTATTGTCATTTGACATGATTAAATAAAATAAAATAAAACTAAACATATTCACAGTGTTTCCATACATTGACATTTTTCAAAGAATGTCATTAAATAAATTAAAACAAGCTTACTGTAATTTGCTATTTTAACTACTTTATGTCCCAGGGAGACATACAATTTCTCTTTTGGGTCTCCAACTAAAACATTTTAGAACCACTGGTCTTCTAGATATTACTACAGAACTGGGGGAAACTGCATTTCCCTACTGTGCACCTCGGTCATGGAATAATTTGTAATATTGTTTTTATGTACATATATCGACATATTTATCTCTATTTTATCATAAAGGATGTGGTGAAGGAGGCATACCATTATTAATGCCAGCTTTGAGGGTCGGTGTGAACACAAACATTGGCTGATGATTGCCTGATCAGTGATCACCCCATAGCGATGATTTGATTGGCTGAGCACGGAATGTGACGGTATGATGATGTATGATGATAAGAGCGTCCCTTACTTCACACAAGTGTGATTTTTGTATTTATTTTCTTGAGAGACAAACAGTTGAATAGCTTTCTTATTTTTTATTCCGGTCTCTCTTGTAAAATAGATTCCTGTATTGGTAAAATAGAGGTATAATGAAGACAGATAGCCATATTGAGGTTGATGCAGTATCATACGAATCTCATAGTAGAAAGGCCTTTTCCTTTTATTTGTTCTTTACATCAAAATAATAATAAAAGTAAAACAGAAACGGCGGCGTCTCCGCTTCACCGGTTCTCAGCAGGAAACCGGTGGGTTGTGCAGTCCGGGTAGGGAATGAGGCATTACCCCAGGTGAAGGAGTTCAAGTATCTCAGGGTCTTGTTCACGAGTGAGGGGAGGACGGAGAAGGAGATCAGCCAGAGAATCGGGGCGGCAGGGGCGGTATTGCAGTCGTTGTACCGCACTGTTGTGACGAAAAGAGAGTTGAGCCAGGAGGCAAAGCTCTCCGTCTACCAAGCAATCTTCGTTCCTACTCTCATCTATGGTCATGAAGTGTGGGTCATGACCGAAAGAATAAGGTCGCGAATACAAGCGGCCGAAATGAGTTTTCTTCGACGGGTGGCTGGCATCTCCCTTAGAGATACGGTGAGAAGTTCAGTCACACGAGAGAGACTCGGAGTAGAACCGCTGCTCCTTCACCTGGAAAGGAGCCAGCTGAGGTGGTTTGGGCATCTGGTTAGGATGCCTCTCGGGCAGGTCCTCGATGCACGTCCCACTGGGAGGAGACCCCGGGGCAGACCAAGGCGCAGTTGGAGGAAACACATCGACTCACTGGCCTTGGAACGTCTCGGAATCCCCCAGGACTAGGAAGTCACTAATGTTGCTCTGAAGAGGGAAGTCTGGAGCTGTTGCCCCCGCGACCCGACTACGGGTAAGCGGTTGAAGATGGATGGATGGATGGAAACAGAAACAAAAAAACTAAATATATTCACTGTATACATTCTTGATAATCTCAAAGTGCTACAGTAAGCAAATGCATGCAATAAAAATAAGAATCATCACACCACTAAGAATGGAAACAAATCATTTAAAACAAGGGGGCATAGAGCCTAGTGTTAAAACCAGTGAGTAGAGAAATGTATGTAACGTACCTTAATGTACATACTCAAGTAAAGTAAAAGTCCCCTTAGTTATAACCATTTCCTAAAACAGACCTGAGTTGCAACTGTACTTGGACATAATTTTTTCGGTCTACACCGAATTTCTTCACCAAAGATTGCCGATCTACAATGCCACGCAAGCTCACAATGCCAATGTTTTTTATATAGCGGTTTCTTGTGACCCTACCATTAACATCCTATGGCAGGCAAAAATGTCATAAATGTCAAACTTTCCTTTTGCTTTATGTAGCATGTAACATGAACTAGGGGGACTACAGTATATACCAACTTTCCCACCCATCAATCCTGATGATAATATTAGGACACATTCAAGTATCTGTAATGAATGGAATCACCACACAAACTTTGATGAGGCAGTACGTACATACGTACATACGAAGATATAGCCGATCAACACGTTAACTGTAATGTGAGTGAACCGAGTCACTTTTCACCACTGTCTGTAACCTTACCAAATGGAGGAGCGTCAGGGGCCAGGGCAGCGAGCGGGTTGCTTGGGTTATTGTTTCCCCCCACGGCCCATAAATCTACATAACGTGTCCCTGTGACCTTAACAACAAAGAAGCTTATGAAATCATCAGAGCCATAAATAATGATAATGCCTCTTTCGGGAGGCTGTTTCTTTAAAACATTACATTGTAATAATGGCTCCAGCACAATCATTATTGATACCGGCGCTGTCGGGTGGAAACCTTGTATGACCAAAAACGTTACTTGCCCGAAAAAGTGTTCTCTATAGGCCTATTTTTATTTCTTGACGACAAGGTTAAAACATTATTTAGATATGCTAATTAGACATACTTTCATTGTACATTGTATTTTTGGTGCTATACTGTAGGTTCATTGTGTAGGCCTACCTGTGATCCTGCAGTTTATTTCTGCATTCCATGTATGTGTTTACATTTGCTTATTGCAAGTCACGCTGGATGAGATCGTCTGCTAAATGACAGCCGCCCGCACGCACGCACGCACAATAATGACAATATTTAACTTTCAAAGCAAAAATAGCAGATCTACATAAGCTCAGCTTGCAGATGCTATTTTGCTACTTTTGTGTGACACTCACGTACTCTAACCCTAACCCCAAGAAAAAAAGAAAGAAAAAACAACAACAGAAGCAACAATACAAAGTTAAATCATGGAGATAGAAGGTTTCTGCCCGGACAGCGTTGGTAAAATGGTACGGCGGAGCAGGGGGTGTAATGCGATTTGAAGGGGGAGAGAATCTAATAACAGTCCCTGGAAACAGGATGCCCTGCAGGGGCCCGAGCCAGGCCCCCGCACCTGGAGCAGCTATAGGGCCCACCTGAGCCCCAACCCACCCCCCGAAAGTACATGTATACTGTACTTGATACAGTATTATATTTAAATTCAAATTAACAAAAGTAGCAGACAATGTACAAACCACATTTCAAGCTTGTGGATCTGCTACTTATTGGTGCTTTTGTGTGATGCTGTCGAATGATTAAGTAGGGCGTTCATAAAAAATAAATAAAAAAAAGTTAGAATATCCCCGAAAGCAACACTATATGAAAGAAAAACACAAGACAGACATATAAACCACTTTCAACCTAGTCTCTCTATTTTCGGCACGTCATTATAGGCGAACACTTCAGAAACCACGACAGTTAACAGACACAGGGGAGAGAGTTATCTCTCAAAACTTATTGAAGGCCATTGTTTGAAAGCACAAAAACGGGGCCAACATTTTATCAGTCGGCTGACCCAAATGATGAAGATTTTGGACGCCCTCCCACCATGCGTCAAAATGATAGAAGACACAGACCTACCCCCCTTTATTTAAAAAAAAACTGCACCCCGGGGACTAAACTAATAAATGTGTCCGACAACCATGCAGAGCTGGCATGGGAATAACGGATAGTTTTGCAACTGGTTGGCATCAACTGGTTGACATCATTATCCTGTTAATTAACGGTCTGTACGTTTTGAAACTCGGTTGTGACCCACAGAATAGAATACACATGTGCACACATAATTAAACGTGGGGCAAGTTATATTTTTTGGGGGTCGTTGTAAGGAAAAAAGTTTGGGAGCCACTGTACTAACAGGACACAGGTGGAGATAACGTTTTAATGTAGGTGGGAAAGACAAAAAAATAATAAATATACTTAGAATAGAATCTCCTGTTTACTTATCGTGTGTGAAATGTTGGAGTATTATTCCCAATGGAACACAGTTTCATGTGTTACTGTTTAACCAATTGCAGATTAAGACTCGGCCTAACAAACATTTTTCAGTCGTGAGACTTTATATTTTGCTCTAATCCCGTGAGAGTGATTGAGCATTCACAGCTTGTTCTTGGCTCTGGTCGGGGGCTCAATGGCGCGTTGACTCATTCCCGCGGCTGCCCTGCCAGAACTGCGGGCTGCCCTGCCAGCCAGCACCACGGAACCACAGAATGCCAGGTTCTTTGGGATCAGCCGGTTCATTCGCCTGCACGGTACGAATTGTCACTTTTTTCGCAGTGAGAAGCGGCCTACAGACACACAGGTTCTCCATGCATGCACTGGCTGATTGGAATTCAGAGTTGCTCATAATCTGTGGGGTTTTTTTTCTCCCAGTGTGTAATTGACCCAGATCTGGCTGAAATAACCCCACAGACGAGCACTCTCTGTCAGCCAAAGCCTATAGCCTGCAAGCCAAGTCAAGCCACAGCCATTCACAGCCACTTGGCCAGAGCATTAACAATCCAGAGTTGGCCTTGGACAGCTACTCGAGACTCACTCACCAATGGCCAGACAGGTCGGGCCCTATGTTTGTGTGCGTGGGTGTTTTGGGTGTGTATTACTATACTTTTGAGGACCAAATGTCCCCCATGAAGTAGCAGTAGCCTATAGTAGAATGAGAAACATTCTGAGGACCATTGTCCTGGTCCTCAGAAGAAAACTATGGTACGGTTATTTTTCTCACACGCGCACACACACACACACACACACACACACACACACACACACACACACACACACACACACACACACACACACACACACACACACACACGCACCTTCCCAATCTTCAATGCCTGCCAATGTGCTCTGCTTTCATACGATGGCCCCCTCCTCCTCCCAGGCCATTCTCATCCCACCAATCCAGCAGTATTGTCTTTCTTTGTGAAGCCGTCGATGAGGGACTGACAGCTACAGAGACGAGTGAGAGACAGCTACAGAGACGAGAGAGAGACAGCTACAGAGAGGACAGAGACGCAGCTACAGAGAGGAGAGAGAGGCAGCGACAACAAAACAAACAACAGCGTCTATCGATCGCCCCGCAGACACGTAGAAAAGGACACCTGTCCCAATAATGTCCCCCCCCCCCACCACCCGCAGCACACACTAATCTTCTCTTACACTTAATGTTCACAATATTTAGCACCCCATCCTCACCAACCTCTTGAAATCCCACTATTAATTATCTGCCTCAGTTGCTGTCTGTCCGTCAATCTCTCTCGCGCGCACACACACACAATCTCTATATGTGTACTCTGTTGACGATCACGTTTGTTTCTGTGCACAGACAGTTAACCGTCGGCTGTGTGCACGCACGCACGTGCACACGCACGCACACACGCACACACGCATAATCAACAATCTCCCACACATATATGCCTCATCTCTGATTGCCTCTCAATACTGAATAAATGTTCTTCTTTGGGGAATCTTTTTGCAGGAATCCAACCACAAATGATGCGGTATGAATGGCTAAACACAACATAAAAAACAAAACAAAACCAATTGCGTTTCAAATCCTACAGTACCGAAAATCAATTAAATTATCAGTGAAAAGTGTAGTGGCCCTGTTTGCATGGAAACAGAAGGATTTATTTAGATTTGTTTGGACAAATAAACAGTTTCTTTCTTTCTCTTTCTCTTTCTTTCTTGTTTGCTTCCTTCCTTTCTTTAACATCAAAGAGGTATTTGTAGGAAGTTGTTTCATTTTACATGATCACATTTCTACCACATTTCTAAAATGTTTCCAAAACAGCAAAACTATGAGCTCACAATGCACCATACTCCATTGACACAGAGTTGACAACGTGTGTGTGCGGAGTCCGTGGAGTTCAGTTACGAATGAAAACATTTGACTGCATTTTCTGGTTTAAATGCAACTCCAAAACTGTACAAATTGACCTGTTTACACTTTCAGATACTTTAACATTCAGGAACTTGTGTGTGTGTGTGTGTGTGTGTGTGTGTGTGTGTGTGTGTGTGTGTGTGTGTGTGTGTGTGTGTGTGCGTGCGTGCGTGCGTGCGTGCGTGCGTGCGTGCGTGCGTGCGTGCGTGCGTGCGTGCGTGCGTGCGTGCGACGAGAGAGAGTGTGTAGACAAAATATGTTGTGAGACCCATTTGCTACTGAGGCATTTAGCATAAACATTTCCATGTGAAGGATGCCAAAATTGAACTGTATATGCTTCCAGCCTGCCTGCTCACCTGTGGACAAAACACTGTACTCTGAATGAATGCATGGGACCCGAAAAACAAGACCTCAAGGTCTTTCTTCAGTGCTGTCCTTTTGGACCAATGTGCTTGAAAGTCAAGCACATGAAAACAGTACAGGGTACAGTCAAGCCTTGACTGGTACAGTCAAGCCCGCCTTGACTGTGCCCTGTACTGTTTTCATTATATTGTCTAATATACAATTACCAATCAATCAATATCAATCCTTTGTCCTTGACAGGACAAAGAAGTACTTCTCTACGCACACAATACTGCAGTGCCAATGAAGAGTCCTAGTTCACTGATTGTTTGCTGTAGAAACACGAGCATGAAGAGATAGAAATGCTCCTCTATATGGTGTCTCGTGGACATGTTTTTGTGGAGCGTGTGGCTTCCTCACTGAACTGAGAGATTGCTGATGAAAACATTAAAGAGCAAACTGTTGGTGCACGAAGGATCATCACAGACTTTGTCAGCTGTGCTGGAGGTGTCACTATAATATTATGATGACAAACATTGCATCATCTCTTCTTCAAGACGGAGTTGCAGGGAATTTGATGAAGGAAAAAGTAAATACAAAATGGAATCGTGGAAACGGTGTGGCTCCAATGTGGATGTCTATCTACAGTATGACATCCTAGATGACTCACAAAAAACATGCAGTAATCCTGGTCTCTAAACTATACCTCCCCCTGGCCAGCCGCGGCGCCTGATGGAGGGGAAAGGGCCGGACGTAGCGATGAGATGGGGCTCCGCAGCCAAGTTGGGGGGTTCTTGACATGACAAAGTTTGTGAGCTAAACACTGAGCTAAACGACCTCATTATACACACAGATACTCATATACACACAAAGTAACTATCCCCAGGCCTTGACAGTGAACAGAAGGGCCTGATATCATTCTCTACTGAAAATGACACTGCAGGGGTTAAACAAATATGCAACGGAGCTCAATCACATTTAGACCTTTTCATTTATGCAGCTTTGTGTGTGTGTGTGTGTGTGTGTGTGTGTGTGTGTGTGTGTGTGTGTGTGTGTGTGTGGGGGGGGGGTGCATTAATACGAGTGTGGATTGTTTGAGTAACGAAGGAGTGTGTGTGTGAGAGAGAGAGAGAGAGAGAGAGAGAGAGAGAGAGAGAGAGAGAGAGAGAGAGAGAGAGGAGGAGGGGAGGGGAGGGGAGGGGAGGGGAGGGGAGGAGAGGAGAGGAGAGGAGAAGAGAAGAGAAGAGAAGAGAAGAGAAGAGAAGAGAAGAGAAGAGAAGAGAAGAGAAGAGAAGAGAAGAGAAGAGAAGAGAAGAGAAGAGAAGAGAAGAGAAGAGAAGAGAAAAAAAAAGCGCATCCAATAGCATGATCCAAAGTCAAATTGAATACAATATAGCAACCTAGAGTCTGGGAAGTCTGAGAGAGAGAGAGAGAGAGAGAGAGAGAGAGAGAGAGAGAGAGAGACATTGTGCATTGCCAAAACGGTGCATACCGAATCTTTGAGCTTTACAACCTCGGGAATGAAATATAACGGCCGCAATCCGACTAAAATGTTAATGGGCATAAACAACGGAGGGAACAATCGAGAAAAGCAATCACTTTAATTGCCACTGAAAGATATGAGGAGTAGGGTATAGCTGTGGAGAGAGAGGTTGTGGTGGTGGTGGTGGTGGGGGTAAAAGGCAGCAGCATATGCCTCCTCTCTCTTCGCCTTTAGCTTGTTACAGCTGGAGGCTGTCCAAGAAAGAGAGAGATGTGTCAGACGTTGGCGTCATCAAACTGGCCCGTGGTGCACACGCAGATCTGACACACCAAAGGTCCGACATGCGGAAATCACCCATCGCTCCCGACATTGCATTGGTCCGACAGGGCAGGAGGGGTACCGGAGAACTCTGCAGTTTTCCAACTTGCCTTCATCAATGTCTTCATCATTATGCTAACATGCTCTCTTCATCAGTGTAGTATGTCAGACCCACAGATGTTATAGGTCATTTCCAAAGTGATCAAATTATTTTGTGCAATTAAATGATCAGCTAGATAATGATAAAGAGGTGAGTATGTGAATACAAATGTTATTTCATGATATTGTTTACTAATGAAAACATTAAGGTACTTTGGTGTTTAAACTTTAGTATTCCTACTCCATCTATTGTAAACTCAAAACAACTATCCTCTCTCTCTCCATTCAATGCAATTTAAATGAAGGTGAAGTAAAACAAAAATGCACTAAAATGCACTAAACCGCACGCACGCACCACACATGCACACATGCACACACACACACACACACAATGTTTTTGTAAGACAAAAATACAGATGTGCTCGTCCACATATGACTTAAATTAAACAAAAAATGTCAATGGGAATTAAACGTTTTTGTAAGACGAAAACATCTACACTAATAGCGCCCCTCAAAAACGTTAGAACATGGATATAAGAGGTATCTGACCTGACAGCGACGATGGTAGCTCATAGAACACTCCTCTGGCCACAGCCCCACAGTGTCAGGGACTATAGTGCCCCTGCAGTAGGCCTATTGTTTCGCCACAGTGGAGAGGCTAGCATATAGCTAATGACCCTCAGACCACCATCGGCTCTGTTCTGTTCTCTGCACCGGTCTTGAAGGTCTTTGTCTCCATACGACAGCCTTTATTAAAGATGAGCCTAATAATACCACAGTGCATGCGACCCGCCCTTCTCTCTTAACGAGCTCACATCCACAAGGACCGCTGTGGAAGTCAGCACGAAAGAGAGAAGAGGCGGTGTAGGAGGGAAGACAGGGACAAAAGAGTTTGAAGGAAGGAAGTTATGGACGACCCGTTGTGGTACAGTATAGAGTTGTTAGGGAAGGTGTACTTTTTGGCCTGCAGAATATACCTTCCCTACTGTATGTCACTGATCACATGACCCCAAGTTCTAGATGTCTAGATCTATAGGCACAGAAGGAGGGGGGTGGGGGTGGGGGGGGGTAATTTGTATTATTTACACATAACAGCTCCGAGGTATATCAATGACATAGTTCAATTTTGAAAATGAGTTGTAGCCTATTCCCCTTCAAGGCGGACCTGGGAATATGAGGAAGGTACAGGAAGACAGAGGAAGGATCGAGGTGATAAAGAGAGAGATAAAGGCTATATCCTACAAAATGTAGCGTATAGAATAAATGGAGGAGGTTATAGGGGGAAGAAACAGGAAGACAATAATTAGGACAGGTATAGAGAAGGTTGGAAGTATACAAGTCAGTAAGTATACAAAGTTAGGAAGAAAGAGGTAGAAGGTATAAGAATGAAGGACAGAGGCGGTGAGAGGGGGGGGGGGGGGGGGGGGGCTTGAGGATGCTGACCGTGCAGATTTGCGTCCCGGTGCCCCCCCCCCGGCCAGCCGTATCTATCACTGGCTCCCTATCAATGGCAGCCAATGGGCCATAGTCCCCCTCCGACCCCTCCCCCCTCTACCTCTCTCCTTTCAGGAGGAGCAGTGTGAGAGGAGAGACTCCACACAGGAATGAGTTGAAACTAATGACGCTAATAAGTCTCTGCGAACCCCCCACCGCTGTCAGCCATCATTAAGACTTGCCTCTCTCTCTCTCTCTCTCTCTCTCTCTCTCTCTCTCTCTCTCTCTCTCTCTCTCTCTCTCTCTCTCTCTCTCTCTCTCTCTCTCTCTCTCTCTCTCTCTCTCTCTCTCTCTCTCTCTCTCTTTCTCCCCTTCCTTCCCTGTCTCGCCCCCGCTGCCTAACAAGTGCAAGAATGAAAGTTTAGGACTGTGTGGGGGGTCTTGAAAACAAGCTAACAAGCAAAAAAAATGAAAAAAAGTTACCCCTCCCTCCACCCCCCTCCCTCCCTGAAAGTTTTCTTTGTGAAAGGGCCTCTCCACTGTTTTTGCCGCTTCATTAACGTGAGCTGGGACAAACACACACACACCGTCCCAACCCGTCGTGGCTATAGCGATACCATTACTTGTCCCATTGCTTGTTTCATGTACCATGTCCGTTTTAACCACGTTCAACCCGGTGTCCTTATTTTGTACTGCTCGCTATAGGCGACAATATTCAGGCATGTTCACACATAGCAAAAATAGGTGGCCTGCAAGCTCACGATGAGTGCGTCACGCGTGATGCGTCATTCAGCAAGTGAGTCACCAACTGACCTGGAGTCAGTTGGTGACTCACTTGCTGAATGACGCAAATGTGCTAATTTAATGTACCTTTCCCATTAGTATACCGGTAACCACGCTAAACATGGCGACTCTGTCTTGGGCAGATCATTATAGGCGGATCTATCTATAAATGCACCACGTCTCTGTGTGTACCTGTGTACATCTGTATACACGTACTAGATCTCAATATATGGAGCTGGCCTGTTCTGACATCACAATGATGTTCTCCCTATTTGGGTATGCCTGATAAAGAACGCATAAACGGGACACAGACATAATAACTGGGTGGGGCATGCATTTCCAACTTGCATGTGCGTGCGTGCGTGCGTGCGTTCTCCATTTTATTTTATTTTCCTATATGTGAAGAAACAAACAGATGGGTTCCTGCTCTGTGGTCTGTCTGGCTACGCTCCAAACATATAAAAAACAATGCATGTGGGGGGTGTGATGGGGAGGGGGAGGGGGGTTCAACTGTCCGGTGCTGTAAAGAACAGAGGGGTAGCAAAACACAGTGATTCAGCAAGACACGCGTGGCATACTGCCGGGGCACTCACAAGAGACACGAGGGGACAGAAGGATCAGTGTATGTGCGTGTTTATTTGTGTGTTTATTTGTGTGTGTGTGTGTGTGTGTGTGTGTGTGTGTGTGTGTGTGTGTGTGTGTGTGTGTGTGTGTGTGTGTGTGTGTGTGTCATGCATGTAGATTGGGTGGGTGTGTAGTGTACTACTACTCAATGAATGATTCCAGTATACAATTACACACACAAACACAGGCTGAGGCACACAAAACATTCACAGATTTTTGTCTCAGACACACACACACACACACACACACACACACACACACACACACACACACACATCATCATCGTCGATCACTCGAAACCAGTATTATCATCCTCCAGCACAGGCTGAGGCACCCAAACTATATATTCACATATTTCTGTGTCTCTGTCTCTCTCTGTTTTTCTCTGTCTCTCCTGCACGCACGCACGCACGCACGCACGCACGCACGCACGCACGCACGCACGCACGCACGCACGCACGCACAATGTCCCATTGGCAGTAGTAGTGGGTCAAACCGGTCTGTCCACAAGCAGCAGCACACTGGCATACAGGACGGCTGATTTTTGCTGCATGTCACACACATTGGGACCATGTCCCCATCTCACCACCTGTCCTGTCACTATGCCCCACAGTAATGGTAAACACATTAGGACATGTCCCCATCTCACCACCTGTCCTGTCACTATGCCCCACAGTAATGGTAAACACATTAGGACATGTCCCCATCTCACCACCTGTCCTGTCACTATGCCCCACAGTAATGGTAAACACATTAGGACATGTCCCCATCTCACCACCTGTCCTGTCACTATGCCCCACAGTAATGGTAAACACATTAGGACATGTCCCCATCTTACCACCTGTCCTGTCACTATGCCCCACAGTAATGGTAAACACATTGGGACATGTCCCCATCTCACCACCTGTCCTGTCACTATGCCCCACAGTAATGGTACCCACATTGGGACATGTCCCCATCTTACCACCTGTCCTGTCACTATGCCCCACAGTAATGGTACCCACATTGGGACATGTCCCCATCTTACCACCTGTCCTGTCACTATGCCCCACAGTAATGGTACCCACATTGGGACATGTCCCCATCTTACCACCTGTCCTGTCACTATGCCCCACAGTAATGGTAAACACATTGGGACATGTCCCCATCTTACCACCTGTCCTGTCACTATGCCCCACAGTAATGGTAAACACATTGGGACATGTCCCCATCTTACCACCTGTCCTGTCACTATGCCCCACAGTAATGGTAAACACATTGGGACATGTCCCCATCTTACCACCTGTCCTGTCACTATGCCCCACAGTAATGGTACAATAAAAAAAAAAAATAACATCCCACTGCCTGCTAGGTCAGATATGTGCAAGCTGCTCCACCTTATCAGATTCAACTTTAGTCACTTCACAGGCACTGGTGGAAAAGGAATTGTGCGATTGTTTTAACATAAGTCAAATCCACTATTCTTAGTGACACGGACCTACAACCATCTTTGCACCAATCTTTTCTACACCAAATATATCTTATTTGCCCAAAATAGCCATTCTACAAGCTCACAATGCATCTCTACGCCAAGCTAACGTTCCCTCCAGAATAGAATAGCTGCTGGGTTACAGTGGTTAAGAAGACGTATAGCAATACCACAACATACAGAAGAAGTCCCAGATTTTACTGTGCAAAAGTGCAAAAGTGTCGCCATCAATATCCTTAAAGCAGTTCTATGTCACTGTTTTATGGATAAAATATAATTTTGCCAAATCTGACATTTAGATTCAAAGGCCATGTCTCACACTTTAGCTTCAATTCAATGTATCCCCTGAGCAAGCAGACTATTAGCTCAATGGCAAACATTTCAGCACAATCTTTGCTTCCATCCCCAATGGGACAAAATAGTTTTGGATTGGAGGTGTGCGGCATATCAATGACAAAACACATACAAACAAAGAGCACTGTACACATAAACACACAGACGTGTGTGTCCGCACGCGTCCACATGCATATGGGGACAATAGGCCTTGTACGTGTGCGTTATGATGGAGCGTGCGTGCATCGACGCATCGTTGTGGCTGGCGGTATATGCAACCGCTGCTGTGCTTGCGGAGCCCAGCCTGCGTTGGCCTTTCAACTTGGCAGCTGCCGGTGTTTGAACATGCTACAATGATCTTCACCCAAAGACCATAATCCCTGCCAACGGCTCCCAGCAGCGTGGGCGCCGTGCCAGCCTGCCAGGCCCGAGACAGCGGCCCTCTCTCTCTCACACACAACACACACACACACACACACACACACACACACACACATACACACACACACCGCCCCGCTGGCTGTCGTCAAGGTCAAGTGCATTTAGCTCTATACTTCTCATGCCCGACGGGCAGACTTTGGATATTCATATCTCGTTTGCTTCTCGGGTGGAAAACGTGCATGTCCATGAAACCGTAAGGATTCGAGGAAATGGAAAGAAATAGAAATCTGTGTTTCAATGGATACAGTGTCGTAAATAGTAAGTCAGAGATGTTGATAATACTTATGAAACCCAAAGACACGCTTAGACATTCACTTTCAATTAAAAAAAAATCTAAAATGGTGAAAATAGGTGATCCTTAAGCTCACAATGTGTCGCGATGTGATGCGTTGTGGGCTTATAGATCGGGTATTTCCACTACTTTTGCACGGCACACTTGCAGGACAATGTAGGGCATTCATTTACTTAAAAGAAAAAAACGACACAAAAAACATATACAACGTTGACATATGGAGATACAAGGTTTGTATGGGACAGCAACGAAATAAGAAATCCATTTCCTTGATGCGGTTTCCAGCTGACTTTCATTTTCTTTTCTTTCCTTCCTTTCGTTCGGGAGGGATGGGGAGGAGGGGGTTTGGGGAGGTCAGGTTGTGGCCTCCTGGTGGAGCTATAATAAGCCAATGTGAAAGGGTGGGATATATTCCTCAGCCTAGTAGGAAAGTCTGAGATTTCACGTAAATTTCATGCTGCGTTCATGATTTGAGGCTTTTTGTTCAAAACGGGCCAATCCTGCAAACTTTGAAAGCCAATGTTAGCTAATTATGATGGAATATGAAAATATTGGACAGATCCGTCTTGAACACTTTATGACTGTAGAGATACTGTGTAACGATTGGCGGGATCTTTGGACAGAATCTGGAGGAGTAATATAAAAAAATGTCTTTTACAAATGTCTGCCTCCTGGTAGCGTTATAACAGGCAGAGATTCATCGTTGGCATCCAGGGAGTGTGTGTGCAAAAATAGGCATCGACCGAGTTAACGGTGCTGGAGATTAAAGGTAACAGACGGACGCACACACGCACACACACACACACACACACACACACACACACACACACACACACACACGGACAGAGTGCAAAACATACTCTCTCCCCATGCCTTCGGCCTGGTGGAGACAAAAATGCAGGCTGAGGAAAAGTAATAGACTATATGGACTGTGTATCCACCGAAAACAGAGTGATGATAATGATGATGATGATGATGATGATGATGATGATGATGATGATGATGATGATGATGATGATGATGAACTCTGGTGCTATTTGGACGTACGATTGTGAAGAAAACAATCCTTCAACTGCATGACTATACCTGCAGGACGAGACAAAAGACCGAGGAGTTGGTTGAAAAGCCGCTGCCAGCAGCGAGCTATGGAACTAAAGCGGGGAGTGCGGAGCCTGCCAGGTGAGACCATGCTGATTGCGAGCTAATTAAACGATATCCAACGTGGAAGGAAGTCTCTGATAGGCAAAAACGAGCCTTCTCTTAACTCTGCAGCTTAAGATCTCCCCCCTGACCGTTTATAAACGGTTTTCAACGGGAAATTAGAGTTGAAGTTGAAATGTAACGAGGAGCCGTTAACTGGAGTTCACTGAGCTTGGAACATAGAAATTGACTGAAGAAAAACATGTGGCGATATCTGTGATATCTGTGGATGCTTTGGTGTGTTTGAAGCCTGGTTCTCAAACATGAGGAGCCGTGAGGATATTACAAGTGGGCTAATATAATGGGCTATAAATAATTGGCAAAACACTGAGATTCTATTGATAATATCTTCTTACAATAAATGCCAGGAATATCTGTACATACTGTATGCATGTACGTTTGCAATCCACGTATCTCGATAACCGTTCCAGCGACCGACTTCAAATGTGCCACACGTTGCAGATGACCTGCATGGGATAGTGCCATGCCCAGTGTCCAGTCAGTCAGATATACTGTAGGTGCTTCAGAACTGCCGGAAAAGACTCATTCATTTAAAAAGTAATGGTATTTTTTTTCTTTTACTTAAATAGGAACTTATTGAATACATGATCCAAGCCAGAACACAATCGATTAATTGATCATTGAAATAAACATGCTCTGAAAATGCACGCAAATGGGTGGGCACTGCGAACATTCAAGATTTCCAAGTTATGGTGCTAATGTTATAATGTCTATAATCCGTACATTACATTGCTTCCGTGTATACAGAAGTAAAAAACAGCCAATCACATACACCTGTGTCTGTGATTGGCTTTGGCTAATTTGTTATAACATATAAGGATATGTGTGTAATCATGCTTATTTTCCTATTTAGGGCCTTTCATAACTATAATATTGTTCACTATTGTTTTTGTTTATTTTATAGTTGGGTGTGAACTCTGCCATCCACTTGACAGACGTCCCTTAAATGTTGCACCGGTGTGCAACATTGGTTGCACTGGCGTGCAACACGCCAGTGCAACGGTGTGCAACGGTGCTTACTGGGGACTGACAGTAAACACCGGGGAGCATCAGGGAGGAACTAAAATCTTTATGAGGTCATTAATATATATTATATGAGTGTTATCATAGAAAGATATCTTGGCAATCTTGTGCAATGTGAGGTGTTTGGAGGGCAGTTTGCAGGACAACCTCTGGCCCCGGGGCTGATTCAATCTGCTTCAAATTTGTTTTGATAATTTGCCCCGGGGTTTATCTCTCAAGCCAGGGTTTCCATTGCATTTTAATTATTAACAGACATGTTTTAGAACACAGCCAGTGGTAGAAGTACATTTATTCAAGCGTACATAATGTGCTTTTACTTTGACATATTTCAAATTTCAATAGTATATATATTCAAAGATGTGCGCCACGTTTTCAAGATTAAAAAAAAGGCAGATCTACAAGCTTGTCGTTTTTAACTCAAATATTTTCTTCTGGGGTCGGTCCCTGGAACAACATATTTTCCGATATAATATAATATAATATAATATAATATAATATAATATAATATAATATAATATAATATAATATAATATAATATAATATAATAATAGCATTACAATAGTTTGTGGTGGGGGGGGGTCCCATATTTCCCAGTTTGTGGTGGGGGGTTCCAGATTTCTCCTCATTTAAAAAAAACATTTAAGACCCCTGTTCAGGCAAAGGATAGAGAATAGCGACCATCGCCACCAAGGAGAAAAACGTTTCATCACCTATTAAAAAAAGAACGTCTCTATAGCCCAGTGAGTAGTAAAGGCATATTAAGCCCATGCAGTCGCTAAAGTAGGCTACAGACAGCCAGACATCCTCCATGGGTTTTAAACATGGACCCTGGCGGCGTTAGAGAGGCACAGCCGTAACTAACACACTGGACCACAGCTAGGGGACGGCTGGAGGGACAGAGAACTAACACACTGGACCACAGCTAGGGGACGGCTGGAGGGATAGAGAACTAACACACTGGACCACAGCTAGGGGACGGCTGGAGGGATAGAGAACTAACACACTGGACCACAGCTAGGGGACGGCTGGAGGGATAGAGAACTAACACACTGGACCACAGCTATAGGGGGCGGCTGGAGGGATAGAGAACTAACACACTGGACCACAGCTAGGGGACGGCTGGAGGGATAGAGAACTAACACACTGGACCACAGCTAGGGGACGGCTGGAGGGACAGAGAACTAACACACTGGACCACAGCTAGGGGACGGTTGGAGGGATAGAGAACTAACACACTGGACCACAGCTAGGGGACGGCTGGAGGGATAGAGAACTAACACACTGGACCACAGCTAGGGGACGGCTGGAGGGACAGAGAACTAACACACTGGACCACAGCTAGGGGACGGCTGGAGGGACAGAGAACTAACACACTGGACCACAGCTAGGGGACGGCTGGAGGGACAGAGAACTAACACACTGGACCACAGCTAGGGGGGGGGCTGGAGGGACAGAGAACTAACACACTGGACCACAGCTAGGGGACGGTTGGAGGGACAGAGAACTAACACACTGGACCACAGCTAGGGGACGGTTGGAGGGACAGAGAACTAACACACTGGACCACAGCTAGGGGACGGTTGGAGGGACAGAGAACTAACACACTGGAACACAGCTAGGGGGGGGGGGGGGGCTGGAGGGACAGAGAACTAACACACTGGACCACAGCTAGGGGACGGCTGGAGGGATAGAGAACTAACACACTGGACCACAGCTAGGGGACGGTTGGAGGGACAGAGAACTAACACACTGGACCACAGCTAGGGGACGGTTGGAGGGACAGAGAACTAACACACTGGACCACAGCTAGGGGGGGGGGGGGGCTGGAGGGACAGAGAACTAACACACTGGACCACAGCTAGGGGACGGCTGGAGGGATAGAGAACTAACACACTGGACCACAGCTAGGGGACGGTTGGAGGGACAGAGAACTAACACACTGGACCACAGCTAGGGGACGGCTGGAGGGACAGAGAACTAACACACTGGACCACAGCTAGGGGACGGTTGGAGGGACAGAGAACTAACACACTGGACCACAGCTAGGGGACGGCTGGAGGGACAGATAACTAACACACTGGACCACAGCTAGGGGACGGCTGGAGGGACAGAGAACTAACACACTGGACCACAGCTAGGGGACGGCTGGAGGGATAGAGAACTAACACACTGGACCACAGCTAGGGGGGGGGCTGGAGGGACAGAGAACTAACACACTGGACCACAGCTAGGGGACGGCTGGAGGGATAGAGAACTAACACACTGGACCACAGCTAGGGGGGGGGCTGGAGGGACAGAGAACTAACACACTGGACCACAGCTAGGGGACGGTTGGAGGGACAGAGAACTAACACACTGGACCACAGCTAGGGGACGGCTGGAGGGACAGAGAACTAACACACTGGACCACAGCTAGGGGACGGCTGGAGGGACAGAGAACTAACACACTGGACCACAGCTAGGGGGGGGGCTGGAGGGACAGAGAACTAACACACTGGACCACAGCTAGGGGACGGCTGGAGGGATAGAGAACTAACACACTGGACCACAGCTAGGGGACGGTTGGAGGGACAGAGAACTAACACACTGGACCACAGCTAGGGGACGGCTGGAGGGACAGAGAACTAACACACTGGACCACAGCTAGGGGACGGTTGGAGGGACAGAGAACTAACACACTGGACCACAGCTAGGGGACGGTTGGAGGGATAGAGAACTAACACACTGGACCACAGCTAGGGGACGGTTGGAGGGACAGAGAACTAACACACTGGACCACAGCTAGGGGACGGTTGGAGGGACAGAGAACTAACACACTGGACCACAGCTAGGGGACGGTTGGAGGGACAGAGAACTAACACACTGGACCACAGCTAGGGGACGGCTGGAGGGACAGATAACTAACACACTGGACCACAGCTAGGGGACGGCTGGAGGGACAGAGAACTAACACACTGGACCACAGCTAGGGGACGGTTGGAGGGACAGATAACTAACACACTGGACCACAGCTAGGGGACGGCTGGAGGGATAGAGAACTAACACACTGGACCACAGCTAGGGGACGGTTGGAGGGACAGAGAACTAACACACTGGACCACAGCTAGGGGACGGTTGGAGGGACAGAGAACTAACACACTGGACCACAGCTAGGGGACGGCTGGAGGGACAGAGAACTAACACACTGGACCACAGCTAGGGGACGGCTGGAGGGACAGATAACTAACACACTGGACCACAGCTAGGGGACGGTTGGAGGGACAGAGAAGTGGCTATATGAACTGTGGAGAACAGTTTCATGTCAAGGACCCCCCAAAGTTAATTTGAATTTGACTATGGACCACTCCCCCCCCCCATAAGTATAAGACATAAGCGATCAAACTGACACCGTCGTTAGAATTGAATTGGTTAAAATGTTGAATCCAGACTAGCAATGGGGAAGGTAGAAGGTTTGACTATATTTCATTATTTGTCAAGGTTATTAATTCACTTTTATTGTGGGAAAATAAAGGTTATATTTTGTGTGTTTTGGTGAAAGGGGGTGGGTAACACCCAGTACAGACACTATTATAAACTAGATTTGCTCTGAAAGAAAATGTATTAATTTAACCAATTTATGAACATATCCAAGCGAGTTATATTGTTTTGCTTGCTTGTTGCTTTTTGGTTTGTTTGCTAATTTATTTATTTTTCTTTCTTATTTGAGATGATTTTGAAATACTACTGGACATAGTCATCCAATTATCATGAAAAAGTATTTGCTAATCTATCTGAACTACACATCCTGAATCAAATCAAAAATCAAAAACTAATTCAGGATAATAGTAACAAACTATACCCCTATTCTGGGCAAGATAGCGCTATTCACTTGTTCAGTGTCGCGTTGTCATACTGGTACAGCTAATGTATTTTGTCTTTGCCAGCTGCTAATTAGTTTCTGAATTACATCACACCAAATTGCTTTTTACAAAAAGTGTTAACCATCTCTATGTAATCAGTTGACCGGAGTCCCTCAGGGCTCTATACTTGCTCCCCTAGTGAGATTGTATATGGGATGTTTTCGTCCTGTATAACTATAATGATATGTTCTCTCTTTAGTGATACTAATAGGACTGTGCAGGGTCAATGTTATGTCATTATAACAGTAATGAACACTACTGTAAGACTAAAGACTCATTCCAACCATTTCCCACTACAAATTAAAGTATTTTTAATTGATTTAATCGCTTCCGTATAGCCCCTTCACCCTCTGCAACCAACAACACTGTTTGGTTATTATTAAGTATTTGTTCTATTCGGTGTGGCGCGTTTTTTCTTTTACTTGATTTGGTTCAAAGCTTTACAGGGCAGCAGTTCCACACAAAGGCGTTGTGGGATACCCTGAAAAAGAACCTGTGGGACAGTGGGAACACGTTTATGGTGTTACATTAACGTGCTTCAAATACAAGCTAACAACACGTCAGCGATGCACCGCACAACAACTTCTAAATCAGCTTATTTTGGCAAGCGAGTCCCTCGCTCGTTGCTATGGATCCACCGAACGTTAATAAAGTAGGCTAAGGCCTTCTCTCACGTATAATGAGAAAGAAGATAATTTATAAAGTTAATCCTCTAGACCAAAGGCTAATAAAACTGGGCAAGCATATTATAAAAGCCCTTTCTACTGAACAATTGCTCACTCACCTTTGCAGAGGTAAAATATCCAATATTTTTGATTAATGAGGGGAAATCCGTCTTTTGGATTAATATCATAGCACTATATCATAGTCGTATGTCAGAATGCATGGGGAATGGATCTGTCTATAAACATTATGATACAGTATATCCTTTCCTCGTCAAGTAGGCTAAAGTATGAGTTTCCACTTGGCATGATGAAAGTCCAATATAAATCTATTACCTTTTTATACCTCAAGCGTAGATCTGTTTCACTTCTGCTATTTATAAGCTCTGAAGTGCTGGGAATTATTTCTAATTGCTGACAGCCTATCTGAATGGTAATCAGATTGACAGGGGACATGGCAGTTTAGCGGTAATGAGTAGAATTTAGAATAACCACAAATTGCGTTGATGTGCGATGGAAATTATATTACCAGAGTTCCCCCAATGATACTATTCCTGTAGGCCTTTTTTATATGACTTTAGATAAAGACACGGTGTATACTGAATTGGTTCCAACCAGGCCTCACGTCAAATTGGTATACAGTAATACAATGTATTTGGTGCAGTGGTAAAGTATCTGCCCACCACTGTAGAGTCTAGGGGTTCGAATCCAACACGGCTTATTAGAGTGTCAATACGGAGGAAGGAAGACTGTGGACGGAGCCCGTCAGCAGGGAGTGTTAGACAGGAGGATTACGGCTAAGGCTCACATCGTCCTGGTGAGGACTCCTCACTGGCAGGCCATTCAGTAGGAACAGCAGTGACTGACTACACACACACATTGTGTGGAGAGGAATTAATTGGCATAACGGGATAAAAAGTGGGTAAAAAGCTTTAGAAAAATGGATAAATACATTCTAAGACCTTTGCTGGCAGGATACATTTGAACCTCATAAAGTTGAGACAGCTGTTCTAATATACTTGACCCGGCTGCCATAATTATGTTGCGTTTTTGACACCTACTCACCCGCCACTCAACATCCACCCACAAGACACATTTACTGTATAAGACACTTTTCCAAACAGTGGGTCGGGACCCATATGTGGATTGCGGACCCTAACCCTAACCCTATAAGTAAATAACCCTTTATTATATTTATCTTTCTTCAATAGATTTTCAAAACATTCTAAATGTTGTTAACCCCCCTCCCCCCATTAATTACAGGGGGGGAAATACTTCTATTAAGTAGTGAAAATAGCAGATTTTCACTAGTTTGGGAGACATCACAGTTCTCTTTGGGGTCTCGAGCTAGATAATGTTTGGGCACTACTGATGTAGCACTGGATATATTGCTTTTAATAAAAAAGGGAATAAATAAAAATCAAACCAGAAATCTTATAATAGCACGGCAATAAAATAGGTAGGCTGCCCTAACCTTCCCACAGAGCCGCTGTGGGGACCCTGGCGTAGGGGTTAGCTCGGTCATGTGCACCGTTGGCCGGCACGGGGATGGACACCTTTGGCCCACCAGATGCTTGTCACAGCGGAGGGCAGACAAACATTTTGAAATAAAAGAAAACTATACCCACTGCAGAGCTGAAAAACTCAGTCGCAGAATGGAGGTATAGAGAGAGAGAGAGAGAGAGAGAGAGGGGGAGAGAGATTGGATTGCCCTTGTCGACCAAGACAAAGAAACACGATTCCTTCCGCAGCCTAAACTGTTCCGACAGGACAAGCGACTGGTGCATCTCCCAGAACAGGCCGCTGTGTGGGAAAAACACGCCGGCGCGCGCTGGAGGACACGCATCAACGTCTGCCTTTATTACAGCACAAACAAACCTTCCACGTTCACTTCACTTGGACCGTCTGCTTATTATCCCAGCAAACTGACAGCGCAAACTTCTCTTCCCTCTCTGCACGCACACACACACACACACACACACACACACACACACACACACACACACACACACACACACACAGGCACCACAAGTTGCGCTGTTGTATTACTACACTTTTGGCAATTTTATCCAATCCAATCCGATCCACTTTATTTATAAAGCACATTTTACAACTCAGAGTTTACAAAGTGCTGTACAGAAGAATAAAACTAAATACACTGTAGCTAAACACAGAGAACAACAGCGAACATACGAAGAATACAAAACAGATACAAAACAAAACACAAAACATGGACCTTGGAAACTCAACCTGGGTTAAAAGCCAAGGTGTAGATTTCAATTTTATGATTTGTACTTTGCTTGGTGCCATTTTATACCCTAAATAGCTGATCGACACACTCTCAGGGAGTTGCTGAGCGGCAGCATTATGAACTTGTAGATCTGCTCATTTCAGTGCACAGCATCAGTACACTTAGAAACCTCTAAATATAATCCTAATCCTACCCCCAACCTGAGTGTTTTCCAAATTGTAAAGAGCAAAAGTGGCAAAAAACAACAACAAAAAAGGGTCACGATTATTTCACATCATTATTGTATTTGGGTGATGCCTCATTCATACAGGTTGATTATTTTATTATGAAAAAGCTACCTCGTTTTAAAACGTTATTCATTTTTTACTTTTGTTTTGTTTCTTGGACCGGGTGGTTAATATACTGTATGGTGCATTGTACCATGCAGAATTGTATTTTGTACCACTTTGAAAAATAAATCGCTTCATTGCCTCGTTATAATGGTGCTCAGTTGTGCATGTACCCATAACACAAAAATCTGTTCAAATTAATGCAAATTAATCATAAATGTAACCATTAAACAAACATTTCTCTTTTGAGGACCAGGGAAACCGTCTATTTCTCAAATAATACTAATTGGCCTACACTTGGCCCTCACAAGTATAGTGAAGCGAGTACACGTGCACTCATGTGCGTGCACACACACACGTGCACGCACACGCACACACATCACGGGATCCGCAGACTGTGTCCTCCACAGCTGACGAGGTGCTAAAACGCTCTTTATTTAATGTCAGTGCTGTGCTCTATCTCCTTAAAGATCTGCAGGACTTGAACTAATGGCCACATCTAAGTGCTTAATTTCCCGATTAAGGTTCTTCTATATTAAATGATTAAGGGATATATAGATCACTGTGTCCCGAGTGATGGCGTCCTCTCCTGTCAGTATAGAGCTAAGGAAGGCCATAGCTGATGGTGCATAGAGAGAGAGACCGCCTGGTAACAGGATGGGACCATAGCATGCCTATATATGGCCATATGTATACTGATGACATCAGGGATATCCATATATGGGCATTAATCCCCTTCATACTCTTAAGGCCTGTTCATACTCCAGTTTGAGGTGCAGTTTTCTAAAGGTTAGAAAACTACAATATCACTCGCTGCAGTGATCAGCTATCACAGTGGATGGTTTTGTATGCACAGCAGGAGTTTCGCATCTGAACCAGAGGGAGGCGGGGTCACCGCGAGTACGATGGACTCGGCTCATTATCACTGTAAGCTATCACTTAAAAGGGTTATAACTAATCACCTAAAACGGTAGTATGTATGAGCCTTTAAAGTTTCAGACCCATAAGGATCCATTTTGTGTATCAATCATTGTGGGAGCCAACTCAAGGCAGAGCTAGGAGTGGCTAAGATGTGCACTATACCTACATACAGTTGACACACTCCCCACGACTGTGTAGTCCTGTGTAGTATCTTGAAAACGTCTGCCATGTAATTCACCTCCACACTTCAGAGGATGGCGCATTAAGTGTAGGTGTGACTGCACCACCAAGTCTTCTCGTGTTTATATTGCTTTGGCTTAGTGAATGAGAGTCAGAGTTGAGCAAATGGCAGAATGCCACGTTTAACAAGCTGCAGGGAGAATACAATCACAAAAATGTTTTACTTTGTGCGCAAGGCACACTTCAGAGTATGTTGCACCCGCTTCGAATGTTATCAACCGATAATTCCCAGTAAGTTACTTATCAAGCTGGGAGCCTACTGGCTGCGATTGGCATTGATCAAACGAAAACGACCGGATTAAGGTTGGGACTGCGCTGCTACGTGCTTGCGGTTACAGTATGTTTAGGTTAGGGTATCAGGAGGCTGGTCGTTTCTCAGTAGGCAGTAGACCAAAACGACCGGATTAAGGTTGGCGAACATGCGTTAAGTTTGGGACCGCGCTGCGACATGCTTGCAGTTATGTTTAGGTGAGGGTATGAGGAGGATTGTCGTTCTCAGTAGGCTCCCAGCATGTGCAGTAGACCGATAAGATTGGCTTGATAAATAACCGGGGAATTATCGGTTGATTTTCACTCAAACGTTTTATCAATGCCAATCGCAGCCAGTAGGCTACGATTGGCTACATGCAGACTACATGCAGTAGGTCGATAAGATCGGCTTGATAAGTAACCTACTGGGAATTATCGGTTGATACATATCCATCATAAACCAAACAGAAAATGGACCCAATGAAGAGAACAATTGAATGACATGGGGAAGTGTTGTCCAATGGAGGGAACAGCAATTATTTTCATTTCTTCTCCTTCCACGGCTGAAGTGTAAATTTGTCCTGTTACACTTTGAGGGTTCTGACAAGCACTGTACTACTCTAAACCACGTAGAGCAAAATAAATCCCCCCCCCAAAAAAAGAAAAACAACAAAAAGTGTGATTTTCTGATGTAAACAATGTCAAATTGTCAGCAGGCAGACAATGTTCAGGGAGAAAAGAATTACACAGGTGAGGCTGAACTGAAGTTTTCACATGAGAGATGAGCTGGAGGGAAAGGGGCATAAGATATTTAAAAAAAAAGACCCTCAGCTGAATTAGGCCTAAGTTATGCTCAGTTACGCTGCACGTCACAAGCTTGTAGGTCGGCTATTTTCAGTGAGCGACACCGAAATACAGAGAAGTTAAAATCGGCCTTCAGTTTTTAATCTAATGCACGCTGTTACTGTCAATCTACTGTACGTGGCTGGGCACAGAGTTCAACAATTGATTGCTAGAATTATGTGTAGAAATAGCTCTACTAACACTTCACTTGTACTGTTTTAATCTCAGTATGTTTATATATGACTTTACCAAATGAGACAGAATATAGCTTGTTCTCTCGTGTGAAAACAATATGTTTTCCGTTGCCAGAGGCTCAGCCAGTTAGTCTAGAGCATAACTCTGCTGTCGGGCAGAAACCATACAGCTATTTGTTCAAAATATGAATTTTCTGGAAATGAAAAAGGGGGGAAAAATGAATTAAAAAGGCTTGTTCTCATAACAGAACAACACAATACTGCCTTATCAAAGTTTGTATGGTGACTAATATATATCAGATACTTCCATGTGTCCTTATATTATCATCACTGTACCCTGCAGTGACTATAGACTTTGTCATTCTAATCAATGGGGGACAAACCACCTAACTCCACAATTTAGAGTTAGGTGGTTTGACCGACAGTTGGAGGATCTAATGGAGTTGGGAGGTTTAGCCAAAAAGCCAACTACTTTTTATTGGTTCAAAATGTGTAAAACTCTTTCTGCCCGACAGTTTCTGCTCCTTGTGAATGTGGGGTCTCGGGTTTGCATCTGTTTGAATGGCGTGGTATTGACATGACACATCACATGTGATTACTGCTATGATACTGACCATAATACTGACATGATACTAACCATGATTATGATACTGACCATGATACTGACATGATACTGACCATGATATGATACTGACCATGATACTGACATGATACTGACCATGATATGATACTGACCATGATACTGACATGATACTAACATGATGCTATATACTGGCCATGATACTTCTATGATACTGACCATGATATGATACTGACCATGACACTGACATGATACTAACCATGATATGATACTGACCATGATACTGGCATGACATGATACTGACATGATATGATACTGACCATGATACTGAACATAAGACTGAACATGAGACTGACCATGATACTGACATGATACTGAACATGAGACTGACCATGATAAAGACTGTTGCATGCAGGCCCTGTGACAGGGCTGGTAACGTGCGACCATGTTACCCTGTTAGTATTAGAAGGTGAAGTTCCGCCCTCGTGGGTGGCACTTTCCTTGGCTACTAATAGTAGGGGGGGGGGGGCGAATAGTAGCCTGGCGGGGTAAAACGAGCGCGCCTCCTTGTTCTTTTGCGGCAGGATCGGAAATGACGCTGATGGCCTGACATCCATCGTAATCTGTCTCTCTCTCTCTCTCTCTCTCTCTCTCTCTGAATGATTACAGCATGCCAATTACCCACACAAACAAACTGAGGCACACAAAACATTCACGATTTCTGTCTCAGTAACAGACATACACAGACACACACATGCACCCCCCCCCCCCCACATGCACACACACACACACACACACACACACACACACACACACACACACACACACACACACACACACACACACACACACACACACACACACACACACACACACACACACACACACACACCCCACCCCTTGGAAAGTAGGCTAATTACATGATAATGAATAATGCTATACTAACCGTCCAGTTCATTGTAAAATCCCATATTTGGAAATCGATGAGATGTTTACTAAATTATATAGCAACAGCATACACAAAGCTTATTTTAATTGGGTGTGGGGGAAGGGCGGTATAAGGGACCAGCTGGATATTGGATAGGGGCACTGGTCCAAAAACACTGGTACAGCCTGGGTGGTGGGCAGGCACTTCAGCACTGTGCCACATACAGGTTGGACAATTTGATGACATTTTTGATGCTTCAATTATCATTTAAAGAAAAGTTACAGTGCCACATTAATGTGTGCATGTGTGCAGGTGTGCAGGTGTGCGATGAACACTCCCAGACATGTATCGACTAGGAAGGACACATGAGAGCTATACTGTAGCAGGTGCTGCTATTGTTGTGAGGCGCTGGTAGCAGCCTGCAAATGAGCTAAATAACGCTGCCGGTGGAATCAGAATGGAAACTTAATTGGTTTTCTTGCTTCAGTTGCACTTCCATTCCTGGACGACATTTCCATCATTGTTTCATATTGTTCATTAGCATCTTCATTCCTGTTATGCAAATCAATTAACACATCAGTGGTGGTGCCTCGCTGACTGCCAACAGTCTCCCTGGCTACATCAAAAGGTGCCGTGATATTTCTTTGTTTAAATAACCGTTAAATAGCTCTGTATTGTGATAGTAATCATTGCTATAGAGTGTTTCTTCAGTAACAGGGGCTCTCAAGTTCTTTGGCGAACTCCTTTTTACAGGTCGGGATACTGATTTTATACAATCAGGAGACAGAACTAATCCAGGGTACAGTATAGTACAGTATAATCAAGTGAAATTGTAAATGATGTGGGGACAAAAAAAAACCCAGATTATATTGGAAGTGGAACAATCTAAAATTGAAACGATGAATGGGTTCTCTCTCCTGATTGGATGACATTGGTGTCCCACAAAATGCCTTTTCAGGCAGGCTCTTCACACATACTTGGTATGAGCAGCTTGTGATGGATGGGAGAATGGCAACACTCCATACTCCACATGCTGTAGCGGAGCATGTGGCCCTCGAGTACACTTCAAGACAACGGGAACTATTAGCCATGGCGAGTTCCTTCATTCATTGCACTCCGTTTGCAGTGGTGCAAAGGCAACTGACCATATGTTTACTCACACATGACGCTGTCGCATGTGTTTCACATTCTCATCTGCTGCCGAGATATATATATATATATATATATATATATATATATATATACACACATATATATATATATACATGTATATATATATATATATCCCCTATATATCCCATATATATATATCCCATCCCATAGTTACAAGCTCACGCATCACTTCACGCGGCACTGTGAGCTATTTTCAAGTACCTGCTGTATACAGTGCTAAATAATGTAGCTGATGTGTAGACAGTGAAGGGTGTGGATGTGGGACACTTGAAACAGACGGGCTGGGATGAGGAGTGGCAGATCTTCTATTAATACTCTCTCTCACTCTCTCAGAGAGAGAGAGAGAGAGAGAGAGAGTGAGAGAGAGATTTCTTTTTTAAGAAACCTCAATATATATTTTGGGATGGGACAACAGGGGCTAGACCAAAGTTAAAGACGATTAGGGATGTGGTGACAAATATGAGTGACATGGAGAAACCTTGATATTGATTGTGGGCTAAATCAAATCCATCCATCATAGTTACATTGAAACTATAGGTTGCAGGTAATGGTATAGTCCAATTTCAGGGGTTCAACTGATTTTGACCCAGGGATGTCAAAGCCTTAAACCTCTGGGTCAAACCAAAAGGAAATAGCAAATTCACTTAGGAATAGGATTACTGAAGTGATCAAGAGCCACATACACATAGGCTACTGTTCCCTGTTACAACTCACATACTAACTAACTGTATAGATTCACATCAGCGTTAAATTCCAGAGCCACAAACAGTCACTGAACATGTTTCAATACCAGCCAGTCATTGCGTCCCAAAATTACAGTAATAGTACACCAGCTTGAATCACACTAAGTATACACACATCATATACAATACAACACAAGCAGCAGCAGAAAATAAATGGGGAAAAAAGTTCCTACCTTCTACTAGTTCATGATGATTCCTCCAGTTGTGTCTCTACTAGTCTTCTCCATCCTCCATAATCTGGCTAGCTGGCCAGTACTTTCTTCCCAGTATCGACCAGCATCATTCTCCTGGCTGCCATGATCTCACTCAGCCTTGGATGTTTATAGTACTGCACATGAATTGATATATCAGGTGTAGTGCAGTGGTGCAGGGATTTAGGGTCAGGCTCTAGGGTCCAGCATTCACAGCATGTCACAGGAGAACGGACTCAGGGCTGAGAAGAAGCTGGGCTTGGGGGTCTGGGGTCATCACCCTGGCTCGTGTACCTGTGGAGCAGGTTGAGAGAGACACCATAAGCGATGTGTATAAGTAAGTAAGGAAGAAAGAGTGAGCTGACCAAGAGCCACAAACTGCACTGCACACTGTCACAACTCACTAGCAACAGCAGACAAACATACTGTACACTGCATCCTTCCGGTTACAACATATACAACATAGTAGTATATACACTATACAGTATAGCCTATTATATCCTGTCACAACACAGACTAGTATACGTATAGTGTACTTATATGTGTAATGTTACTTTTATATCGGATCCGATACATTAAGGGGAAGGAACCCAAACAAAACTGTTGTCTGTATATTCATTCTATAAATGTATATGGATGGTCCCATTACATGCACACAGCACTTCAAGCACCTTTATGGAACAAGAACAACAAAAACACAAAAAGAGGAGAAGGAACATATACAATCAGGGTACTTTCTTAGGGTTTAAAATGCCAACATGTTTCAACTCAAACAAGTCTTCATCATGCCCTGACAAAGACTTGTCGAAACATGTGCATTTTGATGCCAATACTTTTGTACCTGTCCTGTACTCAAGTCTATTTTAAATACCAGACTTTTACTTACTTAAAGAGTATTTCTAGATTGTGGTAGATTGTGGTATTGATACTTAAGTAAAACATGTCAGTATAGTTTTTCCACCACTAATGGATTGCATTTTTATAGTGTTTTTCTATGCACTACGTCACGTGCCTAGTACTCAAAGCACGTTACAATGGTCTATTCAACATGGGAGATGAAGCGGCGAACAGTTGACGCCAGCGTCCTCACTTCCCACATGCACACACCAATGGTGGTAGACTCACACCGACCGACTCATTGGTGGGGTTCAGTGTCTTGCCTAGGCAGGGACACTGCAACAAGAATGAGCCAGGATTTGAACCGCCGACCCACGGATCATTGGATGACCTGCTCTACATCCTGAGCCACAGCCGCCCACTGGCATTGGATCCTTTGGAAACCTTTTCCTTCTTCTTTTTCCCTTTCCTGAACAGTATCGGTTTTGGGCAGATAAGGTTTACAACCGGCACTCCAGCAGCATCGATTTGCACCTTGCCTCGGCCTGTTTGGCTTTTCTGGAGCATGAAAGGGAGGCGGGCGGGCAGCACCCGCCGGCCTTTTTAAAAAGCACACACCTGAGTTCCTGGATGCCGGGAGGCAGCCGGGGATCAGGTGTGGCTAATCTGACGCTGCTCACTGGACATTGAGCCCCCGAGTGCTTTATATGAAACCACTCAGGAGGCGTGTGTGTGTGTGTGTGTGTGTGTGTGTGTGTGTGTGTGTGTGTGCGCGTGCTACTTGTATCACTATACTTGAGGACCAAATGTTCCCCCATTTGAGAAATAGTCATTGGTCCTCACAAGAGCACGCACGCACGCAGACAGCAAGCCTATTTTACCTTACCTTATGTGATCTGTTAACGGGTCAGCGATAACATACACAGCCTCACTCCTTTCCCCTCTCCTCTCCCTTCAGTATTCAGTGTGTTCTATGAAGCCACCCAGCCCTCTCCCCTCTTAACAACACAAAAGAGGGTTTTATATAGCAGGGTGTGCATTTGTCTTTGCCTCATGCCCCTGCGTGCGTGGGTGCGTGCGTGCGTGGGTGCGTGCGTGCGTGGGTGCGTGCGTGCGTGCGTGCGTGCGTGCGTGCGTGCGTGCGTGCGTGCACCAGAGGCTTTTTAAGAGTGGTAATCGCTCCTCCTCTTGTATAAAGGCAGTGTGGACACAGCATTAAGCACTTCTCATTACAGTGCTGTCTCCTCCGTCTGCACTGCTGCTGTTAATGCCCTGAATTCTCCAATAAGCTCGCTGGCTGGGCCTATAAAGGCCTATATGGTACAGAGTCAGTTTTGTTACCCGTCCTTTACAGTGGTTCTCAACCTCTTTAGGCTGCAAACTGCGGACCCTGATAATCACAGGAACTGTAGGAGTTGATGCATTACATATTAGTTTAGGTCTGTTGCACAGCTAAATATTGTGAAAGTACTTTACGTCAGTGGTTCCCAAAGTTGGGTCCGGGGACCACCAGGGGTCCTTGAGGGAGTTCCAGGGGGTCCCCAGCTGATAGTTTGGAACCAAATGGGTCTGTAACTCTGAGAGTGTACACATGCATTTGTACACTCTCAGAGTTAAATTAACATTGATTGTACAATATAAATTGGGGGTCCCGAGATAGAAATGCCACACACACACACACACACACACACACACACACACACACACACACACACACACACACACACACACACACACACACACACACACACAACAACCCCCCGGTTGTTTAGTGGCAACCGGGGGGGAACAGCAAAGGTGATAAAGGAGTTGGCAGTTGTCGACGATAAGCGAGCGAATGGGATTGGCGGGTTAGGCAGATGTTGGCCTCCATGCACATTAGGACAGCACATACGCACATCAAGATTACTCGACAGGACACACATTCTCATACATGCAGGGTTAAAGGTGCAGGGAAGAAAAACAACAACAGAGGTGAGGACACTTGAAGCACTACAGTATAGCTATTGTTGCTCTCAGAAAGAAATCTCCATAAAGTCTGGCTTCCAGTGGTGGACAAAGCCCTACCACCCGCACTACCTCAGTCACAGCATTCACCCCCAGTACCTGAGTCACAGCATTCACCCCCAGTACCTGAGTCACAACATTCACCCCCAGTACCTGAGTCACAGCATTCACCCCCAGTACCTGAGTCACAACATTCACCCCCAGTACCTGAGTCACAACATTCACCCCCAGTACCTGAGTCACAGCATTCACCCCCAGTACCTCAGTCACAGCATTCACCCCCAGTACCTCAGTCACAGCATTCACCCCCAGTACCTCAGTTACAGCATTCACCCCCAGTACCTGAGTCACAGCATTCACCCCCAGTACCTGAGTCACAGCATTCACCCCCAGTACCACAGTCACAGCATTCACCCCCAGTACCTCAGTCACAGCATTCACCCCCAGTACCTCAGTCACAGCATTCACCCCCAGTACCTGAGTCAAAGTACTACACCCCCAGTATCTGAGTCAAAGCACTACACCCCCAGTATCTGAGTCAAAGCACTACACCCCCAGTACCTGAGTCACAGCATTCACCCCCAGTACCTCAGTCACAGCATTCACCCCCAGTACCTCAGTCACAGCATTCACCCCCAGTACCTCAGTCACAGCATTCACCCCCAGTACCTGAGTCACAGCATTCTCCCTCAGTAACTGAGTCACAGCACTACACCCCCAGTACCTGAGTCACAGCATTCACCACCAGTACCTGAGTCACAGCATTCACCCCCAGTACCTGAGTCACAGCATTCACCACCAGTACCTGAGTCACAGCATTCACCCCCAGTACCTGAGTCACAGCATTCACCACCAGTACCTCAGTCACAGCATTCACCCTCAGTACCTGAGTCACTGCACTTCACCCCCAGTACCTGAGTCAAAGCACTACACCCCCAGTACCTGAGTTACAGCATTCACCCCCAGTACCTATGAGTCAAAGCACTACACCCCCAGTACCTGAGTCACAGCATTCACCCCCAGTACCTTAGTCAAAGCACTACACCCCCAGTACCTGAGTCACAGTATTCACCCCCAGTACCTGAGTCAAAGCACTACACCCCCAGTACCTGAGTCACAGCATTCACCCCCAGTACCTGAGTCAAAGCACTACACCCCCAGTACCTGAGTTACAGCATTCACCCCCAGTACCTATGAGTCAAAGCACTACACCCCCAGTACCTGAGTCACAGCACTACACCCCCAGTACCTGAGTCACAGCATTCACCCCCAGTACCTTAGTCAAAGCACTACACCCCCAGTACCTGAGTCACAGCATTCACCCCCAGTACCTGAGTCACAGCATTCACCCCCAGTAGCTGAGTCACAGCATTACACCCCCAGTACCTGAGTCACAGCATTCACCCCCAGTACCTGAGTCAAAGCACTACACCCCCAGTACCTGAGTCACAGCATTCACCCCCAGTACCTGAGTCACATCATTCACCCCCAGTACCTGAGTCAAAGCACTACACCCTCAGTACCTGAGTCACAGCATTCACCCCCAGTACCTGAGTCAAAGCACTACACCCCCAGTACCTGAGTTACAGCATTCACCCCCAGTACCTATGAGTCAAAGCACTACACCCCCAGTACCTGAGTCACTGCATTCACCCCCAGTAACTATGAGTCAAAGCGCTACACCCTAAATATTGCTAAATAATTTCTGAAATCTCGATGGGAAAAATAATACAGGTATTCTGTCTGTGGCACCACCAAATAAAATGGCCTCCACTGCTGTGCCCTGTAAGCTGCTAAAGCTGCTAAATGATGTCTCGACTGGACATAAGATAATGCACAAAGGTCTATGATCTTTATCTATGTTACTATGATATTTCTGCAATGTTGCATGCACCTATACCGCATGTATTGTACGGTATGTTTCTAAACCTCCTGCTATCTTAGCATCGTGTATGCACAACATAAGAAGGCACAGCTCTAAAGGAGGTCAGTGACTTTAAACACCTGGACGCATCGGTCAACTCCACAGAGAAGAGGACCTTACAGTGAGGAAAGTGCTTGCATGGATAGCTCTCGACGGTGTGAGCAAATGTATTCGACCTCCCTGACACATCAAGATCCCTTTCTTTTCTCCTTCTGTCGTGTCCATATTCTCCTTTACGGCTGTGAGTGCTAGACATTGACGCAGGCCCACAATAAGTCCATGGATGGGTGCCACACCAGAATACGTGTGGTACTGAACATCAAATAGGACAAACAGATTACCAGCAAACATAACTACCACGTGTGTCTGAGAAGATAGATAGCAGGCAGGAGGGTGAGACTATAGCCGGTCACTCCCATCGACACTGAGAACCCCCTAGCTAGCAGAAAGCTTGTGCTGTGGCATCCAACAGGGGTCGTGGTATGATGTAGAGAGACGATACTATACCTGCTGCTATTTTAACTGCCTGATTCCATTGACATTTATTCTATCCATGATTCTAATGATGTTATGCTTGTATCGTAATCTAATCATATAAGGCATATCTGGAATAATGGGAACTGCTTTTCAAACCACGGACTAATATTGAGAGTATTTGCATATCTGACCTGTTTGGTGTAGGGGGAAAATGAGCAGACCAAGTAAAGGTTTCCCAAGTGTTGAGGGTTTACACATTAACAGGAGGCTACACAATGATAGTGGTGCCAAACAAGTCTATGAAGCCATCTATGAAAACTATGAAAAAGTTGCAACACAATTTTATACAACATGGAGTAGCTTCATTTCTGACTCAGCCAAGGGGTCCTTGGGCTTAAAAAACACAATGAACTACTCACCTCATGTCGCAGAGGTTCCATGTTTAATGTAATTCCAAAGTGTGTAGTGTGTACATTGTTTAAGTCACAGATGCATTATTTTCACATCGGAAATATATGAACTTTGTTTCAGCCACGGTTCTTGTTTACTTGGTTAGACGTGGCAGCTTGGTTACAACCAAAACGGACTTCCTCTTCCTCTTCAAAATAAGAGCAACTAATGATTAGTCAACACTTGATTGATTTCCATTATCCGCACCCCTGAATATTCGGCTCTGTTTCACATACGCTTCTCTGAACTGATTTGGGCCCTGCTCAGGAGTAGGCACAAGGAACCCACCAGTTACACTATAGTACTGGGTAACGTAAGGTTACTGTTGTTAGTCCCCAAAAAGTTCAAAAACATAATTTCCAAGCGCACGCACACATTTGCAAACAAATAAGCACACACAAACACACACAGAAGGGTGTGTGGGCACACACACACACACACACACACACAGAAGGGTGCGTGGGCACACACACACACACACACACACACACACACACACACACACACACACACACACACACACACACAGTTAGGCCGGTGGCATATACAAGAAAGCAGATTGATAACTGTGGACGTCCACAAATGAAAATGCAAATGGGTCTGTGTGTGAAATGATATTAAAGCGGCTGACAGGTATGACTGATGCCCAGGAAAGAGCAGCTTGATTGGGCTGTCGCCCCATTCCAACTGCCGGGGCCCCCCGCCTGCCCTGGCTCACATTAAAGAGGGACAGACCCTCTGCTGGGGGCCCGTCTGGGACCACCCGTGGCCCCTGTCTGTCATGTCAGAGAGAGAGAGAGAGAGAGAGAGAGAGAGAGAGAGAGAAACTTTATGTGTGGAACGGAAAGCAATGGATGGGTGAATGGATGGATGGATGGACAGACCGACGGACGGAGGAGGCATACTGTAATTAATGTACAAAACCAATGTACATAGGTCTCAGAGAGGTTGAAAGAGACAGAGAGCGACAAAAACAGGGGTAGTGAGACAGACAGACAGAAAGACAGACAAGACGGGACAATGAGAGTGGGCGAAGGAACTAGTCGCGTTGTGGAAATGGAAGAGGGAGGCTCTGAGATGCCTACGCACACACACACACACACACACACACACACACACACACACACACACACACACACACACACACACACACACACACACACACACACACACACACACACACACACACAGAGCAGACTTCATTAGTTCCTATTCCCCTGCTATCCCTTTCTAGCAAGTCAACCGGGAACCGACAGCTTTCCCAAACGACTCTACACTCCCCTACACACACACACACACACACACACACACACAGTGCGCTGACACCCGCAGGCGGAAGGAGACAACAGGGGGAGGCTGGCGCGGATAGCCCGAGATGAAACAAGATGGAGATGAAGATGGAGAGAGAGAAAAGCAAGAAGGCAGAGAGGAGTCTAATTTAGGTCAAAGCTGACACTTTATAGTCATGGCACTGTGAGGAGAGAGAGAGAGAGAGAGAGAGAGAGAGAGAGAGAGAGGGAGAGGGAGAGGGAGAGGGAGAGGGAGAGGGAGAGGGAGAGAGAGAGAGAGAGAGAGAGAGAGAGAGAGAGAGAGAGAGAGAGAGAGAAAGTTTGCATTAGGGTCAGAGAGAGTTCTCTGTGTCTCTATCTCTACGACTCACAGAGAGGCGGATAGTGAATCATCGCGCCAAAATTGGCTCCGGTTTGCCATCAAATCGCTGCCATGTCTCTTTGTGATGCTTGATACACACGTTGGTGACCCAGTCTCCACCATCACCGCCCCCACCCCAACCATGGCTCCCCAAACACGTGGAGTTTGGTGTCATGTTATTGTATGCTGTACTACTTGAAGCCATGCATGTCTGCTGCAATCTTCATGCTGACGCTTCTTCATTTTTAGATATTGATTTTGTGTAGTTTAGTTTGTAATTCAGGTGTTTTTAGTGTAGTTCTGACAATGAGTTTCAATCTTCTTGAAACTGTAGCTAAGTTGTGTGAGGTTTAGCGCACAATAGATTTCACACACCTTTTTACTCTGTGATTGCCTTGGTCTGTTGACAGTAAAGTTCAAACGTTTGTTGTGTCGTCAGGGGACGCAGTGTGTATTGGCGACACAGATTTTAGAACGTAATATCTCTGATTTTTCTTTTTAGACCAAAAACAAGCTTAATTTGTGGGGATATGATGCTAGTTATATGCTAAAAGTATGTGGGTGAATTAAATGACAATCGCAGGACATCTGGCAGTTTCCGGACATATCGGCTTTAAAAGGTGCTCGCTGTTTAAAGTGCATGTGCGGAGCTCACTCCACCAGATGGCGCTGTGGCGCCAAATGAGTTAAGCACCTTAAATGTTATCCCGACATACATAATGTGGGCATGCCATTAAAAGGTAAACAAAAATACCAATTTTGGACCGGACAAAATTATATATAAAGAAATCTTTCCGTGCTCAGCCAATCAAATCATCACATTATTGGTGCGCACGCACGCACGCACGCACGCACGCACGCACGCATGCACACACGCACGCACACACGCACACACACACACACACACACACACACAAAACAAGAGCTGACTTCAAAATCGAATTCTGCTAATGATGCCAATTACTCATCACCCACACTCTCCTCTCCCCCTCTCCCCCCTCTCTTTCTCTCTCTCTCTCTCTCTCTCTCTCTTTCATCACTGAGCCAATCAGAATTGTCAGATACATGCTGCACGTGTTGACCGCACCAATTAATGTCTTGAAATCGTCAGGCTGTTCCTATAGGAACAATACTCTAAGATAGGAACAATACTCTATAGGAACGAGACGCAGATGACTGCAGAGCAAGCGGCAGTGACAAGGTAAACAAGAGAGAGAGAGAGAGAGAGAGAGAGAGAGAGAGAGAGAGAGAGAGAGAGAGAGAGAGAGAGAGAGAGAGAGAGAGAGAGAGAGAGAGATGCAGTGGATAAACGGGTGGGTGACATAGTTGGGTTAGAGACACTGCTTTTTTCTGTGCATGTGTGTGCGCACGCTCACATGTCCGCCCGTGCGTGCGTGCGTGCGTGCATGTGTGTGAAGACTATCGAGTTTCACTTGACCCAATTAGAGAGAGGGGCTGTGGTGGGGAGGTGAGGTATAGGAAAGGGGCTTGAGTGATTATCTCATGCCCCTTCCCCCCCCCCCCCTCGACCCCTGGGGGAGTGGTGGGAGGTCATAAGAATGATGGAGAGACGGAGGAGTCTCCCCAGGGTCAAGTGGAGAGGGCAGGACATCTGTCACTGGGAATGAATGGATGGATAAGTGGATGGATGGATGGATGGATGGATGGATGGTGCGACTGTGGCAGGTCGCCCAATGATCCGTGGGTCGGCTGTTCGAATCCCGGCTCCTCCTGTCTACATGTCGAAGGGACAAGACACTGAACCCCGGCCCAAATTGCTCCAAATGTGCTGGTTGGTACCTTGCATGGCTTCCGCCGCAATCGATGTATGAATGTGTGTGTGAATGGGTGAATGTAATGCACTATGTAAAGCGCCTTGGATAAAGGCGCCATATAAATGCACCCTTTACCATTTACCATGGATGGATGGATGGATGGTGTTCATTTGTCATGCTATGTTGATGAATACACAGGACCTAACTGGAAAGTCACCAGGACTTCTTTCAGCGTCAATGTCTTACCACACTGCTGTTCAATCAATCAATCAATATATATGTATATATATATATGTGTCACTGGGAATGAATGAATGGACGGACGGGCATATGGACAGACAGACGGACGGATGGACAGACAGACGGACGGACGGATGGACGGACAGACGGACAGACGGACAGAAAGGCAGACAGAGCTTTATGAGCTATAAGGCAGCTAAAGTGAGATGGGTGCGCAGGGGGTGGGGGGGCGACAGGCGGGGGGACGATGGGAGCGGGGGTGTTCTCTCTGAGCCAGGCTTCTCAGCTTTTATTTTATTTTTTAATTGGCTGCACATGCTGTTCTGTGTGACATAACCACCCGTTCCTTTACCTGCTGTCTCTGTCTGTCTGTCTCTCTCTCTCTCTCTCTCTCTCTCTCTGTCACATGGACGCACGAGGGCGTTAGTTTGACTTTGGCGCAATATATGCTCGAAAGTGTAATTGTAGAAAACTTAGTTTTCATACAGTTACAGCGTATGCATGTAAAAAAAACAATCACTTCAGATGTCTTAAGCACTGCCTAAACGTTTAACTGACAACCTGGAATAATGCTCTTCATGGGGATCTGGGAGGATAGTTGCGCCGTGTTGCAGTTAACCACTTATCAGCATCCCTATATGTTGGGGGGAACATTTGGTGAAAATATTTTGTGTAGTAAAAAAAATAAACAGCCTTGAACCTCATGGGCTACTATGGAAACCATTGTCTCAGCTCCAGGCCGTTATAAAGGGGATATAGCTGTTATCACTGATCTTATCCAGGGGCCTCTCTTCCCCCATACACCTGCTGGCCTGCTCTCTCTCTCTCTCTCTCTCTCTCTCTCTCTCTCTCTCTCTCTCTCTCTCTCTCTCTCTCCTCCTTTAAAAAAGTGTGTTTGTTTTAACCTAAAAAAACATCACACACTCTGCTTTAAGTGGTTGAAACTAGAAGTATTGGCTTCTGGGAGAGGCTGATATAGAGAGACACAGAAGCTAAACTCAGTATAAAGTAGGAGCGTTCAGCTTGTAATTCCTCCCGTGTTTATGCGTCACCACGGGTCTCGCAGGTTAAGCAAGAGATAATGAACCGTTGAGCAGGCCATTTTTGAGAAATAAACCCCTTCAGGGTAATAAAGACCCCTGCGCTTCATGTTGAGTCTATAATCACCCTGCCGGGGCTTATTTCTCAATAATGACCTGCTCAACGGTTCATTATGCTGCTTATTACACGGCTACTTAATAAAGAAATCAATAATTTGACACAAAATCTAACCACTTTAAATGATTTCATAAAACAAGGATTTCATTGCTTACAGTTAAAGAACCTTATGATTATGCCAGGCACGTCCAGTGCAACACGGCCAGCTCGCCAAACTCCTTAGTGTGCCGTTTAGCTGCAAATGATCACATTGTGTGTTTGTTTAAATGGCTGCCATTTTCGAGAGGGTTTACTCAAGCTCACGTGTGACAATGTGAGCTTGTAGATCGGCTATTTTCAAAAGATTTGTATACATTTTGAAAAGTTGAAATGGGACATTCTTCAAAATATGTAATACTTTTACTTTTGGTACGTTTAAGTATAGGCTATTGATGCCAATACTTTTGTACTTTCACTCAAGTAATTTCTGAATACCAGACTTTGGCGACAGCTACAGTAGATGCTCATTTACAGCAATGCCCTGCACACAGAAACACACATTTAAACCAGTACAACTTATACTGTTAAACTGGGAGCTGACCAGTACAACCACATAGTTTATACTGTCAAACTGCTGTATAACTACAGTCTTGTACTGTTGAAATGGGAGCTGACCAGTACAACTACAGTCATCTTTTGGCCTCTGCACAGCTCCACTGGAGACGTTCTGGGGTCTATGCCTTATTGCTTGAAGGCACAGGGGTGAGTGGTGACCACTCACTTCCCCATGCTGATGTTTCCTGCCTATCCGGGGAATTGAACCGGGAACCTCTCGGTAACAAGTGTGCTCCTCTAACACACTACTGTAGCTGTCTCGCAAACAGTGGGTCTGGACACATCTTTGGGTCGCAGACCAAGTAGATATCTTAAAAACAAGTTTAAAGAAAATGAATCACAACTTATCATCAATAAGAAACATTTCATTTTATTCCTAAAGTATTTCATGAATACAAAGAAAGAAATCTAATCATTTCTATGAATAATATTTTTTTTTACGGTCTAAGAATAGTGATAATAGCAGATATAGCTGATAACATGGCATGAAGCTGCGCATGGTGAGCTTGTAGATCTGCTATTTTAAACTTTAATTGGTCTTTTGGGTCTTGAGTTAAAAAGTTTGGGAACCACTTCTCTAACCTTTAGGCCACCGCAGCCCATGAAAGCAGGCTGACTGATTAATGACTAACACAATTAATCACATTTTAATCGGTGATAGCGATGTCGGGCTTCCTACAATTACAGTGAATGAACATGATCATCTGATTGTTGACATTTATTGATGAGTTCATTAGCACAATGCAAAAGTGAAAGCAGTGCTCCGTTGATGTATTTTAAGTTCTGGTTTACATTCTGATATTACAGTACTGTAGGTGAACAAGGAGCACCAATTAAAAAAATAAAGAAAGTGTACATTTGCAAGAGTTTACAGTAGCACAACATGTCATATTTATGTGACATTCATGTGCAATCGGTCACATTTGCACAGTATCCCCAAACTCAACAATCGCGATGAATAATTGGAATTTTGGCCATATCACACGTCCTTTGTTCATTACAAACTGTAAAACTCTGACTCACCAATTTAATTTATCTTCTAGCATGGGCTGCTCTGGCACACGCTAGACCGTCTGAGTCATTTGTATATCGTCTTCGTCGGGTGAAAACCTCCATATGTCCAAAACTGTTACTTTCCTGCAGGATTTTCAGTATACTTTTAACAAAAGAAGATCGACAGGCTGGAAGCACGTCACGCCAACTACTTTAAATGCTTTGGTGTGACGCTGTACTGTGAGCAAGTAGGACATTCATTAACAAGTTATTTATGGAGCGTCTGCCCGACAGCAACGATATGGCAATTCTTCAGTGGTGGAAAGTGACTAAGTACTCTACTTACTGTAAGTACTTTACTTGAGTATTTCAATGATTTTACCACTACATCTCAGAGGCAAATATTGTACTTTTACTTCTAAATCGGATGTTCTCAAAAGATTTTGAACTCGTGAGATGGGACATGCTGCACCATGCGTACTTTTACTTTTGTACTTTTACTCAAGTAAATGTTGAATTCCGGACTTTTACTTGTAATGTCTGCATTGCAGTATTGATACCTTTACTTAAGTAGTAAGTAATTTAGTACTTTTTCCACCACTGCAATTCTTGTTATGCTTCCAAATCCACACTACCTTTGTAATTTTACAACGTTAAAAAAAAAGAAAAAAAAAAGATGCCGGACGTTATCCTATGTGTTCTCAGTACTGCCTCATGCTTTTGGGACCACAAGCCCATGCGGAAAAAAGGTAATCAGCCCCCCTGGAATGATCTGCAAAGTACCCTGAAATGAGATCAGCTGATCTCTTTGAACGTGTTTGAATCTAGACTGAAAGAGCTGGAGGCTCTCTGCAGTCCATGAACTGAGAAAGAGCTGGAGGCTCTCTGCAGTCCATGAACTGAGAAAGAGCTGGAGGCTCTCTGCAGTCCATGAACTGAGAAAGAGCTGGAGGCTCTCTGCAGTCCATGAACTGAGAAAGAGCTGGAGGCTCTCTGCAGTCCATGAACTGTAAATGAGTTATTATAGTAAAGAGCTGGAGGCTCTCTGCAGTCCATGAACTGAGATCAGCTGATCTCTTTGAACGTGTTTGAATCTAGACTGAAAGAGCTGGAGGCTCTCTGCAGTCCATGAACTGAGATCAGCTGATCTCTTTGAACGTGTTTGAATCTAGACTGAAAGAGCTGGAGGCTCTCTGCAGTCCATGAACTGTAAATTAGTTATTATAGTTTATAGTTTATAGTTTATAGTTTATAGTTAAAGAGCTGGAGGCTCTCTGCAGTCCATGAACTGTAAATGAGTTATTATAGTTTCATGTTATTGAAATGTAGTTTTGTCTGCTATGTTGTAATTCTGTAATTTTCATTATAACCTATAGTTTCACCGGTGTGCTTGATTTAATTTGCACTGCTGTCTGTTGTGTCCCAAGACATTAATAAATTAGATTTTAGATTTTTTCAATCTCAATGGGATTTCACTCCTGATTAAATAAATTATATAATAATAAATAAAATACCTATAGTAGGATAGTGCCTTGAAGTGCAGACAAGTTATTTATTTTATTAAGAGCTGGAGACACATAGCCGCTGTTACTGCACAAACGCGCTTTAGGAACGATTACAACCAGAATTATGATGCTTTTTGACACATGTTTTAAAGCAAGAAGTGTGTCTGCTTAAAGCCGTATGGACACCAGAAGCACAGGCAATCTATTTGGAACGGTAGGGTGAACACCACCTGAATTCACAAGGTCACTGGAACATGTAAAGGTCACTGGGATAGCAGAGTGGCCGAGGGCAGCCGTAGCTGAGTGGCTAGAGAGGTCATCCCATAACCAGAAGGTTGCTGGTTCCCCCCCACCAAGCAGTCTGTGTGCCAAAGTGTCCCTGAGCAAGACACTTAACCCCCGACAGTCCCAAGGGGAGCTGTCAAGCCACATTTCCAAAGGAAAATGTACATGCAGTTACAGATAACCCGAAAAAACAACGGAAAGGCTTCAGGTAAACTCTACAAAATATCACAGGCTCGAGCACGTGTACGTACACACACACACGCACGCAACCACACACGCACGCGCACATTTGTAGTGTTGAGGCTTTACCTTTAAAGTATCTGTACTTTATTCTGTAGTTGTTGACATCGCCGGCTCCCGCACATTTTTCAGTTTTTTGTTTTTAGAAAGAAGAGGCTCGCACTGGCGATACGGCTGACTTAATCAGAGGGAAGTGAATAAGAGCGGGCGATGTTAAGGGTGCACACAAAGTGGGACGGAAACAAGGCAAGAGGAGCGAGCAAGAGAGAGAGAGAGAGAGAGAGAGAGAGAGTTTATGTTGAAAGACAATATAGAGTTTCATACAGTAAGACCGATGTAATGTTCAAGTTCACCTGTTAAGATGTCAAGGACAAGCCGACGCCGTTTGATTTTATGCTTTTAAAGAGGTTTAATAAAAGGTGATGTCCATAACGGAGCTTGCACACACACACGCACACGCACACACGCACACAGCAGGGTTGAATCAGACCGCAATGGTATAGTCTTGCTGCAATGAGAAGACACATACAGTATGTATGTATGTATGTATGTATTTGGTTAAAATGGGTAGGATTTAAAAAAAGGCAAGAGCTTGCTCTGTTGCACTGGCCTAAAACTTCTGAAATGTATGTAGGTATGTATGTATGTATCTATGTGTGTATGTATTTAAAAGGGGGGCTTTTTTGTAAAAAGCCCAGCCCACAATACCTTCATATATTTAAACATAATTCAAAAATAGGGTTACCAGTGAAGGGCAAACTCCCTATTCACTGGGGACTATGCAAGGCAGAGGCGTCCACCCCCCTGAGTCCAAGTTAGACTAGACCGCATACGTATGTATGTACGTATGTATGTACGTATGTGTGTGTGTGTGTGTGTGTGTGTGTGTGTGTGTGTGTGTGTGTGTGTGTGTGTGTGTGTGTGTGTGTGCGCGCGCGCACACGTGCACACACATTTTGTATAATTTAAATAAGCAGTCCATGTTTATATTTAGTGGAGGTGGGTTTTTTCTATCTTCTTTTAAAAATGCCCTGAATCTGTTAACATTTAATTGTTACTTAAGCATGCTACTGTTTAGTTATTGCTGCACGGCTCGTTTGTTTTTCACACCATGGATCATTGCCGCATAAATAATGAAATTAAATAAAATACATGCCTTATTCATCTCAATGCTAAATGATGTATTGAATTGACATGCACATGTGCTTGCGTGCGTGTGTGTGTGTGTGTGTGTGTGTGTGTGTGTGTGTGTGTGTGTGTGTGTGTGTGTGTCGGAAGAGAAATGCAACCCTCTCTACCGTGGTACATATTTTACACTCAACTCTAACCTTCCTGACACATGGTATTACCCCTCTCTCTCTCTCTCTCTCTCTCTCTCTCTCTCCCATGCACTAAATCTATCCTCTCCTCCCGCGCTCCGTTCCTCCGACCTTTGACCCTGTATCCGTGCAGTAAAGTTCACCCCTCTTCGTCATGTCCACTTCCCTTCCCATCAGTCCACCCACACACACACACACACACACACACACACACACACACACACACACACACGAAAATGGAAACCGTTCACAAAGCTCCCCTTCCACATAAAACCAGGAGAAACTACTTCATACTCTTCCATATTGATTGAACCCCCCCCCCCCCCCCATCTCTCTCTCTCTCTCTCTCTCTCTCTCTCTCTCTCTCTGTCGTGGCAGGGTGTCTGTGTTAGTATCGATGGCCAGTGGGGGTTTTCATATACCGCCAGAGTCAGTAGAGCCATCAGCATGCCCTTTCAGAGAGAGAGAGAGAGAGAGAGAGAGAGAGAGAGAGAGAGAGAGAGAGAGAGAGAGAATGAGATTAAGACATTATTTACGAGGAGGGTCCCATCCCTGTTCTCTGAACGAGTTTAGACACCCCTCCCCCCTCCCCGCAGTGTTGAAAAGATGCCAGACTTTCAGTTGGTTGAGCGAACGGCAGTAACGGCACATCTTCAAGAAGATCAAGTGTTTTCTGCCAAGAGGAACGAACGGGGGCTGAGGATGAGAGCCCTCGTAATAGACCCCAAAACATTTTAACAGAGACAGAGAGAGCAAGAGAGAGAGAGATTGAATTAGAGCGTCACTTTCAACCCTCCGTATAAAGGCTCTCACGGTCAATTACCCCGGCCGGAGGTGAGAATTGACCGGTGGGTCCTTGAAATGGGAGGATCGCGTTCACTCTTTATTTGATTTTTCTTTTTTCTCCTTTTTTGACGGTGGCCCCGCCATCCTCCAATCCGCGTTCCATCGTTTTATCGGGAATTGAATACCGCCAAAAAAGTCTGTGCAGTTTTTTTGTGTGTGTGCTTGTTTCCAAAGAACATATTCTGTTTCACTCGATACGCATATCCCGGTGACACAAAAATGCGTGCGTGCGTGCGTGCGTGCGCGTGTGGTGAGCGGGTCGGGGGCCGTTGCATCAGCGGCAAAATAAAGTTGGTAAAAGAAGCAGAGAGAGAGAGAGAGAGAGAGGGAGAGAGGGAGGGGAAAAAACAATTAAGTGGAGTAAGAATGAGGGGAAGGTTGCTAAAAAGGGAGTTTGGACGACGGTGAGTCCTTGACCGGCGGGTCAAGTTGGCGTTGGTCAGGACGAAAGTAAATGAACGAACAAGTCACATCTTACGAGAGGAGGCCGTTACGGAGAAAGTAGGCCACAGGGGGGGTGCGGAGGGGAGGAGGGGGGGTGCATGACAAGAGCACCCCGGGAACGAGAAGTCAATGAACGGAAAGAAAGGACAAAGAGAGAGAGAGAGAGAGAGAGAGAGAGAGAGAGAGAGAGAGAGAGAGAGAGAGAGAGAGAGAGAGAGAGAGAGAGAGAGAGAGAGTGGGCGGACTTGCTGTTCTCTCCGTGTCTGGGCCAAGGTGAGACTGGTTTTGCACTCGTAGATAGAGAGAGAGAGAAAGAGAGTAGAGAGAGAGAGAGAGAGAGAGAGAGAGAGAGAATACTTAAATTATTGGAAGTTTTATCAAAAACGGGGAATCAGACAGAATAAGGTGGCCTGAATAGTCTCTCTCTCTCTCTCTCTCTCTCTCTCTCTCTCTCTCTCTAGCTCTGTCTAAATCTCTCGGCCGCTCGACAAACAAACAGCCTCTTTGTTGTATAAAATATGAGACGTTCATAAGGAAATGGAAGGAGGTCTCTCTCTCTCTCTTCTTTCTTTTTTAATCTTCCCCTTTGCGCTGTCACACTAGAGATTCTGAATTCATGACATGGGCCTGCATAATGGCTTGCAGGGGGGACATGCAAAGTGGGAGAGAGAGAGAGAGAGATGAAAAGTAAACTCATTTGCGAGGGACTTGCACTTGTAATTAAATTTCCAGCTAAAAGCCCTGTTCGTCGTTGCACTCTCATTTGCATGTCTCTTAAATATTCATGACTTTATTTTGCGTGACCGGGCACGATGTGTACACACGAGACGTCACACACAATTTCCCAAAAGGAGGAGAGAGAAGAGAGGAAGCGATGCAATATGTAACAGTTTCTTCTGATATAAGGACGATCTGACAGTGCTTTGTTTGAGGCTATAGATATACTGTACATAGTCTAACGTAGCCTATGTAGCATGATATGTAATTACATTGTGTTATCCTTCATAGCAAAACAATGACTTAACTGTACTGCAGCATACATCAGTGGTTCCCAAACATTTGACATGCAGGGACCAATACTGAAATGATCAGATCTACAAGCTCACAATGTGTCGCTTTGCACTGCGTTGTGAACTTGTAGAGTGGCTATTTTCACTACTACTGTAACTAATTTATGCAATTTCTTAGATTTTTCTTTTATTTCTTCATGAAAGTATAAAAACATCATTTAATTTTGTTTTCAATTCATGAAAATATTAGCTTTTTTGTTTTTTGAAAATGTTTTGAAAAAATAATAAAAAACTGGAAATAAAAATAAAAGGACCCATGTGTCCGTGACCCACAAATGGGTCCCTGTCCATGCAGTGTTTGGGAACCCGTGGTATAAACTATAAAGTATCACTACTGTTGCTCCATAAAGCATGGAATGGATTGTAGTCAAAATACATTCTTGTACAATATCATGAACCGGTGCAGACCTCTCAGGTCAGCTGGGAAAAGGTCTGCTTGTTTTCTGTGACTGCTTGCAAAACTACATCTGGGACACACTTAAACTTAATACAATGCAGGTCACTCTTATTTATTTTGTGATTTAAGCTTAACACCTGCTCATCCGTTTGTGGCTGCCTTTGATTGAGATGTTTTAATTAGTCTTTTGCACTGTATTTATGTTTCATTGTTACTCAGTTAATTTGTTTTTACTGTATTCAACAGTAAATTAAATTCATGTTTACATTGTATTTTGTAACTGTGATTGATTGATTGATTGATTACTTTATTAACAGTTTGCGGACAAAAAGCACAGGATCGTCCCATGGCTCGTTTCCATTGGGGTCCTTCATATTCAATTCATCGGAACATTTAATGACTGCATACAAATATACAGTACTACGAAAAAACATCAATAAGGAGATAGGTGTGTTTCCTTGGCTCGAGGTTTTGTGTCCAGCACGTTGAATTGCCTTGTTGTTGCAGCTATTACACAGAAACGTATATTGTTTTATTGCCGACCTACATTACAAGCTCACAGCGTGGTGTAAGAATGGGCATTTCACAGAATGTTTGCCTATTTATTTGTTTCCATCATACTGTACACCCAGAATCAGGAAGCTACATGGGGTTCATTCAGCAACATGTGTTCAGCCAGGTGGAGTGTGTGTGCGTGTGTGTTTGCGTGTGCACGTGTGCGTGTGTACGTGTGTGTGCGTGTATGTGTTTTCCTTCACACATAACCGCACCCTAAGACTCTCTCACATCAAAACACATCCTCAGATCGAACAGAGACCTCGCAGGGCTCTCTCTCGCTCTCTAACTGCATGTTTCATGGCGCGTGCGCCACGCGGCGCTCGCTGATGTGCGCCGCATGCAGGCCACGCATGGCTGACGTGCGTACACGCTGTGGCGGCTTCATAAGACACACTAATGACTAATTGATTTCTTGGAGGCACGCACCTCACCCGGAAAGGTAAGGGGAGATGATATCGATCTTCACACCGTGCACGTGCTCGTGCCGGGAGGTAAACTACAGGATGAAGGTGAATCTATGATATTGTGGGTTTTTTGGGGTGGTGGGGGGGGGGAGCGTTTCGTTTCAAACGCTCTGTCGGCAGTGCGATCTAACAATGTGCCTCCCCATTTTTTATTTATATATTTGTCCATGTCTTCATTTACAGACATTCTTTCCCGCCATCTCGCTCTATTTTTCCTAGGGTCCCTCGTGGTTTTATAATTGCGGTCCCTTTTCACTGTGAAAAGGTGAAGATACCTTTAGATGTGTCCATCGAGGCATGTTATTCGTGCATGAACTCAAAGTGGGAACTGGAGATGCAACAGGGGAGGAGAATGCTCGATTGGTTGCTCGCCATGTTGGGCAACATTACGAGCTGATCTACAAGCTTGCGTCAATTGCAAGTCCGAGTCAGGCTTGGGAGAGGACAGAGAGGTATAGCCTCGGTGAGCGGCAGGGCTGGGAAGTAACTAAGTACATTTACTGAAATACTGTACTTACAGGAAGTACAATTTATTGAAGTATGTCCATTTGTACACTTTTACTTCTACTCCATTACCTCTCAACAGGCATTATACTTTTATTCCACTACAACTACTTGAAATCCTATAGTTACTAGTTACTTTGTCTTATTATTACAAAACACACATTCAAACCTATAGGCTTATGGCAATTTGAAAATAACTGATCTACAAGCTCTTGTAGAGGGTTATATTATGGTAACATGTTATGTTATACTTTTGGGAATGGGATGAGTACTTTCACTTTTGGTATTTTAAGTATTATGTTTGATGCATGCATTCATTGCTTTTGTACTTACCGTAAGTAAAGTAAGTAAAGTAAAGTAAATCATGAATACGGGAATGATACTTTTACTTAAAGGTGGTTCACCCAAAAGCCCAATTACACACCCAATTACACACCTCCTGAAGCCTTGAATTGTTTTTGTTTTTGTCACATTCCTGATGCAATACTTTGACGACTGGGGAATAGTTGCTAATGTCTAGGTCTAGGACAGTGGTTTTCATGTCAAGGACCCCCCCAATTGACACTTATTAGCCTGCGGACTCCCATTTGAAAAGATTTGCCATGCAGGGACCCCCATAAGAGAGTTTTTTTAGGGCTCTAGCAGTGATTCTCAATCATTCGCAACCAAGGACTTGCCCCCGTTTGACATGCAGGCTACGGACCCCCATTTAATTACATTCCTATCTCTGGGAAAAGTAAAATCAATGTTCATTTAATTCTGAGAGTGTACAAATGGAACCAAATGGACCCGGGGTCCATTTAGTTTAGAGTTAGAGACCCGTAAGGGTCCATTTGTTTCATATAGGGGATCCCCTGGAACTCCCTCAATGACTGATGACTGAATGATTCATTAAAGAAATAATTGATTTTATTATTCAACCTTTAACTCATATTTTTGGTTTATCTTTACTATCTGGTGTCGTTCCGCATGAACTCAAAATAGCAAAAGTTGTGCCGCTACACAAATCAGGAGACTCAAACAATTTTAGCAATTATCGTCCTATATCAATTCTTCCCTGTTTTTCAAAGATTTTGGAAAAACTTATTTACTCCAGAATCTCAGCTCACTTACTTCAGAACAACATCCTCTATTGCCACCAATATGGATTTCGCAAGAAATACTCAACTGAACAAGCTCTGTTACAGCTTGCCAACAATATCTCTTCTGCTCTAGAAGACGAGAAATTTGCTCTTGGGGTTTTCTTGGATTTAACCAAAGCTTTCGATACTGTTAATCATAAAATTCTTGTTTCTAAACTTAATAGATATGGCCTACAGGATGTTGCTCTCAAGTGGTTTTCTAATTATCTAGAAGACAGAGAACAATACGTATGTATCAATAGTTGTATATCTGCTAAGTTGAAAATATCAGTCGGAGTGCCACAGGGCTCCATACTTGGTCCTTTATTATTTTTGATTTATATTAATGATTTAACCATGAACTGCAATAAGTTTCTTCCTATTTTATTTGCAGATGATACTAATCTCATTGCCTCACACAGGGATTTAAACACTCTCGTTAAACATGTTAATGATGAATTGTTGGATGTCTTCAAATGGTTTCAATTGAATAAGCTTACCCTCAATATAAAAAAATGCAACTTCATGATTTTTAGTAATATAAACAAAACATTTCCCAAAGAAAAACCTAGAATTTTAATCAATGGCTCTGAAATTTGCCAGGTTCGCCATACTAAATTCTTGGGTGTCATTATAGACGAACTTTTAAATTGGAAACAACATATTGATGCTGTATGTATGAAGTCTATGAAGATGCTTGGTATATTGAGAAAAATCTGCCCTTTTGTTCTTCCTTCATGTCATTTAACACTCTATTATAGCTTAATTTTCCCTCATATTAATTACTGTAATATTGTCTGGGCTGCTACATATTCATCACATCTCACTAAATTACTGATCATTCAAAAAAGGTTTCTGAGAATGATTTCACATTCAAATCGGTATGAGCCGTCTGCCCCGCTCTTTATTAAATATTCACTATTACCCATTGACAAAGTAAACGTTTTTCAGACCTGTTTATTTATGTTTAAATTCAAAAAATGCATACAAGACATTCCGTCTTCTTTTCACAATTTCTTCCGTGTTACTTCTGACATTCACTCCTACCCCACAAGGCAAAGAGATAATTTTGAATTACCCTATTGTCGCACATCCAAACATCAATCTTTCATCAAATTTAGAGGCCCTCATCTATGGAACTCCCTAGATGATTCACTTAAATCCTCATTATCCTTGCCAATATTCAAAAAACATCTAAAGAAATATCTTATTTTTTCCTCTCTGTAGATTACATGTTTTACTTTGATGCGTTATATTTTCTTTTGTGTGTTTGTTGTTGTATTGTTTATTTCTTATAACTCTGTCTGTGTTTTTATTTCTTTACTGCACAGCTGCCCCCCTTTGCCAATTTATGTACTGTACTTTATGAACTTTTAATCTTTTAAACCAATGACCTCTTCCTTCAGGAAAGGATTCCATATAAGCCTTCTGGCTTCTTCCTTTCCTTGCATTGTATTTTTGTTTCTTTGATATGTTATTGTCTATTTTTTGTACCACATGCTAAATAAATAAACCAAACTAAACCAAACCAAACCCTTTCACTTTGAGAACCACTGGTCTAGGACACGGAAATGCCCCCTCCCCCGCCACCCGCAATACAAACTGACCTTAATATTAGAGAAATTATATCATAAATTAATACTGAAACCAGATATAATCATTAATGTACTATGTAAACTCTTCATTTCCATTTTTCAGCCATTCAGTTACAAAAAAATATATATATATTTTTTTTTGGGAAAAAAATAATTTGGCGAACCCCCTAGGGGTTGCGACCCACGGGTTGAGAACCCCTGGTCTAGGAGACTCAATTGAGTCTCTTACGAGTGACTCCGCTGGTCATCACACAATTGGCACAGATGTCACAAAACAAAACAAAACGCTCCATGAATTCAAGGAGTCATATGGGGTGTAATTGGTAGATAATAAATGAGTATTTTCTGGGGGTGAACTACTTGTTTAATAAGTAAAATAATAAGCATAAATAGTTCTTCCATCACCGAGTACGTTGGCAGCCTCAGCTGCCAACGTTTGCTGGTTTGAGCTCGTCGCTCAAATCAACCATGTTTTCAATAAATCACAGAAAGCAAACGCTTTGTGTTCCTAAATGGCTGCTCTCCTGTCCTGTTAGTGTCACAAGCAGGAGGCCTGCATGGTGCCTTTCTTCCTTCCTCTCTGTGGCTCACACGGGACAAGACGCATTCGACAAGGCAGCCACCGTGAATAAAAGAAGGTAAAGACTCTTACAGAAAACATGACAGAGAGGAGAGGAGGTGGGGGGAGAGAGAGAGAGAGAGAGAGAGAGAGAGAGAGAGACAGTATGGATGGAGAGATTAACTGCGGATGGGAGAGTGTAACAATGCCCCTCTGTTCCGAGTTGCATAATTCAGAAGCAGAGCTCATCCCCATGTCGTGTTCACTTCAGTTCCGCTTCCAGGCACCGATCTCCGGGACCCAAGATCTCTGGGATTGAGACAACATCACACAGACAGAGTGTGGTGGGGGAGGGTGGGGGCCTGGGGGGCCTGGGGGGAGAGAGAGAGAGGTAAAAAGATGCTCGGTCCCCGTCTTGCTCTGGGTCTTTTCAGAGCAAATCACAGTCGCATGTTTGCGGTGCAGAAACCTTTTTTTTATTTTTACCCCCCCCCCCCCCCACGCACTTAGCATTTTAATGCAGACCCCGGCCCCTGCATACTGAGTGCACATTAAAGAGTGCCGTTGGGGAGGGGGGTGGGGGAGTGGGCGGCCTATAGCTCACAAGTGGAAACTAGCCTATTGAAATTTTAACTCAGACAAAAGCCTTGAAAGTAAAGCTGTAAAGTGTGTGTGTGTGTGTGTGTGTGTGTGTGTGTGTGTGTGTGTGTGTGTGTGTGTGTGTGTGTGTGTGTGTGTGTGTGTGTGTGTGTGTGTGTGTGCGCGTGCATGCGTGTGTGTGTGTGTGTGTGTGTGGTGACGCTCTTACAGCTTGACGAGACAGAGGAGGAAGCAGGAGACAGAGAGAGAGAGAGAGAGAGAGAGAGAGAGAGAGAGTTCTGTTCATGAATACTTCACCGTGAGGATGATGGGAAGTGAAGTGAGGACGGTTGCTAGAAGAGGGTGACGAATGCAGTGACGAGGACAGTTGAAGGACGCCATAAAACCTTGCACTGTTTCTCTACCTCAACTGTACAGTGGCAGCTGCTGATAAATGCTACTGTGTATGAGCTTTTGCTTGTACCGTATGTGTACACACAGATCTATTTTGTTATCTCTCTTTTCCTGTCCTACTGTATTATTATATATGGAGCTGTATGTCTGAAGGAGGCTGAGCAACATGGCATTGATTTTAGGGATAAGGGGTAAGGGATAAGGGGTAAGGGATATGCACAAGATCTCTCTCTCTCTATTAGCTATTATCTTCTGTGTCTGTTTGCAGGCACCGTGTATCCCTGCCCGTGGCACGTCCATGTACCTTCCAAAGCAGTGAGAACTGTTGTGTTGCTGCAAAATAACGCAAAGACACATAACACACACAGCCGCCCACCCCTTCAACCCCTGCCTCTTCCATGCCAGCTGCCCTGTACAGAACGACACGAAACCACTTTGTCTTGCTTTGCCTATACAGCTCATTGCTTGACTTCACCATTTTGACTGTGACTCGGGATACTATTAGTGCCATTTACAATTCATGAGGATCATCATACATTTTTGATCGTCATTTGCTGTGCCGGTATAATGTCACGGCACTGGCTCTGTGCTCAGGCGACATGAATCTTTTAATTGTGCTGTGCGTCGAAGAGACAACGAAACCCAGCGGAAGAGAGTCGTGCCGTTCCTCCGCTTGGCAGAGCATCTTTCTCTATCGGCCTGTGGTGTTCACGAAACACGAAAATATACTATACGTAGAAAATGTTTGATAGAATACTATAGTCACAAAAACATTACAGATGTTCAGTAACATTAAAAGCGGTCCTGGGGACTTTATCACATGAATTGCCGTCAACAAATACAAATGGCCATATTTACACATATTGAGCAAAGGTCAAACTGTGACTTGACTGATTCTATCTCCACTTCTGACAGATGCTTTTTCAGGCCAGTTTAGAAATACATCCGTTAAATGAATACATGATGTCAGACAAACCTCGCTTCAGCAGGCTTTCCACCACGGAGGAAAGTAGGCTAAGTAGATAGACAGCTATGAGGCCACTGTCCTTCTGAGCATCTTAAAGTAAGCTTCTCATTATGCAGAATGATCCGTTTCATATTATTGAAGTCCTATTTTAAAATAGATTTGTGTAGCCTATGTCAAAAACTTTGAGGAAAAGGAACAATTTCCTTTTTGGGGGAAATAGTGAAAATAGCCTGAAGTGGGGTATTAAATAAAAAAATAAAAAAGTAGGAGGTTCCTGCTCGAGTGCGACAATACAGTATTTTTAAGTGGTTACATATTTATTTTTTATTTTCTTGCTCACCGGACGTCGGGCTGGCGTGGCACAGCATGGCGACTGGCATGCGGTGACACATGCCATGTCTTCTCCGACTCATCACCAAATCCCCCTCGGCAGCGGCGGCAAGGGAATCCAAAGTGACACTGATGTGTGCAGCGGCCCCCAGCGGGACACAGATTGCGGCTGACACTATCAACGCTTTGCCTGGGAGGGGTGACTCTCGGCGGGGCAGGGCGGAGTGGGGAGCACCTCGTATACAGTATGTACGCGGGGGGAATGTCACAGGGGACACAGTCGCACCGCAACGCACCTCCCCCGGTGAAGGTTGACGTTAAATATGCTTATGTTATATTCTTTGTCGGCGAGGTGTACAGTATGTGCTTCAGTCTATAAAAGGAGTACACTTAAATTTGACTTCAATAAAAGTATTGGCATCTAAATATACAGTACAAAATATGCAGTGCTAAAGTATTTTATAAACTTGCGCACGCACACACATCTGCTGTTCATTATTTATCGTTATTATTATTTTCCCATCCAGTCTTTGCGGTCGAAGGGGGAGTACTGAATACTAAGACACGGTGATTACCTCTGGGACGCATGAAACAATCCACCTTTTTTACATTAGATTTGAAAAGAAAACAAATTTCTGGAGGCAGGAGTGATGGGGCTTAAGGTGAGACAGCGGTGATGGGGGGAGCTTCAGCCATGTGTTCGGCCCCGGGCAGTTAGTGTGTGTGTGTGTGTGTGTGTGTGTGTGTGTGTGTGTGTGTGTGTGTGTGTGTGTGTGTGTGTGTGTGTCAGTGTGTGTGTGTGTGTGTGTGTGTGTGTGTGTGTGTGTGTGTGTGTGTGTGTGTGTGTGTGTGTGTGTGTGTATGTGATCACATGTGGGATCACACATGATTTAACCCTGCATACACCAGGGGAAAATCATGGAGGGAGTGAAGGAATTTGTGGCCTCAGGCTGTGCGTGCGTGTGTGCGTGCGTGCATGCATGCTTGTATTTTTTATACAAAAATACAACTATAGTAGAATGTAAGACATAGACATAGTTTCCTGCACTTCACAAGTGGAAATGGTTGTTTGGTGAAACAAATATGGGTTTGGGATACCATATAGATTTACAATTAACAAGTTGAGTTAGGTATCCTCATTTTGTGCGCCAGTGTCGTGGACCATTAAAAGGCAGATCTACAAGAAAAAGTTGCAAAAGAAAAGCTAGAAAACATTCAAATCAATTGTCATCCAACATGTTGATGGAAGTACAGTAGGCCTACGAGAGAGTATGTTTGCTTGCGTGCACGCGTTCGTGCATTTGTGATGTTCCGCTACCTTTATGAGGACCGTGCAGGAAATTGAAGTCTTACCAGGGATTGGAAATGGCTGTCAATCATTGGATATAGAAGATATCATAGTTTCATGTCAATGGCAGGCAATGTGTAAATATACATAGTTAGATAGATTATTGATAATGATTAGTTATATTGTATGATCATACTCTACCATATTGTACTTGTTATAGGCCTATTGTATTTACATACTACCTTGCAGATGTGCGCCTTTAGTTATATTGTATTCTCTAAGACATGTTATTTAAACAATTAAACAACCAGGGGGTCAAGGTAAGAAACGTGGGTTTACTTGACGTGAGGTTAACAGGTCATGCTCTGGCATAATATAGATGTGTGGGTTAAGGGTTAGGGGGGATTTTGTTTTCATGTAGTTCCTCACAGGTATAGTAAGATGTGCGCACGACACACGCGCGCGCGGGTGTGTGTGTCAGTGTGTGTGTGTGTGGGGGGGGGGGGGGGTCGCGTCTACGGGTCATATTGCATTCACGTTTAAGTGGCGTGTCACTTTGTTATTGCGTACGCTTGTTTAATGGTGTGTGACAGCCCATATGTTCCTATTAAGCTCTGTCTGCAGGATTTGCGGATCGCTTCAGGTGGGGTGAATCGATGTGGCGCCGGAATCAAGCACACAGACTTCCAATTTACCCCAAATGATGAACCACAATGGTAACGCTAAACATAACTGAAATTGCAGATCTGCACATTTGCACACAACTTGCCACGTAAAGGTTCCTTGCGTGTTTGTCTTGTCTAGACAAACATTAAAACACCATTGACAATGTTTGTTTTGTCTGTCACTGAGCAAATCGGCATGATGTTACTGTATGTTATGATATAAAGATGAGCGCCCCTCACTTCACACGGGTGTGATTTTCTTTCTACTCTGTGTCTCATAGTCATAGGAGGGCTGTGGTCAGTTCAGAAACCTGTCCACCAGTGACATCATTGATGGGGAATCCAACTGATGGAAACTACAGGCTTTCAATTCCTGACAAGTTGCAATGCGAAAATGGAAGTCATCGTTCTCACGATAACAAAAATCTATTTTATTAAAAACTAACTCTGCTAACGATGATGCCACTGGTTTTGGAACTGCTCACAGCCATCCTACAGTATGAGACACAGATCGAGTGTCACAGACAACTCTGAGGACCCCCTAGCGGTCCCGGACCCGATGTTGAAGACCCCTGCTCTAATAAATTCTGATCCTTCTCAGATAGTAAGTACAGTATAGTGTGTGACTTATGTCTAATATGGTGGCATGCTAATCATTTTGGGATTAATGCGCCTATAACCGACCATTACAGTATATGGACTCTAGTGGAGGCGTAATCCACTTCTTTATTATCATTAGCAATTCTTCAGTGCAACTAAAACGACCCAATTCGTCTTATTAAATTCAAAGCACTTGGAAAGCTGTGGGATTGCGTCTAATTAAGTATTAATGAGTTTTGAAGGCCCCGGCAGTAAGGTAGGCTACAGCACACTGCAACCAATCTGCTACTAATAGAACGGGGCAGTTTTGCTCTCTCTGTGCAGAGTGTGTGTGAGTGTGTGCGAGAGAGTGTGTGCACGCGAGTGAGTGAGTGAGTGTGCGTGCGTGTAAGATCCCCCTGCCCCCCTCAATCATTCAGTTTTATGCATGCTTCATGTCCAAATAAATACAGGCATTTCCTTTTGGGAGATGTATTTTGTCTGATACATGTTTTATATATGGTTGATCATATTACAGTACATGTTAACAAAGAATTAAAATAAAATATAATAGAAAAATTAACCCCTGGCGTCCTTATTTTGGGAAATATTGGTCAAAATTAGTTACTAATTATCACATTCAGGTTGAGAACCACTGGTATAAAGGCTTTAAGTGGTTAGGAACGGACGACTTATAATGATCTGATATTGTCGATATTTTGTCGATATTTACAAACCACACAGACACACCTCCTCTTTCCAAAAATCGAGTTACAGTAGGCTACCATTGTTTTGCTTGACACTGTCATATGACAATTAGATTATGCTAATATGAGAAATATGGAGATTCAAGATCTCTTCCCACGCGGACGAATTATAACCCTGCCAGACCTCACGATTCTGCAAAACTAAATTCATATCAGAGCTATATGCGTGCAGGAAGGTGGAAGGATGGAGAGATAGTTTAAATAGGAGACAATTCTCCCTGACAGGAGGAGTGTTGTCGGTGCAATGCTGACGCCGATAGCACAGAGATGTATTGTTTACTGTGGTATCCTGAAAGCTGTGTTGTGCCATGCCAAGGTCTGGGGGGCCAAACCGCCGAAAGACAGAGAGGGCAGGACAGAGTGAAAAACAACCCACCAAAACCCACATGGAAAATATGTGAAAAGACAGATGGAGGTAGAGAGCAGAGGCGAGGGAGGGGCTGGCAGAGAAGGAGCAAGACAAGAACGCTGAAGCCTTGTTTCCATTCCCTCCCCATAACCCTCTCTCTGCCGGGTGTAAAGGCATAACCTTTACACCTTTTTTTTTGTGGAAAACACACGGAGGGAGAGGTAGAGAGAGAGAGAGAGAGAGAGAGAGAGAGAGAGAGAGAGAGAGAGCAAGGCACCATCGCCTGGGTTTGCTCCATTAAGGATCGGGAGGGCAGGCATCGCCTGGAGAGAATGGCTGAGTACAATCACCCCCCCCCCCCCCCCCCCCCCCCCCCCCCCCCCCCAAATGTAGCGCAGGGCGTCCATGGCGCCCCCCGTGGCCCCCCACACCCCGCCTAGCGCTGGAACGTGTTTGTGGGAAACAGCGGGGGAGGTCAGAGTGCAAAGAGGTTGAAACAGGAGGATACGATAACAAAACAAGATGGCTATGAAAAGCTCACATCGAATGCTGACAAAGAACAAGCTTGAAAGAAAATCTCTCATTTGTCTGTGAGACAATTGGATCAATTGGATATTAACAAACGCATCCACTGTGTACAAATGTGTCAATGACACAAATCTGTTAGCGAAGGTGGAGATCTCAAACATTAAGCTTATGATTCCAGCATTTTTGGAAACGCTTTAGTTAATAACTCAATATTTCCTTATTGTAGGTGGAAAATGCAGTCAGGTAGTCAGCCAGTCAGGCCTGTACTGATGTCCAGCGGACATTGAACTCTGGCGTGAATAGGAAGCGGCACCACAGACACTGACACATGTATGCAGGCCCATCAACACCACAGCCTGTTAAGGAACCATGCAGAATACACAGCCCACATCAACACATCTATATATGGCCCCTCTGTTTCAGCTCCAGACAAAATGGTCTCCTGCAGCTCAGTTACAGAGCAGATGTCAACAGGCAGGGCCAGGCAAGCCCAACCCTTCTGTACATGATTCATTAAACACACTTTTTCACACTGAACGCAGTGACAGCAGCACTGCACTCACCTGTAGAAAATGCAGTATATTCTATGATGCCTATACATAAAATGAACTCCCATCCAAGCAGCGACACTAATGGAAGAAACAATAACACAAAGTGCTTCACAGGTCTGGCATGATGCTAGGAAGCTGCATCTAACAGCCAGCACAGCTAAACAAGTCCCCAAAAGACACACCACAGATCCAAATAAAATTCTAAATGAGCATTTGTACCCAACATTCACTGGTAATGCAGCAACAAAACATGGCAAAGATAACGAGGCCATAATGCAATATTGTCATTCTGGAGAGCATGAGGGCAAGTCGTGGAGAGAAGAGGCCTGGTTGTTCACCCTGATCATCCTTGGTTGGGAGCCATGCAGCCCAGATGGGACTCTTGATGCTACAAGGCTCCTTGAAATCAAGTGCCCTTTCAAGAGTTCCACATCTCTCTCAGACTTCCTCAGCCGGCCAAATGGTGACATCAAGCCCTTGGATGATGGACAGTATGAAATGCGCACCAATGGAAAAGATGGGTACTACCTCCAGATTGGTAAAATAAATTTGATTTGCATTATTATTATTACAAGTAACAACATTATGTAACACTCATACATAATGACAATATATACTATACCAATGTGTTTTCAGTTGGCCATGATGTGCCTAGGCCTACAGTGCTGGCAGCTGGTTGTCTGGACACCAATTGAGCACATCGAGGTCCCATTTAATAAAGAATACACAGATGGACATCTACAACAAGTGTGCCCAAGTTGGCTGATGATTTTGCAGACAAAAATATACATATCTCTGCCAAAAATATCTTCACCTCTTAAAATTAAGAGAAATACACAAACTTGCAGTACACAAAGTCTTTCATCAATGTTTGTTCTAGGAGAAAAATCATCATTCATTTTATAATATAAATACCTAGTTTACCTCAGTTTCTAATTCATAGGCATTTCTTCAGGTCTGCCCAAACAGAAATACATAAAATAAAAATACAAATGAGAAATTAAAATAGAAATAGATGTAATAGTTTATTTGCTTGAAATAAGCTCTCCACTTAGATTACAAGTGCTGCACAAAATGTTTAGTATTTGGTCAATTTTAGGGGCCAAATTAATAGGCATAATGTGAAAACCTTAAGACGCCTTATTGCTCATTCCACATGAATGCAGACATTAGCAATGCGTCGTGTGCGTGTGAGCTGCTCATTTGTCAACTGGGATTTCTTTTGTGTAAATGGTGGTAAGACCAAGCGTACTTTACACTCATCTATGTATCTGTCACTACATTTCCCACCATAGGCATCTGAGCTGAACATAATTTCTCCAGATGGAGCAGTTGCAAGTAGATATTTGACTGTATTACAGGCATACAGTGACTGTAAGATTCAGTTCTTGAGTCCAGATTTTTTGCTTTTTGCAAAACACTTTCTGTGCAGTCAATTACACAAATAGTGTTTGGAAAATGCCTCTGAAAAGCCTGTGGCATAGTACAGTCAGTGGCGTATGCAGGAATTCATTATAACCTTGGCCTGGGGAAATCTGCCTGGGCACACTGTGCACAATGTTGGCATTAATTAATTAATTAATACTAATTTTCTATTAATTAATACTCATTTTTGCCTTCAATTTCCTAAAAATATTAAGTCAGGTGTCTTAGATTGACAGGTGCAATGTCAGGCTGCTACAAGACACTTCATCCCATCACATTCCCAAATGTAACTAAAATCACACCTTCGTCTTCAATGTTTGTGTTTACACAATGTTTGTGTTTACACAAACATTCAAAGCCAATGTCAATGGCATTCTGCGTTTGTGTTTACACAAACATTCAAAGCCAATGTCAATGGCATTCCACGTTTGTGTTTACACAATGTTTGTGTTTACACAATGTTTGTGTTTACACAAACATTCAAAGCCATTGTCAATGGCATTCCATGTTTGTGTTTACACAATGTTTGTGTTTACACAAACCCTCAGCTGGACATGGGAGCACTCCTCAACAACCATAAACCAACATGCACACTCTCCCAGGCAGCCAGCTACTAGTATAAAACAACAACATACACACTCTCCCAGGCAGCCTAATAGTAGAAAACAACAACATACACACTCTCCCAGGCAGCCTAATAGTAGAAAACAACAACATGCACACTCTCCCAGGCAGCCTAATAGTAGAAAGCAACAACATGCACACTCTCCCAGACAGACTACTAGTATTGAAGTAGTAGTGTTGAGTATTGAAGACTGCAGAGTGTAACAACAGCTAGTTTCTTTCAACTCACTTCCAAATTACAAATTAGCAAGATAGCACCCCATAGCATAGCAGCAGACAATATGGGCACAATCAATGGAAATACATTCAGCAAAAATTACAATTCAATTATGTTACCTTTGATGTCTTCAATCATGTAGTAATCCATAATCAAGGGCGGACGCTGTTGTGGTGTTGCCCAGTAAAGCTGAAGTCCTCAGGATACAACTGTTGTACAGTATAGGCTAGCTCCTCATTCTAGAAACAAGCACATGATGACAGGCATCAGGCAGGCATGACCAATCAATCTATGCAGGTACAGATGGACAAACTAGGCAGTGCCAGTGGCTTTGGATCCAAATAGGAAAAGATGAATAATAATACCCCCCACTGCCGTATTTTGCTAAATTGAATGCAGTGATTGCATTCAGATTATGTTATGTAATGACGCTACTGACATCATATATATTTATTTTTTATTTTTTTAGTGGCTGGGCCGAGTTCAGAAATGATATGATTGACCCACGTGGTGCAATGGAGGAAGATAGCTCACCAGTTGGCCTCGTTCAAGTGTTCCCAAACTTTTCAGGCCACAACGCCCCCCAAAATAATCATATTTGAACTGCGGACCCCCCCAAAAATATCACATTTGAACTGGACAACCTCAATAATAATCATATTTTAACTGGAGACTCCACGTACCCTAACAAGCACTTGGAATTGTAGGCATTACATTTAGTTTGACTCCGCAGATAAACCTTGTGGCCTCTTTCTTATGTAATTTGACCAATTCAGTATTAAAAGGGTCTTAAAAGTTATTCAATTCGAAATGTACAGTAGTCCTCCAGATACCATGTATACACGTATACTGTATGTTGGTTTGTTTTATTGTTGAGTGAGAAAATGCAATCATCTGGTAACCCCGCCAACATAATTCAGGGACCCCCAGTTTGGGAACCACTGGATTAGTTACAGTACATCATGTATCTACTGTAACACAACCCTGACCTCTAAAGTGACCTGGTGCTTTAGGTTTGTCTCCTATATACACTGACACACCCAAGACAACAATAACATCCTGGCTGTTTTCCATGGTATATTAATGCATCCATTATTCCATCAATCCATCCATCAATCAATGCACTATAAATAATTAAAGTATACACAGTTCAACATACTCAGGGTTCGTTTAGCTCAGAGTGTTAACAAAAATGAACCAAAATGGAACCCGTAAATCCATGCACTACACCAGTGGTTCTCAAAATGTGAAACAGTGTGTGCATGTGTGTGTGTGTGTGTGTGTGTGTGTGTGTGTGTGTGTGTGTGTGTGTGTGTGTGTGTGTGTGTGTGTGTGTGTGTGTGTGTGTGTGCGGGAGCATGCATGATGCTTACTTCTTTGTCTGCCCACAGAAGGGCAGTTGGCAACCGTGGTAACTATGCTGGCCAGCAATAGTGTGTGTGTGTTAACCTGTTTCATTGCCATGTGATACCGCATTCCCCAAAATTAGTAATAATAAAAGAGCTGAAATGTTCAAGCCCTGTCTGTCTGTCTGTCTGTCTGTCTGTCTGTCTGTCTGTCTGTCTGTCTGTCTGTCTGTCTGTCTGTCTGTCTGTCTGTCTGTCTGTCTGTCTGTCTGTCTGTCTGTCTCTCTCTCTGAAACACACATGCATGCACACAGAGGCATACATGTAGTAGTTATAGTAGCATGATCAAAAACTCTCTCAATAGAAGGTATGAGTGTGACGTCATCATCAAATGGCCTACTGATTGCATAATGTCCAGAATACAGCATGTATTCAGGCACGCACATATGCATGCATGCACAGCATGTGCTTGCATGCGCACACACACTGCAGAGATGCTGCAATAGGACATTATCGTTAATTGATGTCGGGCAAAAACCTCTCATCTCCATAGTCTAACTTTTTTTAAATGTTTTATCAATGCCCTACCTACATGATCACACTGCAGTGTCACACAGCTTGCAGATCAGCTACTTTATTCTTGAAGTTGAATCCTGCCGTAAACCGTTTTGGTGCACATAGAGGTTTCCACGCGACAGAGACAATATCAGAGCATGATGTGCTTAGAACGCAATGCGCTGCGCAGTCCAGCTTTGTCAGAACACGCACACACGCACGCATGCACGCACGCAGAGACAGAGACAGACAGAGACAGAGACACAGAGATGCTGCAATAGCCATAAGATATATGGACTCTGACTCTGATTATTCTATTATAAGTGGTAGCCTCCCTGAGGTAATGCCGGCAGCTATACCAGCTAGCGTTAGCTATTCGGAATCATCTCCTCATATCATATGCGTCCATAACCTAACTTTCCGAGGGTGAGAGAGACCGATTCCGTTCGAGATGTCTTTCTGGTGGACTTTGAATGGTTGTCAAAGTGTCAGTCTTCCATAGAATCACTCTGAAAGTGCGTCCCAATGATATCGTCCACGACTCTTAGCTGTTGGTGGTGTGGACAATGCCATCCACTTCAGTTAGAAGCAGCATTATTGTTGCTGTCGAAACCTCTTTTCTCCATATTTTAACTTCTTGTGTAAATTAAATTATTGCTTCTACTGGTTCTATACCAATGCAAGAGAAGACCCGCTCTCGCTGCGGTTGCAGCCAATAGCAGTCGTTTTCCAAAATGGCGGATTTGAGGTCGGCGAAAAAAGAGTTGGCTTCAAAACAGGTCTGTATAGAAACCAGTGACAGTTCCCTTCGTCCATATTTATTTTTACAGTCCATGAGTAATACAAACGTGTGTGTGTGCTTGTGTGCTTGTGTGTGCGTGTGTGTGTGCGTGCGTGTCCGTGTGTGTACACTGTATAGGTGTAAGCCTCCATAATTTGTCCATAAACGAGCTGGAGGAAACATCTCCATGCTAGTGCCTCCATGAGCAGCACCGGTTGTGATTTCACTGACAAACTATCAGGGCCCCAAACGCATGAGGGGCCGTGAGGGGACCATTATACCTGGTCATTATAATGGAAAGGTTTGTGTCTGTGTGTTTGTCTCTGCACACGTGTGTGAAAGTGTGTGTGTGTGTGTGTGTGTGTGTGTGTGTGTGTGTGTGTGTGTGTGTGCGTGCGTGCGTGCGTGCGTGCGTGCGTGCGTGCATGCGTGTGTGTGTGTGTGTGTGTGTGTGTGTGTGCGTGCATGTGCATGTGCGTGTGTGCGCTGCATATGTGCCGGTTGATTTATACTCTGTCGTATGATGTTACGACAAGGGATGAGAACCTGTAGCATTGTAATGGTTCCGGTTCCTTACACACACACACACACACACACACACACACACACACACACACACACACACACACACTAATGTATGTTTTTTTTACAATACATTTCATAGGCACAAATGCATACAAATGTATATTTTTTTAGGAATCCAAACAAAGTATTGTCTTGCATGGTTCTTATGCCTACATTAAAAATAAAAACTACTTATGGCAGTTTCTTTTGATCCTTGTTTGTTTTGGATCACGCACCTATCTTCAAAAGGTTTTCTGGATATGCACTATTTATTAGATTTTTCTATGCAACTCATATAAAACATGTTCGGTTTGCCATCAGAAAGACATCATGATGTTAACATATAGCGGTCTGTCAATCAGATTTGAAATATAAGGAAACAGCTGTTTAGACAGCATGTAAACAGGCAGTATGGGTGAAACCGCAAAATATGTCAAAGTATGGCTCACGGCATGGCTCACGTCTCCTCACGCCTTGTATGCTATTACATTGGTTTATTACATTGGTGCTGTAATAGGAAGTAGAACGGAAGTGGTTTGACTCGTGTGTGGCTGCTCTATCTGGCTGCGCGTCACAACGCCACCTATAAACCTCTCTTTGCTTTCACCCATCATGATAGGTTACTTGTGTGACAGCTTGGTATAACAAAAACACCTTTTGCACTTGGAGCTGATTGATTTGCACAGGAGGTTGAAGTACTGACTATGGCTGGTTTACTTAGGGAGTTTAGATGGTGCTTTGCACTTTCCTTGTCTTGGTCCGTGGTGTATTTCCAATTTTCAATATACTTTTACTTATTCACCACTACAGAGGCAAATAGTGTAGGTTTCACTCCACTATAATTATTAGAAAAACATTAGTATCTATAGTATAGATTTTAAGTATTATTACAAAACCACTTCAGCCCTACAGCGTAGCCTACGGTGTACTTTGGCAATTTGTAAATAGCTGTTCTACACGTTCACAACGTGACTCTTTTTGAATGGGATATTCTGTGTAGCCTACTTTAAGTATATACATTTTGATGCCAAGTACATTTTGAATGCCAAACACTTTTACTTCTATCAGACTATTTCTACAATAGGGTATTAATACTTTTAAGTAAGTAAAACATGCAGCGTGTCAGGAATGAGTTACGAAGTAGGACCCAAAAGCAGGCAACCAGATGCAGAGTAGATATCTTCAAGGTGTTTATTTAACTATCAATCCAAAAGGCAAAACATAGGCAACAACAGACACAAAACTCACTCGACATAGGTTTACGAACCAACAAGGGCACACTGCAAATAAAGGGCTTAAATAGACAGGGGTAACAGGACACAGGTGAACTCAAAACACAATCAAACACAGGATAGGCTAACAGGCAAACAGAACACAGGTGACTAGGATACAATAATCAGGTAGGTAAGACAGAACAGGAAACACCAACAAGAGGAGGCAGGAAGCAAGGGGCCAGTGAGGCACTCCAACGTTGAAGCGCTGGGCCCTAGTGGTAAGAGGAAGGACTGCAGGCGGATCCGTGGATTCTTGACGAGGAAACCCCGTGCAACCGAGCACTCAATGTTAAAGCCCAGCTGCACTTCCGCATTTTGAATCAGCGAAAAAATGCGGAAATAGACGGTCCTTCCGGCAGCCTTCTGGGTGCTTCAAAACGCCACTGAGCAACTTCCACTGACATGAATAGCGGAGGAGGTGGAGCTTCGCGCCAGTTCAGTCTCTATCCTTTTAATACTCTATGGCAGGAAGGCACAGAACAATACTACAAAACAAACACCACAAGGCCAAATACAGAACATACAGAATAAGTCCAAAACCTACTTAGCTTCCAAGTGTTCAAGGCAACACACATGACAAGCGCTTTCTTTAACATTCAAGGCATAACATTCAAGGTATTACAGAACATGAACTAAACACAAAATAGTCATGTCATAATAAGAGTTCAGGGTTTGGAGCCATGAGTCACGGCTCAAATACAAAGGCAGAGGGGTGGGGCGTGACCAGTGTTGGGGAAGTTACTTTTAAAAAGTAAGGAATTATAGTTATCGTTACTTATCTAAAAAAGTAATTTGTTACTTTACTTTACCTGTAAATTATGAACTACTTTACTTTACTTTACTTTACTTTACTTTTCCAATGTGCAGTTACACCAAGGAAGCTTTTGTTATTTGCAGTCCATATATCTGCAGTGGTCGAGAGATATTCTAATTTATCAAATGTATTTTTGAGCTCATCTTCCATTTTAGAATATTCACTGTCCAGGTATTTTGAAAAAGTTTTTCTGCACATTGGCCCTGCTTTCACTGGTATGTTGCTGACCAGTGCTCTGAAAGAAACAGACTCCACGGTTGAGAGGGGAAGCATTTCCTCAACAACATACCTTGCAATCATTTTGTCAAGATGACTCTTGGTGACATGCTTCTGCTGTGGCGAATTAAAATCAATCTTTGTCTGTTTTGGAACTTTTGGTGGTGTTGGTCCATCAGATTCTTCTTCTATGGGTATGGGCCTGGCCACAACTTCCACAAGTCTCGTAGCCTCATGGACTGTATTGAGGTGTTTTAGGAGGTTTGCGTTGCTTTTTTTGGCTGAGGACAATGTTTTATGTCCGCCACACAATTTACATTTCACCTCAATGTTTTTGTCGTCCTTGGGTCGCAAGTACTCAAAATAGTGTTTAAATTTCCAACTCCCAAAGCAACCGATCTCGCTGTCATGATCCGCATTTGCCATTTTAGCGTGTGGTACTGTATTATGATTTTCGTTCTACCGGCGATTTCTGTCTGTGTATAGTATCTATGTATGTGTTACAAGGGTTCGTGTGTCTGTGAATAAATCTGTTACTGTTTACAAAACGCAGTAAGCCCGCCCACCCTGTAGACTGTCTCTGATTGGCTTACCCTGAAATCTGTCCCTACGTTAGCCAATCAATGACCTCTTCTGCGACGTGCTTTTATCATGTTAGGGTGTAAGCCATGTGGGCTGACTCAGGCTAGTATGAGAGGCAGCACAAACGAAACTGTCAACACAGAGAGTGCTCTCTCTCTCTCTGCACTGCAGTCAGCAGCACAGAGACGCATGATGTATGATAGACTCACGGAACTGCGAGACTTTTCACTGATCACATAAGTTGACATAACGCCATAACGCGGGTAACGCTCGCACAATAACTATAAGGCCGTTATGGAATGGGGAAATGTAAAGCGTTAGGTTACAAGTTACTGCAAATAGTAATTACGTTATGTAACGTAACGCATGTAAGGGCGTTAGTCACAACACTGGGCGTGACACAGCGAGTACTTATTCTATCTCTGGTCTTGGGTACACAGTTTTTTTTTGGTGTCGTTCCACATTATCTGACTTTAAAATATTTATTGGCTTTACATTATTTTGTCCGTCTGTTTAACGCACGTCAAACCTCATGTTTAATATATTTGAAAGGCTGAGAATCAATGCATTACTATAGCTTGTCCATACTGTTAGTTTGTCCCGCGTCTTCGCACATCATCTGCGTGAGTGGGCGCGTTCCCGCGAGCCGTGGGCGTCCAAACTATCGCTTCCAAGCGGCCGACATGAAAAAAAAAGAGAATAAAAATATATTATACATCAAATAAATAAATAGATACATTAACATTCAATCGCCGTGTGATTCACACGACCCGGACCACATCACCAAACTTTTTCTGTATCTTTAATTTATTTATTTATTTCTCTGCGACCCCTGTCATCAGTAACTCTCTCAGCCCGTCGCTTTTTTTGTTTTTAATGACAAAGGGCACCCGTCAATCACAGGCTTGTCTTGATGGACAGCTTGCATTAGCATAACATCTGTTCCATTTGATCCTAGCTTCAGCCCATGTGGCAGTCTTTACTTTGTTCTATTTTATTATTATTATTTCCCCCCACAATACACACATTCCGGGACCATCTCCGGGATGTGGGGGCATAGGGGGTGGGCTGGTTGGGTGCACTAGTAGCACGGTTGATCAGATGGGAATGAAATGCATAATGTACTGTAGTTACTACTGTACAAGTGCTGGAAAATAACTGTATACAGTCGTCTCAAGAGCTGTACTTTTTCAAATTTTCCATTTTCCCCGGATTCCTTGGATCAGGCCGCAACTGCAGATAGAGGCCCCCACGGCCATATGTGCCTGACTCGATTTCCCGACATTTTAAGTGTGTTTCTTCAAAACACGCTTTTTTGTGCTACTACAGTATACTCCTAGACTACTGTATTCATGAGCGTTGCATGTTATTGTCTCGTATTCATTGTTACTGCAGGCAGAGCTGTGTTACTTATTTGTTTTGCCTCTTCTCTTGGCCAGTTCACACTTGTAAAAGAGACGTCAGCCTCAATGTGGTTTTTACTGTTAAATAAAGGTTAAATAAAATAAAAGATATATAGAGACGTAAATCGTTACACATTTATCTCTGTATATGATCGAGAAGTGTCCAGTCTTTCTGATTCCATTCCCGATTGGCGATCTGCACTCCGAGGAGCCCACTTTTGTAGTAGTAGTTTAAAAGTCATTATTACTTTATTTTATAATCATTATTTTATTTTCATTTTGGTTGAACTTCTGTGTCAAGTGCTGAAATGCGCCTCATGCCGTCGCATGGAGACGGCTATGTGTTTGTTAATTTATGCATGTTTGTGTTAATTTATTCATGACTTTTTATACACTTTCTATGTATTGTTGGTCTCTTTAGTAGACAAGTGCACATTCACAAGTGCATGAGCTCGTATACTCTTAGCACATATACTGTACCTGTGTCTATGTGTGTGTCACGTTATGTCAACACGTGTGTGTGTGTGTGTGTGTGTGTGTGTGTGTGTGTGTGTGTGTGTGTGTGTGTGTGTGTTTGTGTGTGTGTGTGTGTGTGTGTGTGTGTGTGTGTGTGTGTGCGTGCGTGCGTGCACACCACCCTCCAGAGCAGGGATTAGCAGCAGCATCTGGAAGCTGGCTAATTGGCTCCTCTCTCCATACAAGCATGAAAAATATAGCACACCTCGCCTGCCTGAGTTTGTGTTCTGTTTGTGTTTGTGTACTGTTTGTGTACTGTTTGTGTACTGTGTGTGCGTGCGTGCGTGCGTGCGTGCGTGCGTGCGTGCATGCGTGCGTGCGTGAGTGCGTGCGTGCATGCGTGTGTGCGTGCATGCATGTGTGCATGCGTGCATGCGTGAGTACATGCATGCATGCGTGAGTACATGGGTGCATGCATGAGTACGTGCTTAAATGTGTGCGTGTGCGTCTCACACATGAAGTGCGGCTTGTGCCAGTAATTGGGGGATTACCATGGTAATATGGTAAGCTCCTCTCACCGAGACAAATATTCACAATTACGCCAGATAAATAGCACACAATTGTCAGACATTTCTAAACGGTCAGTCCCTGGCACTTGTCATATTTCCCCCCTCCCACACACACACACACACACACACACACACACACACACACACACACACACTGATTAATCTGTCTGCCTGTCCATTATTGTCCGGCTCTAGCAGCGCTACCTCTTAACAGCATAATAATAATGGGAGCGTTGCCACTATCATTATAAAGTCACTCTATTTGCCACCATTGAGTGCTGTTTTTAGAGGCTGATACCTGCCGGTATGGTATGTTTTTAGAGGCTGATACCTGCCGCTATGGAAATGGACAGCCATTGACGAGGAAACCAGAGAACTCTAGGCTTACCGACAGAGAGACGTGTACAATTTAGAGCGAGTTGACCGCCCTGCCCCCTCTACATTGAGTTCAGTGGACAGGTGGCGCCATCTTAGCATTTCAAAAAGAGAAATAAACCTTCCAAGGAAGGGACTGCACACTCAGGGAACAAAGACGGAGTTACTGCATCATCAACTTATCTATTAGCACGAAGCGTTTCGCCATGAGCTTCGTCATGTTCTATGAGCTATGAGCACCTGACGAAGCTCACGGCGAAACACGCCGTGCTAATAAATAAGTACACTGTACTGTGTATATATATACATATACACACATATATACAGTATACACACACACACACACACACACACACACACACACACACACACACACACATACACACACAGCATAACAAGTAGCAGGTATAGATCTGCCACTTTTGATAGTTTTGAATTTGAATTCTCAAAAGTAACAGTTTGGGGTTTTTTTTCGACATAATGAGGTTTCCATCCGACAGAGGTGAAAAAGTGTACTATGTCTGTTCCAATGATCCAAGCCGGAACACGATCAATTGACTGATCCAGACAATGAACACGGCAGCACAATATGCTGAACCATGTATGTTAAGACATCCGATATGTGAGCTGTGGACTCCTTCAAGATTTTCAAATGGACCCTTATACTGAAAAAGTTTAGAGCCACTGCAAGACAGCAGTGACTTACATTTCGAGGACCATGTAATGCATTTGCACACTGCTGCCATGTTCTTCTAATCCAAACAACAATGTCCGTCATAGTCAGGGTACTAGTAAAGTATATTCCGTTTCTGTCCAAACGGAATATACTCTGTTCGGTGTCACATACTGAAAATCTACTGTGTCACCCGCATAATATAAATCACATAAACCTAACTTCTAAATGCCTAATGCTAACCCTCCCTGGTAGAAAACAGCAGAGAAAACTGACATCACCATGTTTGGAGCGACGCCCCTCTTATAGTTCACTCCCACTCCTAGACCCGGACATGTGTTCCTCCAGGCTTTCATTTATTGAGCCGTAGCAAATGAAACCGAGGCTAGTGTCATTGTAATCTTTCTTTAAGTTTAAATGTAAAATGTAAAATGTAATGTAATGTAAAATTTGGAAAAAGATGACACGGCCTCCCCCTAATGAGACCACATGAACTGCCGCAGAGTCGCAGACAATAGCCCACCGGCAAGCTCACAACACGCCGCTGGGTGACGCGTTGTGAGTTTGTCGGGCGGCGATTTCCAAGAGAAAGCCTGTCCCCCAATGACAGAAAACGAAAAATTCACCAGCACAGAGCCCTGAGGGACCCCGGGCCATCCATTACGGGGTTTAAGTGGGTAAATAAATAAAGGTTGTGATGATGTCGTCTCCCCGGGTCTCTTGACCCAAATATAGTCCTGAAGGCTCTGCTTTGGTTGTGTGTGTGCGTGCGTGGGTGCGTGCGTGCGTGCGTGTGCGTGTCCCCTCTTCCACTCCATCCGCTGTACTGTATAGCCTTTATTAATCTGTTGTCTGTGCGTGAGTGATCCTTTTAGGAGAGGGAGCCTCTGCCTGATTCTATTACATGCTGCTTTCATTATGGTAATGGTGGATTAGGCAACAGCAGGAGGCGGGGGGCAAGTGGGGGCTGTAGCCTATACTGTACACTTACAGTAGACCATGTGTGTGTGCGTCCGCGCATTCATTTGTGTGTGTGTGTGTGTGTGTGTGTGTGTGTGTGTGTGTGTGTGTGTGTGTGTGTTTGTGCGTGTGTGTGTGTGTGGCTTTGTGTGTGCGTGTGCATGAATATACTGTCCCCACAAGTATAGTAAAGTTTGGGAACTACACTGTAGACATTATGAGGGTCAATTTATGGTGGTCCTCACGAGCAACATGGTCATTTTATGGTTACAAATGAATGTATTGTTAAGAGTTTGTTAGGGCTTATTTATACAGTTACACACCAGCTGCCACTCATCGAAGATAGCAGATTTACAAGCTCACACTGTGGTGCAACCGCAACACGTTGTGAGGTTGTAGACCAGCTGTAGTTTTAGGGCTAGGTTTAATAAAAAACTGAAAAATAATAATTCATAAAAATGCTGACCTAAAATACTGTACAGTATGTGTGTGTGTGTGTGTGTGTGTGTGTGTGTGTGTGTGTGTGGGGGGGGGGGGGGGGGTCATGTTTCTGTCATTCATTGTATTTATGGAACAATATATCCATGAGGATTGTTATTTGCTAATCCACAATATAAATACACAAACCACGTACCACGCGCACGCACGCACGCACACACACACACACACACACACACACACACACACACACACACACACACACACACACACACACACACACACACACACACACACACACACACACACACACACACACACACACACGTGGGGCATTACTGTAAGATGAGGATGAATTGACAGTATAGCATTACGTATTATTATTTATTTTAGTATCTGTACTTTACTTGTGTCATATTTTGCTTGCATACAGTATGACTTTCACTTCACATCAATACTGTACATTTGACTCCACTACATTTCCAAGAAGGGAAAACATTATGAATTAACCAATATGTCCAATTTCATAAAAGTGAAACTTGTAAATAACTTGTAAGTTGTAAACTTGTAGATGCCTATTTCTTTTAGTGACAGTGGTTAAGTCTGCAGTGTGTGGGTTTTATGAATATTTAACCAACGGAAAGTACATCAACAACAGCTTGTGACTCTTACTATTTAGTAGTAACTATAAGCGTTGTTCACAGTGACAATATCAAACTGTCATGCGCTGCCCGCTTCACTCCAAAACAATACATGTGTTTTAAACCGGCCATTTGATTTTCATTTCATTGTTATTGTGTTTTTATTGTTTCCCTTCCTTCATTGTAATCAGGTTTATGGCGTCAGAAATCCTCCAGTGACCTCTAAGTATGTGGATCATTAATATTCCTAATGGGACATGCTTCCATTGGCCTGATTGACTCCCGCTGTAGCTGCCCCGCCCAGCGGGTGGCGGCACGCCCGTAGAGGTACATGCACAGCTTTGTGTCCGCCACGGAGGTCACCCGCAGTGTGTGTGTGTGTGTGTGTGTGTGTGTGTGTGTGTGTGTGTGTGTGTGTGTGTGTGTGTGTGTGCCGTCCATGCACGTTGTAACTGGCTGCTCTCCCACTGTCAAACTGCACTGGCAGTGTTTATGTCCTTTGTACAAGGTATTCCTGTACTTCTCATTATGTGGACATCAATAAACATTTCAAATGTGTGTGTGTGTGTGTGTGTGTGTGTGTGTGTGTGTGTGTGTGTGTGTGTGTGTGTGTGTGTGTGTGTGTGTGTGTGTGTGTGTGTGTGTGTGTGCGTGTGCGCTTTTGGTATTTTGCGTTTCTTACTATTTGAAACCTTTATTTATGCCTGAGAGGCACTGAGGTAACCCTCATCTACAGTGCCGTCGAGCGAACAATATAAAAAAACAACAACAACAACAACAATAAAAACAAATGAGACGGACAGGAAATAAATAACTAGTAATGGGTGCAAGCAGCTACTGTAGAATCTACAGTAGCTCATCTAGCTGCTAGATAGCCCTGCAATTAATACAACATGCAAATACTGAGTTGATTCAAATACAATTACATACACAGTGGTGGCATGCATGATTGTGTATTTGAAATGTGCAAAAGATGGTAGTGAAGCACTTTTTAAAGTGAGTTGAAGGGCCAGGATTTCTGGTGACATAAAAAAAAGAAAAAAAGATTTGCCAATCTCAGTGTCAATCCTAAGGACTTTAATTAAAACTAAATCCTATCCTTTGATCTCATACCATTGTATCTCGGTATGTGTACCCGGCCCGTTTTGCCATTGTTAACTATAATCCTATAACACCTGATTTGTTTCTGGTGTCACATATTGAAAATCTACTGTGTCACCAGCATATATAAATCACATAAACCTAACTTCTAAATGCTAACCCCAACCTGGATCTGTTCCTACTTTCCCCAAATCTATTTTAACAAAACAAAACAAAATGTGATTTTGTTGGGAGATTCTCACAATGTCTATTCTCAAAGTTTCCATGTAACTAAAGTGTCAAACTGATTAAAAATAAGAAGAAACGTTGTTTCAGTTGTATAAGGCCAAACAAGTTCTCAGTACATAAGTCATGTTGCACTAATTGTTCATGATGGCTGATTTGACCCTAAATAAACAACTCTATTTCGACCATAAATGTATACTGCACTTAGACTTATTGACATTGTAAGGCCTTATGGGCACACACACGCACGCACAAAAACAAGCACGCACGCACACACAAACGCACACAGGTTTCACTATAGCTGCAATTATCAAAGTGCCCAGGCCTCAACCCCCGAATCGACAAATAGGCTACACGTTAATTCAGTCAAATAAATGCCATTGGAATGAAAGGGTGGATTCATGGATAGATCATGGATTACACTAATCCTGAGGTATTGGATCCTTGGATGGCCATGTTGGGGCAGAACTGAGAACTTCTAATCATACAATCCTATCCGCTTAGAACCATATAGCCAAATTAAAGCTGTTTTTAGAGCCCTGGCAACATGTAGTTATCCTTGATTTCATCACCTCTCAGCTACACTAATGTATTTCCCTGTATTTGGGGTCGACCAAGTCCACCTGTTCTCGACTATACAGATGCTAGACCGTTGACTGGAACAAATGACAAAGACAACACATCACTCCTGTTATGGCTGGCATGACCTGGTTATCAGTCAAGTGAATGATATTACAATGGCACTGTTTTTTAAAATCCCTAAATGGATTAGCTCCACAATACATCACTGATCTACACTAATTCCATATTGTGGCCCCAGGTCACTTACAGTAGGTTATCCTCTCAACACATCCTTTCTGTTCCACAAACACAACTCAAAAACAACTTTTAACTTAAACTTTACTTAAAACAAAGAAAAAAAGGAAGAAAGAAGTAATTGAAAATAAGGGGAAAATAAAATAAAAACACTGCAGCCCCCTCGGCCCTCACACGTCATTATAAAGACACTATCAGCCAACAGAACAAGGGGCGTTTGTTTCTAATAATCGTGCAGCAATTTAGTGGCACAGCTGTTCAGTTTGTGATAGCATAAAATGTGGCATGAATGAATAACGGCTAGATCATTTTTCAAGATGGCTTTTGCATCAAATGTAAAGCAAAGTTAAATGTTTGATTATTTTAATAATATAGTTATAAAATTGTATGTATTTTGACACAATACATTCAATGGTGCCACTGCCAATACAAATCCATTACGTTTTTTTAAGATGGCGGACATTTAAAATACAGTTTTCTGTCGTAATTAAATCAGAAATAAATTTTCATCCGGATGTAGACTAGCCGTACATTACAGTGCCATTTAGTTGACATTAGTTTTTATAAGAGAGTTATGTCAAAGCACAACCAGGGCACACTGGTGACATTTTTAGCTGTGAGACTCAGCATGGGGTTCAGTGTCGGCAAAGGCTACTCACTGTAGTTGTACCATTTTGCACCAACTGTAGTTATAGTATAAGTAGTGTCCGAAATACTATATGATTAGCCCTGTAGGCCTACACACTAACTAGTAATTTAGTTAGTTGTCGTAGCCTAGATATATAGCCACATGAATAGACAGGATGTGCCAGTGCATGCAACAAGGGCCAGGTGAATTTCCCGACTGACTATGTCGGTCTGACTCTCGCGAGATGTCGGTCGGGGAATTCACCTCGCCTTCTCTTAGCGCAGGAAAGCCAAGAAAAGGGTATTGGGGCTGCAATTACCCGGAGTAGATATTCTGTATGGATAGGTGGTAAAAGTATGCACCTCTGCCCTAACCATCACACAAAATGTCCACTTCTAATCCACTGAGTTGTGCTGCTCAAACTGTTATCTCTGTCAGAAAGATAAACATCACCTCCAACTCACTATGCATGTCATCCTGAAAACAATGGTTATTTTATGATTGCAACAAATGCACCACTCTTTAGAGAAATTTACCAGCTGCCAAGGTTTTGACATGTCCCGATTGGACGATGGAGATGCCATTGAAGAAACTAAAATATCACGAAAGATGTCGTCTGATGCTCGGTAACAGCAAGCTGAGCAGGGTGACCCTGTTGAGGGACACTCAAACATGCACTCAAAAATGTGCAGGACTGTCTGATCAAATTAATATCAGATATCTAAATATTGAACCATGCAATTTAAAATGTACTCCTCTGCGGACACCGAAAGCCAGAGTAGATGTTTTAAAGTGAAGTTAACTTGTGAACATAACATAACGCAACGAGGAAGTGGGGGAGCTGGTTCTTTGCTGCTAATAGAAAGTCATACTAAGAGAATCATTCTCTCTCTCTCTCTCTCTCTCTCTCTCTCTCTCTCTCTCTCTCTCTCTCTCCCTCTTTCTTTCTGCTCCCTCGCTAGTTTCCTGCTATCCCTGTCCCTTTCTCTCCCATGTGCACTTTCCCTATTTTAGTCTGTAATGCTTGCCCTTGCCCTCTCTCCCTCTCTCTCTCTCTCTCTCTCTCTCTCTCTCTCTCTCTCTCTCTATCTCTCTCTCTCTCTCTCCCAGCATCATGTCAGCACACATCACTCTGTTGTCTGCCTCTGGTACATTTCATTCTCTCTCCTGTCGTTCTCTCCTCCTCTCTGTTCCCTTCTGTCTCCCACTCTGTCAATTCTTTTTCATATTCACCTTTTCTTTTCCTCCCTGTTCTTTAATTATGCCCGGCCTCCTCCCTCATCCTCTCTCTCTCTCTCTCTCTCTCTCAAAGTGCATCGTCTACAAGCTCACATGTGTCGCATTGTGACACTGAGCTTGTACATCGGCTATTTGGTTTAGAGGGGGGGTCAGACCAAGAAGAAAGTGCGAGCGTGTGTGCGTGCGTTCGTGCGTGCATGCGTGCGTGGGCCGGGGGGTAAGAGCAAAAATTCAACAGTATTTTACTGTAAACAGGATCAGGATGACAGACCGAGAGCGAGAGAGAGAGAGAGCTCCCACTGTGACACAGAAAAAAGGGGACGGGTGGATCTCTACAGCATTGTTCGCGCTTCCTTCTTGCGACTTCGGGAACTAAGCATAATCACGTGTGAACAAGGATGTGCGGCAGTCCAACTCAACCGTGCGGGCGTTCTGTGGTTGTGGGACGGATTAAGCGATGCGGAGTCCCCAGGGAAATGGCGTCTACAGAGGGAAGCGGCACTTTGGGTAAAACGTCTAAGGGAGGCCGCTGGGAATTGTGTCTATGTGGGGGCCCCTGGGCATTGCATCGGTACAATGGCTGCACGTCTATCGGCGTATAAATTTAGCGTAGATACGGAGCCATCATTCTGATGGCTTTCCAAACAGTCTCGGTATAGCTAATCAGTCAGGGTGTTGATATTGTGCATGTTCGCTCAATGGAAATTCTACACCAGTGGGTCTCAAGAGTGTGGTCCAGATGCCCCCATGGTTCTTTGAGGGGGTTACAAACTGCCGCTTGTGGGTGTGTAACTCTGAGAGTGTTCCAATTCAACCAGATGCACCCATACGTGTATTTGTACACTCTCAGAGTTATGTGCGTCAGTTTTAGAACCACTGTGCTACACTAAATGGAACAGAGCCTTCGGTAGAATCATTGGCTACTGTAACATCTGTGAAGGAAGCAAGGAAGCGGCCCAATTTCTTTCTAATTTGGCTGTTGTGCCTATATTCTCAAATTTGTCCGTCCATGAAAATCACTTTTTTCGATAGTTTGTAGTGGATTCCTATTGAGGGCACCCAATTCTGTCCTCACCACATATCAAAGCGTGCTGTCCCACATTTTTATGAAAGTCTCAAGCTCATTATGCACAGGGCCGTATGCCTAAAGACAGCACTGCAACAACAACTTTTTCCTGCCAGGGGTAGTCCCAGAAACCCAACAAGTACGTTTGGCGCGAGGAACCATTGCTTGCCAAGCACCCCTAAATACGAAAGGTTCAAAGAAAGGAAGCTCTATAATTGCAGCAAATGACAGCTTCACTGGTGTTACCAATGATGCTAATTAAGGTTGTGTTCCATTATGGTCAAATAGAGTCAGGGTGTTGATATATATACAGTGCAAAGAACAGACAGCACCCTAACAGGGAGGGAGCTTGCTACCGAGTTTGTTCCTCGGGCAGCAACACTAGCCAGTATAAGACTGCTGTATGAAACTGCAAAAAAAACACCAGACACTCTTGTTTGAGATGTCTCCCGCGACCTCCTGGCGCCCCACCCTTGGCCGACCTGCGGTCAGAGGCCCCCGGGGGGCTGGGGGTACCGGGACCCCTGCGGTCAGAGGCCCCCCGGGGGGCTGGGGGTACCGGGACCCGGCCGCTGCTCTCTGACCGCTAAGGGACCCGTGGCCGAGGACCCAGGAGGTCAGAGCCGCCTGCTGGGCACTGCGGCCCCATTAGCAGGGATGGATGGATGGATGGCGGCGGGGGGGCCTTGGGGTGCTGAGGTGACCAAGAGGTGAGAGGAGGAGCTGCCAGAAGACAGAGGAAGAGGAGGGTCGAGTCCCTGGCCTTCCTCCCATCTGTCATCTCTCTTTCTCATGGTGTATCGCCCTGGAGGCCTGGGCACAGGTACAGGTGTTGCCTTGTCACCTTTTTCCCTCCTTTACCCTTTGCACACACACACACACACACACACACACACCAGAAACAACAACACACACACACACACACACCCTCACACACACACACACACACACACACACACACACACACACACACACACACACACACACACACACACACACACACACACACACACACACACACACACACACACACTCTCTCTCTCTCTCTCTCTCTCTCTCTCTCTCTCTCTCTCTCTCTCTGCACACACTCTCTCTCTCTGCACACACTCTCTCTCTCTCTCTCTCTCTCTCTCTCTCTCTCTCTCTCTCTCTCTCTCTCTCTCTCTCTCTCTCTCGTTTCCAGTGTTGGACAGTAAATTAGTATGTGTGGACTTTGGAGTATCAGTATACTTTAATTTGTATTTTACTTTAAAAAAAATAATATTATACTTTTGGCTTCACTACATTTCTAGGGAGGGAATCAATTGCCACAAGACAGGCAGTTGACACACACCATTTTCAAATTATCCCGTCACACGATCAAATTCATGAAGTGCTTCTGTTTAGTCTTGGCAAAAACATAAATTTGTCGAGTCTTTGTTGTGTGTTTCTGCATTTGTTGCTATTGACGGGTATACTCGTCCTATAAATTAATTACGTTGGGTCGTCCAGTAGTAATATATAATATAATATAAATATTTAATTCCACTTTTGTCTTTTTTCTTTGGTGACTCCTCTGTGTACCACCAGTGGTTACTGTGGTTACTGTTCCTGAGCTTTTTTGTCGCGGCAATCTATACTTTGACTGTAAGGGTTGAGTACTTTGTCCAACACTGATGCTCATTGCACAGTGCGCTCAGTGCGCTATTTCCGAACGTGCCCTAGATGTCGAGGGTTAAACTATAAAGCATATAGGGTTTGAGTCTAGGCGAAATAAAAAATAAAAAAATATCCACAGAGAAAATATTGATAATACAAAGTAGATTCAGACAGCTGCGCTACAGTACGTTAACCAGGAATCGGGTTTAGCCAACATTACCTCAATTATTCAGGCAAGTTCCATGACATTTTTGTGTCTTTGGAGAAAATGTAAACAAACACAAAGTCTAAAAATAAAGACTTTAACGGCAAAGCACTTAGAATGTGAGCATTGTGCTGCATAGACACTTCCTGAGGTTAATGTGGCAACACAGCACTGCTCAAAAGCGGTGTGTGTGTGTGTGTGTGTGTGTGTGTGTGTGTGTGTGTGTGTGTGTGTGTGTGTGTGTGTGTGTGTGTGTGTGGTGTGCGTGTGCGTGTGCGTGTGTCACCAGGAAGGCAGGAACTACTGTAAAGTGCAGTGTGGTATTAAATGCAGACAGACAGACACACAGACATAGACTCAGAAAGCAGCCAGGATTCAAATGGCCATTTAGAGACCTCTCGGATTAAAACGCCTCCTATCTGCTCTTCCTTTATCCAGGACAGCTACAGTATATGCTGAGCCCGAATGCTCTATTTCAGTGGTTCTCAAACCTTTTCATGTTAAGCACCCACAAATTAATTGTGTGTCTGGCCGCGGACCCCCCATCTGACAACATTTTGTGCCAGAGGCCTCCATACAAGATTTGTGTTGAAAATATAAATAGGCCTACAGTATATACAATACAAATTTATATAAGCGTAATATCTAAATAACTACTGTACAAACTGAAAACGCGGTCCGATGCGACAATCAATTTGCATTCTGTCAATTTGTAGCTGTCATGTAGAAAATGTTGCATTTCGGTTCAGATGTCGTCACTATTAGTACAGCTTGAGAGTGAGAGTAGACTATGTTGGAAAGCAGCATAGGGCTGGTGTTTGTGCGTGCGTGCGTGCCATACACGTGTACATTCAGGCTCATCGGCTGGCAGCAGGATGGAAGAGTGGTCTGTCTTGTGCTGCTGTCTGTCTTGTCTGGTGGAATTTATCCTGAGAGACATCCTCTGCTCTAAACGAGGGGATCTCAAAGGACCCCCCCATAGCCACAGACTCTGGCTGCCCCACCCCACATCCCCATTACAAAATGATTTGGAAAAAACATGAAAAGCTTTTGCACTACTACAACTTCAACCGTAAGTCTCACAAACAAAGTTATGTTTTTTTTTTTTTTTTTTTTTAGAGAGAATCTATCTGTGGTTCCAGATAGATTCCAACTTACGAGCACACAGCCGATATAGAGTTGGTTGGAGCACCCACACAGCCAGGCCGGAGGTATATAGAGTTGGTTGGAGCACCCACACAGCCAGGCCGGAGGTATACGGCCCAGGCTCCAGTGGTGGGCAGGAATTTCACCCCGCTGCGCCACCCGGACGGACGCCCCTCCAAAGTCGCCATCTCTATCTTCTTAAAATAATAGGGGACTGGCCTAATGATCCGTCTGGCATCACAAGGGACAAAAAAATTTGATATCCAGGTGATATTATATTTGATGTTTTGTATCGATCATGATCTTCAATACGTCATTTAGCAGGAACTCATATTGAAAAACACATACAGTAAATGATGGCGTGACACTGGAGCTAGGGAGTGATGTCACTAACTCCCATACCGGCAGCGCTGGACAAAGTATACTCAACTCTTTAAAAATGAACACACACACACGCTCCTGCTGCTTCACTTTAGCTCTCTTGAAAACATTAATATCCACACGAGACACGAGCATGTGCCATTTAAAGCTGTACTATGCAAAGAGCAATTTTTATTATTTTTATGGGCAACCTTTCTGCAGCATTCCATCATTTGGTGCCATGGTTTGTGTGCGTGTGTGCGTGCAAATGTGTGGATATAAATTCTAAAACACCTAGGTAAATGCACAATTAGCCATATACACAGTGTGTGTATATATATATATATATATATATATATACACTGTATATATATGTATATATATATACACATATATTTCTTTTTCCAGAACATTTGAAGTAGCACATACAACAAATGTACTATGTATAGGGATGCTATTCCATGCCCTTCACTCGTGTAGGCCTACTCATAACGGAGTAAAAGAATAGAGGAATATGGTACTGTACATGAATTATCCATGCGTGGACTACATGAAAGATATTACCAGATATATATTTGACTTTCTTTGTTGCTGAGGAAAGGTATTGTAGTGCAGAGAGCTTTGTTACTTTGCTATTCTACCCTGCAGCTCTCTCTCTCTCTCTCTCTCTCTCTCTCTCTCGCCTGCCCTCTGCACTCTGCCGGCGGAGAGAGAAGTAGGCCTGGTGCGTTGTCATAAATGTTGCATTTCATTCTCTGTTCTGAGATTTGCGACAGTGTTTCACGTATAGCCTCTCCTTTCCTGCTTGCCTGTGTTGTTTTTCCTGCCTCTGTGCCTCAAGATCATCCAAGTGCACGTGTACAAGCTCATGCCCTAGACTCTTTTATGCGATGCTGTGGCCCGTGGTATGGCATAGGGATTTCACAGAATGATCAAAAATGTGACTATTGAAATATCAAAATGACATGAATTAGTAGCAATATATCTACAGCAGATATACAGCTGTGAGCTTGTGGGGTCATGATTGATTGTTGTCAAATCATTTCATAAAGTACGCGGCATAGTGCCATCACTCAATGCAGGTGGATAATAAAACATCAGCACTCATGCCAGAAAGGAAGAAAGGCAGACAAAAAATAAGACTCAACGCTTGGCTACTACAAGGCATTTTAATGAGAAATGCAGAGAGTTGCTAGTTTGTCGTATTGGATAGACACATTTTCGGCTATTCTAATTATTTTTGGTATGGCGGATGGCGGTGGGATTTGTTCTTGCCCTTGTTATTTTAAACATATTTGGTGCCCTCCACCTATACCGGCTCTCTTTAGCTTCAAGCCTCCAAACACAGAATTGGAGTTGATGTGTGCTTTGTAATGCCATCAGCACAGTTATTGGGTCAACTAAATCTTCCCCCCCACCCGAGGAGCGAGTGCTGGCTATCTTTGCGGCATCGCTGCCACCTCATCAGAATGATGTACCTTAATTCTACACCTCCAACACTACCCACTACCTCTGTCTCTCTGTCTGTATCTCTCCCTCTCTCTCTCTCTCGCGCTCTCTCTCTCCCTTGTTTCGTGCCCTCGAGCAATCCCAGAAGCCTCTCTCTCATCATCACGACATCTTAGATCTTCAAGATCAGTTGGAATTTTTTCCAACAGCACCTTCTTACATCTCTACACTCTGTGTGTGTGTGTGTGTGTGTGTGTGTGTGTGTGTGTGTGTGTGTGTGTGTGTGTGTGTGTGTGTGTATGTGTGTGTGCATGCATGTGTGTGTGTGTGTGTGTGTGTGTGTGCGTGCAGCCGTGCATGTCTTTGTTTAAAGAGGCATGAAACCCCCTTTTCCAAATACATTCATCAAACTACACAATCATTTTAGGCGTGGCCACCAAGGAGGATTCACATAACCAACTGGGTTTACTGAAGTAACCTCGAGTTGGTTGAAGTTCTTCTCTCCATCCCCGTATGGGAATGGTATAACCCCCGTATCGTTATCACATGTTGAATAGGACACCCCCCTTCACAGGAGCGTATACATCAACATAGTACACATCCCAGGGCAGGAGATAAGGCATAAGGGGATAGCTAGGTCACCGACCCAGTAGCCTACTAGCCTGATCACTATCGTCAGGATTCAAATGAAAAAAAGAAAAAAAAATATATATATATAAACTCAAACATCTCGAGCTTGTGGATCTGATTGATTATTTTGTGTGACATCTTGTGTCTTGTGAGTTCTCATACCTTAGATCTGCCAAGCAGATTTGGTGTAGAGGCCAGGGAAACAATTAGGGGGCCTATAGTAGCCCTGAGGGAATTGGGTCCAGTAAGGGTGGAAGTGTTTAAAACTCCTTTCTTTCCATTCTCACAGTCATGCAAATTTAAGCAAACACGCATGCACACACGCACGCGAACACACACACACACGCACGCGAACGCACGCGAACACACACACACACACACACACACACACACACACACACACACACACACACACACACACACACACACACACACACACACACACACACACACACACACACACACACACACACACACACACACTCCTTTGTAGTTGCCATTCAGAATATTTCTGGTATGTGGTGGTCAATGGAAGGGGTAGAATAATGAAATATTAATACAAGCTATTGTGTTCAGGCATGCTGGCAGCGACTGATTGTCTGCTTAGTGCTCGCACGTGCATGTGTGTATGTGCGCGACTGCGCGTGTGTGTGTGAGAGAGAGAGGAGGGGATAGTATTTATGTCCAGTGTCTTGAGCAGCAGCAGTAGCAGGACTGTGGCTTATGTATTTTTTTTCCAGCGCTACAGTAGGTGCACCGGGTCTTCCGAGAAATGCATGGCGCCACCATTGATTTGGTTCAATATGATGGAGTAAGCTGATCAGCTTTGAAAGATAGACGCACGTGTACGAGCGTGCGTTCGCACGGATATCACATTTATTTCGTCGCTGTCGGGCAGAAAACCAGAAACCTCTCAGGTCCATGTTCTAACTTTTTGCATAAATTAACTCTTTCTCGTAAATTATTGCCCTAAACTGCAGCGTCACACAAAAGCATCAAAAAGCTGATCTGCAAGCTCTAAATCAAGGTTAGATCTGCACATTTTACTACTTTTGAATTTGAACCCTGGTAAGTAAAAGTTTTGGACATGCAGTATGAGGTTTCCACCCTACAAGGACGATATACATGATCTGTGTGTGTGTGTGTGTGTGTGTGTGTGTGTGTGTGTGTGGTGTGTGTGTGTGTGTGTGTGTGTGTGCAGAGAGAGAGAGAGAGAGAGAGAGAGAGAGAGAGAAAGAGAGAGAGATTATTAGCCATGCCCTCTCTGCCCCCAGAGGCGATGCGTGAAGATGGTTGCGATAATTCAACCAGTACAAATGATCCCTCCATTAATAGATTTTAATGAAATCCTAATTGCCAGCTTAATACACTCGCCCCGTTTTTTATGGGGACATAAGTAATAGGCGAGGGGGACACGGAATTATTTTATTCCGATATTTATTACGCCCATTTGACTCCTTTGCAATAAAGTTTCCAAATTAGATCCATGCTGAAAATGATCTAACAAATGATATCATTTGGATCATCTAATTAGATGGGACTGTCTCGCCTCCCGCCTTGACGGAGACGACTTAGCTCGCCGTAATAAAGGCGAAGATATGATATTATGATGGGAGGTGTGGGGGTCTCTGATGGGACCCTCCATACAGTATAGAAGATACTGTATGATATTATGGTGGGAGGTGTGGGGTCTCTGATGGGACCCTCCATACAGTATAGAAGATACTGTATGATATTATGATGGGAGGTGTGGGGTCTCTGATAGGACCCTCCATACAGTATAGAAGATACTGTATGATATTATGATGGGAGGTGTGGGGTCTCTGATGGGACCCTCCATACAGTATAGAAGATACTGTATGATATTATGATGGGAGGTGTGGGGTCTCTGATGGGACCCTCCATACAGTATAGAAGATACTGTATGATATTATGATGGGAGGTGTGGGGTCTCTGATGGGACCCTCCATACAGTATAGAAGATACTGTATGATATTATGGTGGGAGGTGTGGGGTCTCTGATAGGACCCTCCATACAGTATAGAAGATACTGTATGATATTATGATGGGAGGTGTGGGGTCTCTGATGGGACCCTCCATACAGTATAGAAGATACTGTATGATATTATGGTGGGAGGTGTGGGGTCTCTGATAGGACCCTCCATACAGTATAGAAGATACTGTATGATATTATGGTGGGAGGTGTGGGGTCTCTGATGGGACCCTCCATACAGTATAGAAGATACTGTATGATATTATGGTGGGAGGTGTGGGGTCTCTGATGGGACCCTCCATACAGTATAGAAGATACTGTATGATATTATGATGGGAGGTGTGGGGTCTCTGA
>NC_139711.1:28434984-28559984 GCF_964188405.1 Protomyctophum parallelum | reverse complement strand
ATATTAATATATATATTATCATAATATACCAGTAAGACGCCTGAGGGGGCGAGAAAACTACAATTGGCTATGCAAGCGCCTGCGGGTGGCCAGGCAACGAATGTTATACAGGCCGAGGGAGTTACCCTGTGACGCACTTAGAGAATAACGCTATTGGTAGCCCTTAGCATCGCTAGCTTAGCTCCCACTTCGTGCTACTTAGATTTTGCCAACCCAGTCCATAGACTTTATCGGCATATAGCGCTGGCTGGACTCAATCTCTTTCACGGCTCGCCTGAGTCAAGAAATAATAGAAGCGCTACTAAATATGTGACGTTACGTCATTCAAGAAAGGACGGAAGATTCCCTTTATGTATGTCTCAGGATGGCAGGGATAATGGCTTCAGCGGTTTCCCTAATCCGCTTAGCCAGACTGCACATGAGATCCTTCCAACAATGGAAGGGGCGAGGTCGCGTGCACGCATCCGCCTTATGGGTGACACCAGACTGCTGGGCGAGTCTTGCGCTTTAGCATGGGGGGTCAGATCAACATATGGAATTAATTCTTTACTGGCCATATATGGAGCGTGTCTTGAGTGTAGAGGATTTGATGAGGTCAGATCAACATATGGAATGTCAGAACAGGTCAGCTCCATATGGAGATTAAAGTCACAGTCGCGGCAGTGTCTTGAGTGTATAGTGTTTGATGAGGGCCCAGGTAGGGCCGGGCCTTATTTTCCGGGCCTGTTGAGAACTTCGCGGCTGCACTAATAACTTTGGGGCAGGCCCGTCTATTTTGAATGGACAGGTATCAGTCAAGAGGGAGACATCGAAGAGGAAGGATGGATGGGGAAGGATCAACAATTCAACATAAGCAATGTCAGAACAGGTCAGCTCCACATGGATATCTAAGGGTTTGTAGGCCAAAATTGATGACATCAGGGATCTCCATATATGGGTATTCCCATATATGGGCTTAATATTGATCCCTCAAGTGTTGGGTGGGAGGAAAGTCCTCTTGGTGGGGGCTCCTCACTGGCAGGTGAGTCAGTATAGGATACAAGGGCAGCAACGACACAGAAATGTGTGTGGGGAGGAAATATTACGTTTAGTTTTCCTTCATCTGTTCCTAAATGATTTGAACAAGACTTTTCACCACTCCCTTAGGCAGATGGGGTTAACCTCTTAAACCCCATATGGTTGAGTGGAGTCCCCCAGGGCTCTATGCTAGTGTATTTTCTGTTCTTGTGGTGAAAGCTTTCGCTGAAAATAGCGATGCGACTCATTGTGAGCTTATCGATCCACTATTTCCTGCGGACGCTTTCACCACAATACGGATGCAGGGATTTAAGTGGTTAAGTGAATGACACTTAACTGTCATACAGTAGGCTACATTTGACTGGAACATGGCACTTTATTCTGTGTTTATTTGTTGTTGTTTTTTTTACAAAAAATAGAACGTTAAGCGATTTCTTTCCTGCAGGGCAAGGCAAAGTGCGTGCCAGCATGTGCTTTGTAAATCACATTTTTGAGTTGTGCCTGCTGGGCCGGTGTGAGTTGTGCGTGTGCAATTTGGCATGTACTGTACGTGCGTGAGCATGGTATCTCATCATTTCTGCCGTGCGGTCACCCACTCTCCTCATCTTGTGTGTGTATGTGTGCGTGTGTGCTTGTGTGCGTGTGCATGAGCTCGTATGCTTGCAATTTGCTTTCCCTTGTTCATGCTCAGGTTTATCTGGTGTTCTTCTCATCATCCCACAAAAAAGAATACATTTAATAAATGAAGCCCCCTGCTATCAAAGCAGTGCAGGTGGAGTATTAGGGTTTTCACAGTTGAATCATTCACTGTGTTTAAAATGCAATCAGACTTAAAAGTAGGTTAACCCAAATTCCTGCTACTTTGGTGCAGACTAATTTGTGATAACACCGCGGGTGATGCTTGCGCCTCTGCTATTTTCAGCACACACCTCCACTATACTAAGCTAAAAGTAAAAAAAATTAGTTATTTTTCCAGCCGGGCTGGGAGAGTGCTAAGGACTAAGGAGAGACACAAAGGCATTCATTTATTCCCAGCCGCGTGATTTGGCCTGGCAGACCAAGCAGCCGCTGATCTGTTCTATCGTCTCTGTCGGGAGGAAACCTTATTATGTCTAAAAACTATTACTTTTCAGGATTCAAATTCAAAAACAGCAAAAGTAGCTGATCTGAAATCTGGAAAAGCGTCAAGCTTGTGGATCTTCTTGGGATGCTATTGTGTCACGCTGTAGTACAGGGCGTTCATTTACGAAGAAAAACACAGAATTAATTGACAATTAATTTAGTACTCAAAATTTGAATTCTGTGTGGGTTACTAAATTACAGTTGTCCAATATATCGTCTCTGTCGGGTGGAAACTGTTACTTGTCCAAAACTGTTACTTTTCAGGAATCAAATAAAAAATGGGCAAAAGTAGCAGATCTAAGCTCAACACGTGGTGCTAAGCGACGTGGTTCGAGCTTGTGGATCTGATACTTTTGATGCTTTTGTGTGACTCAGTACTAGTATAATCAAGTAGGGCGATAATTTGCAATAACATCAAAATCGTGCAGTGTGAGGGGTGCTCTTATCATCATACATGATCACATTCCGTCCAATCACTTTTGGATGTCCTCACTTTTTATCTTCACTTTTAGCCCTCAGCCAATCAAATCATCAGAGGTACACACTACACACGTACAAACTACACACAAAGCTGGGCATAAAACAAACCCAACAACAACAATATAAGCATGATATCGAGTTGAAGTCGGAGGGAGGGAGGTAGGAAAGGACGAGAGGAGGTAGGAAAGGAGGAAGGAAAGGAGGGACGGAGGGAAGTTAGCAGCGACCTCCCTCCCTCCTAACCTTACGTAGGGAAGGAAAGGAAGCAGAGACAGGAGGGAGACGTTGTTGATCAATTATTCAGCTCGCCGTGCACTTTGGTTTCCTGGAAGGGTCCCGGTGCAGTGCAGTCGGCAGGGCAACGGATTGGTGTTTGGGTGGGGGAAGGGGTGGGTGTTAGTCTCCGGTGGACTCGGGTTCAGCGGCCAAACACAACCCCCCCCCCCCCCCCCCCCCAAAGCACACACACAGCTAAGTACACACACGCACACACATGTGTGTGCGTGCGTGCGGGGAGGTGGGGGGGTTTGCGTGGGTGTTTGTCTATATGTATGTCATCTACATACACGCACAAACACACACACACACACACACACACACACACACACACACACACACACACACACACACACACACACACACACACACACACACACACACACACACACACACACACACACACGTGCGCAGATGATCGGATGATCAAAGCGCCAGTTGCATCATGACATGGGAGAGCTCATCGGAGTCTTGGGTGAACAGCGTTAATTATCGCTTGGCTTTGATCCGACAACTCCACCAGACAAACTGTCCGTTTCATCTTCCTCTGTTCACCGTTCCCTCACGGACGCTAATCTGAAGGAAATATATATTTATATAAAACAAATTCACCCCAATTACATCAAGGCACGTCTATTAATGGCACAATTGCAGCAAGATGTTAAGATGTTTGCCTTTCACCTTTTGTCGTTCCCCAAATCGCTTAAACACTCTTGAAACTTGAACCTTGAAACTATTGTAGTTTTTTGGAGCAGTTTAAAACCCATTCTGGGCAGGAACCCCTTTTGGTGTTTTACCCCTTCAGGCAGGGAACCCATTTCTGGGTTCTGTATAGTAGACAGTATTAAAAGATTTAAATAAATTGATGCTGCTATATAAAGAAAGAAAGAAAGAAAGAAAAGAAAGAAAGAATAAAAAGTGGAACAAATGGAGATGGTTTCAGCCAGACAACAATACGTTGCTGTATTCAACAACAATATCCAAAAACCGGGGTGTGTGGGGCATGTACTTGTGTGTATAAAACCGGTGTGTGCGTGTGCGCTGGGAACCCCGCAGTTAAAGTGAGGGCCCCGGCTAGACTGTCTGCTGAAAAGTGGGTCAGCGGCTCTCATCTGGGGCCCCCCAGACGTCTGGGGGCCCCCCAGACATCTCCCCAGATGAATAAGTCAGTGGAGCAGCCGTGATACCAGCATGGTGCTGGCACCGGGCTTCACACCACACTTATACCCAGCATGCACCATGCTTCCTGGGGTTGGACGGAGCAAAGCTGCATGGGCAATGATGAGGGGGGTTTGGTGGGGGGTTATATTTACCCAGCATGCAGTAGATTTCCTGGGGTTAGATCAAGCCAAGCCTATCCAACGTTGAAGCTGCCACTATACCTACTGGCGAAAAGTGGAACTGCAGCACGTTCATGGAGGTGGACGGACGTTCAGTGACGCCACGTGCGTCATCCCGGACAGGGCTTAGCTTCCGCTCACTCGAGCCATTGAGTTATAATTGTACTTGTGGCAGTCTTCCGGGTGCTTCAAAACGCCACTGAGCAACTTCCATCGAAATGAATAGCGGTTCGGTCTCTATCCTTTTATTCCTCTATGGGTTAGATACGAGGCTTGGGGGGTAGCATTGACGGGCAACCCACACGTCCACGGGCACGGACACATGCACAAACACACGCATATACATACTGTATAGTATAGACCTACTGTACACTCACATGCAACACACACACACACACACACACACACACAAGGCGCACTGCCTTGGCATGGAACACTCATTACGTATTGAACATATGAGCTGCCTTTTACGTTTGTTCATCCTTTGTTTTGTCTTTTCTTTGTTTTGTTTTCACAGTTAACGTATACCATCAACACATTGGCGCTCCCCCTCAAACCCAAGAACCCCCCCCCCCCTCATGGCATTTGGGTGTGATTTCTCTCATTAGCTCCTCTGGTATTCCAGAATGACGGTGATCGATTAGCTGAAACGATCCGCACGCCGTTTCTGTGACTGATGACTTGCGTCTGCGCTTGTTCCCCCCGTTCAACATTATGCAAGGATCATGCGGGTTAATGAAAAAATGCAGCAGAGTGTTGCCGGGTAAATAATGGTCCATCTCCTGTATTATGATGTTTTTTTATTCATTTTGCTGTACTACTGTAGCCTATACGGTACGAGGGGCACGCCGGGTAGACTCACCGACTCATCGGAGCGGTGCTCAGTTCTACGTCTCGTTTTGTTCTCAGCTATTTGTGAATATCAATTTTTTATTTATTTTTTATTTTTTAACCAATGTCAGCACTTGCTTATTCATTTTTAACGCGCATTAAACAAGGTTCCATTACAAACCTATGATGGACTCACATTGTGCGGCATGTTTGCAATGTTATAAAATAAAACATATTGTTGTCATTGCGGGGCATAAACCTTTTTGTACAAAAGTGCTTACTTTTCAGGAAATGTATCCAATGTAGTTTTTGATATAGTCACAGGCCCTTGTATTTAGTATAACCAATTTCAAAGCATAGTAAATATTTTATACTTTTATAAAAGATTCAAAGGGAATTGCACGTTATGCACATCCACATGCAGACTATTCTTTCTTTTTCAATATGTATAAAATCCACAGACTATCTTAACCACTTTCAACCATTCCCACTATTCTGGGCGTGTCATTATTGGAAAATAGGTAATATATTTCAAAAGAAAATAAACAATGAACAACTAAATGCAGCATGACACAATGGTGAGCTTTAGATTGTCCGTTTTCACTACTTTTGTGAAACTAGTTTCACAACTAGGAACTGCATGCAGCTGTACAAATAATAGTGGTGCGAGTAAAAAAACAACATAGGCCTACAATATTCCCCTCTGAGATGTAATGTCTTGAGTACTGCAAAGCAATGACAAAATGCTTAAGTGAAGTAAAGGTATACCTCAAAAGTGTAGTTAAGTAACAGTAGTCGACTACATGTACTTTGTTACTTTCCGCCGCTGGATTGCATGCAGAGAAACTGGGTCATGTTCAACTACAGGTACAACTACAACCTCGTCAACCTGCACATGGAGCAGGTGTGCAACGGGCCTGATGTGCCGCTTCAGCACAGTTACTGTTTTAGTACTTTGCAAAGCATGTACAAAAGTATATGTGCAGAGATGCCAACACTAATACACTATACCGCTGATGTCAGGAAGAAACCTCTTAACTCCCTATTATTATTATTATTATTATTTTATTTTTTTGTAAATTAAAGAAATTATTAATATGTCACACAAAAGTGTCAAAAGTAGCATATCCACATGTTTTACTTTTGCATCCTGAAAACAGTAACAGTTTCCACCCGACAGAGACGATATGCAGCAGGCCATGTGCACATGGCCTGCTGTCCATGTGCACATGGCCTGCTGTCCATGTGCACATGGCCTGCTGTCCATGTGCACATGGCCTGCTGTCCATGTGCACATGGCCTGCTGTCCATGTGCCATGTGCATCTTGGCCGCACCTCGACAGTCTTCCATTGAGTTTTGAGCTGCGATCTGCTATTCTCATGTCGAGGGGCCTCTGGTCTAGCAGTAGCATATATCATCGGTAGGCAGGTTTGTTAACGCAATTTCAAACATTTATAGTTTTGTTAATGTTTTATTAATGCAAGAGCAGTGGCTTCTATTTTGAGTGAGCCAACTTTCCAGGAAGAGACAGGCTGTGTAGTTTCTATTAGCTTGGAATGTAGGCAGGCTTCTGAATGGTCCACAGCCCACGTGAGAAGCAAGCTACCATAGCAGCTGACAGAAATGGTGCTATCTTATAAATGAGCAGAAGTGACAACCAATTATACAAAGATAGGTTAAAAACGGGTGAAGTGGTCTATAGGTTACAAGGAATCCTGTAGATTGTCTATTATTTCCGCCAAAGACGTTTGTTGTAGAGGGATATACTAGCAGACCTACCATGGAGCCCTGGGAGACCTCAGTCCACTAAGTATAAGTTTCCCACCGCCATTGACAGTCTAAATGTATATGGCTGTAATTGCATTTTCCCCCACCGTAATGTTAATTTGTTTTAACTAGTAACTCAAAAGTGGCTTTTAAAATGATTCAGCATGCATATTCAATTGTTGCAAATAATTGTTAAAGCATGGCATGTCACTGTGTTTACAAGAATGTGTGGCTAAACTTACAGTACTGTAACAACCTAATGCAGTATGCTAACCAATACTAATAGGCAGGGGATTAATGCAGTCATTTGTAATAAACAAATATAGTGTGCACTTGCCGACTGTGCAGTGCGACTGTGAATTTATTTTGTAAATCCAATGAAGCCAAACAGATTCAGAGTGCAATGTGCGTTCCTGGGTGTTGCTTTGTGTATTCTGACTGCCATGTATCCGTGTTGTTGTTGTTTGATCTCCTCCACAGAAATTACACCTCTGAAATACCTTTTTGAGCACTCGGCTGAAGGTCGCAAATCCACAGCGGCGGTATTGTAAGCCTAGTATAGGCTACTACTGTAAGTAGGCGACTTTTATATGTCTCACGTTGACGGATGGATGTATGTATGTCCAAAACTGTGGCTTTTCAGGAAATAAAAATATAAAATAAACTGTGTACCAATGAATCCAGTGTAGTTAAGATTTATGGGTAGATTTTGAAGGTGCGTTTTACCAATGGAAATACATAAATTGGCCTCGCTCTGCGCACATTCGTATTATGAAAGGCATATCGGCCCGTGTTGAACGCACTGGCCCGTGTTGAACGCACACTAGGGCATTCATCAAAAAATCGATTTATCGATTTATCGATAAACGAGTCACGAGTCGACTCGCAGCAGCGCGAGTCGAAAGTTGAGCTTTTTTTTTTTTTTCCTTTTTTCATTGCATTCAGAACGCGCCCTTAATTAAAAACCAAATGCAGCTGTGTAGGCTATGTGGCTCTCAGCGCGCGGTGTCCCACTATTGACTGGCTGAAGTCTGTTTGAACTGCGCTGTGTCAGAGAAGTAACAGATAGAAGCACGCAAACGTTACCCCCAAACGATATCCCCCTCACCTCCGTGCTGGAAATATAACGTCTGGGTTCCCGAGGCTACATTCATGCTGACGCAATGACTGTCTGTTTCTGGCTAAGCTTTACGCGCAGGGCACATGAACCTCTCCGTCTCCGGTCAGTGCGGGTTGTTGTTTATTTGCATGGCTCAGAAAATGAGTAACAAACTAACATGAGAACGTTATCGAGTTGTTGGAGGAGGAGGAGGAGAATAATAATGTTATATCTCTTATTGTGTGCTGCACTGCTGCTGCGCTGTGTGCCAATACCACTACTTTACCTGGATAACATCATCTTTTCATTTTGACATGATTCACATGAAATAATAATCCTGTACCGGAACCGCGTGTAGCGTTTGGTTTCACAAAATAGCCTACAGCTGCTGCTGCTAAAGATACCAAAGATTGGACATTTTTAAACGACGCAAAACTTAGAATTCCCCTCTTGCGTACCAGTGCCACGTGTCCCGCGGACCGGCACCGGTGTTTGGGAACCTCTGATATAGATGATGCATGCACTGTGACTGTGTCATATTGGAGAGGCCACTGAATGCGCAGTGCTTTGTTTGACATGCTCCGTATTTGAGCGCGCGGCACCTCCACCCGCCCCTGTCAAATACCCCGCGCGTCCGCGTCCGCGGCACTGTTTGATTTGACACTTGAGCGGCTCTGTGAGGCTGCTAGAGTGTTGCCATGTCTGTTTATTATAAGCGGCTTATTTTTCTGTAAAGTTGCTTTCTGTAGACTGTGTGGTTGCTTTTCTTGTTTCTAAAGTGGTTATTTGGGCTTTTCTCCTAATGTTGTTTAAACCAGTGATCCTCACACAGCACATTCCCATGTCAAGGATCCCCAGATGAATGCATTTGCCCAACTAAGGACGGCTAATCCAAAAATTAAATAAAAAGATTACTTTTGAAAATAGCAGATCTATACCAGCTCACAATGCAACACATTCATTCATTAAAACTATGAACTCTGACTGCAGGGGGATATATAATGATCATTATAACAATGTGCAAGAACATATTTAAAAAGAAGGAAGAACTTTATATTTGTGGACAATCAAAATATGTTTTTTTATTTTAATGTGGTGTCATTCAAATTAATCTGGATATGGCAGACTCACTATTTAGAAAATAAAAACATGGCACTTCATTTAAAATAGGTTACAGACCCCTGTTATATGCGCTTCTTTTGGGATTATTTTTATAGACCTATTTAGTTGTTTCTATGGGACATGGCAACACTGCAACAGCTGCTCTCTGCTGGGCAAAGAGAGAGGCTTTCTTTGTTAAAAATGTTGAGATTAGAAACGGCCATAATTCTTACATTTCTCAACCTTTAAAAAAAATAAAAACATCTCCATAATCCTTGGGAACTTTGCTTTCATACGCTATATCACACCCGATTCAAGTCTTCTTAAATAAAATGCTACGAGCGAACTCAGCGAAGACCATACCATCGGGGCCACAGCATTACGCAGCACGCATTCAACTCATTCCTTCCTCGTGATTTGAATGAAATAAAATATAATAAACGTTATTTTACTGGGTTTTTTTCAATAGAAACAAATAAAGAGCGTGTGTAGGCTACTGTGTGCAAGTGCAACAGTGCATATACATGCATGCACTAGGCTATATTTCTTCCGTGTCGGGATGGTGATTGAGCTCTTCAAGTTCACAGCCCGTTTGTCTTTCAGAAAAAAACGTTGATATTAGCCTATAAACACTCATGGTTCTCTCATTTCTCAACCGTTTTATTAAATGTAAAAATCTCCATATTCCTTAGGAATCTTGCTTTCATTCGCTGTATGGTACATGGTTATATCGTTATCGAATTAAACAATATCAAACGAACTTGCATGTTCGGGGGGGTTAGACGATTCTGGGAACATTACGCATGGATTGCCAATTTGCAAATATGCTGCTATCTACTCGCAGTTCCATTCCGATCTGAAAGGTATAGGTGGGTCTGTTCTTTTGAGGCATAAAGGTGATAGCATGCAGTGCAATAGGAATAATTAACCCAAATGTGACAAAGTCATGTCATGTCTTCTATGGTGCCAGCCTGAAGAAATGTATTACCACGATCCCCAAAGTGCGCATTCCGTATGTGACATCAGCTGACTGGTAAATAGAATAGTAGGCTACAGACATGTTGATTGGGTACGTCTCAAACACGCCTTAAACACACCCATGACTAATTCAAGGCCGTTTTGCACACTCCGCGGGGTGTCAAAAGCGCTTCTTAACATGCCCAAAATTGCAATATGACATACCACACGCCCCCAGATCATAATACTGTAATTAGAGTAGTAATATAGAAGTAAGTAAAATAGAAGTCCTAAATCAACCCCTTAGTCTCAAGCTCTTGTTAAAGCTTTAATTATAAACCCACAGACAGAATTAACCACGTTCCCTTTCACTTAGAAAAACTAGACCTGTACGTGCCCGTCGCAATCGGGCACCGGCCTACTTGGGAACGATATGCAACTTGGGAACCTAATGATATGCGTTGTCATAGTACCCGTTTTAACTGTCAGCCGGTGTCCCACATGGAGATATGTGTATGTGCCTGTGTCTGAAGACTGCAACCTGACTGTGAAAAGTGTACTTGGCAATCAATTCGGCCCACTGGCAGAGCCTGATTGGTTGAGCCTCAATTGGCTGAGGCAGAGGCTGGAAATTGCACAGGTGAAAAGAGTTGGCCTCATTAGGCCCACTGGCAGAGACTGGCCCAGGTGAAAGGAGGCCCACTGGTAGAGCCTGACCAAAGCCTTTTTTGGTAGTTCTGGAGAACTGTGGGTCTGACCGACTCTATACCGGGCACTGCGTGGATTGTGTGTGTCGATTGTGATGTCAGTGGGTCAACCAGTTCTTGAGTTACGTGCACACGTAACTCACGCACACGCACACACACACACACACACACACACACACACACACACACACACACACACACACACACACACACACACACACACACACACACACACACACAGAGACAGAGCATTTATACTAGGATATAATGAAAACTAAAAATATAGGCAGATCGTCGCTGTCGGGCAGAAACCTCTTATCTCCATATTTTTTACTTAACTTTAAAAAAGCATCAAAAGTAGCAAATCCGCAAGTGAGATTGTATTGGTCTGCTACTTTTGCTGTTTTTATATTTTCACTTGAATCCTGAAAAGTAACCATTTTGGACGTATGAGGATTCCAACCGACAGAGACGATACCTAACACCATGCAGGATACAGCAAACCCAAAGCAATAAACGGCAGATCTCCCCACAAAGCGTCTTGGGATTGCGATCGCAGAGTTCCCATCCCTTCCCTCCCTTCCTCCCACGTCCAATAAATGACGGAGTAAAGCGGGGTTAGCCGAGTCAGATCAGCCGACGCATTAGATTCCATTATTGCTTTATGCCGGGGACACCGACCGCGCCGTTATTGCTTTGGGACGTCCCCCACAGGAGGCGCGACACACTGTTGGATGGAAACCTCGTACGTTCAAAACGGTTATAGTTTGTTTTTTTCTTCAGAAAATGCAGGAAAAAAGAGCCTGTGTTTCAAACGATGCATCCAGTGTAGTAATTATAAAGTCAAATTCGTCACAAGTTCTATTTTTTTAAACCACAGACACACTTAACCACTTTTCACTTGTAGCTTCAGCTTGTACATCGGCCATTCTTGCTACTCTTGTGTGACACAACAACATACAAAAACTAAAACATAACGTCATAATGTCAGGATTCAATTATATTAAAAAATAGCAAAAGTAACAGACCTACAAGCTACTTTTGATGATTTTGTGTGACACTTCGTAGTTCGTATGATCAAGTAGGGCATTCATTTGACAAAAAAAACACAAAAAGTTAGAATGCAGAGATGAGATACTACAATTAATTTTGACATACTTTTCCATTTTCGAGGGGACACGTAGGCCTAAGTAGGTTAGATTCAGGGTCAGATGGAGACGGTCGGGGACCCTCGGAGGAGTTTAGCTTCAATAAGAGCGGCCTTGTAGAGCACGGGGGTGGGGGCGGCAGAGGAGTGGAGAGAGAAAGAAAACATGACAAAGTTTGAGAGCAGAGGCGTGCTTATGGTGCTTATTAATTTTATTTATTTTTGTAAGGCCAGCAGGCCATGTACACATGGCCTGATGTCCATGTACACATGGCCTGATGTCCATGTGCACATGGCCTGCCCTGATGTTAGGTATATGTATGTATGACATTTGAGAAAGAGTTTGTATTGCCACAGTCAATATAACACATTTTACAAGCAAAAACAGCAGCACAAGATTTTCGTTTTTTGGTTATACACTTGTATATACATTTCTGGCTTGTGACAAAATACTGCAGGATATTATGCGGAGAACTTTTAACCCAAAGTCCAGAAGGGTATTGTCTATGGAAAAATGCATTGAAATCGTAGTGCCAAAGACGCGGGAACGAAAATATTTTTCTAAGCACCTTTTCAAGGGTTGCAACATGGCCTAATTCAGTGTGGAGGTAAAACACGGTCATCCAAGTACAGCAGGGTTTAAGTGGTTATAAAGCCTCTTTAACTGCATCATGATTGATTGGGTCAGCGATCCTCTGCTCTATGCCCGTAAGCAACGGGCACGCTAACGCACATGCAGTAAACTGCGTCAATAGTACAACCCCACACACACACACACACGCGCACACACACACACACACACACACACACACACACACACACACACACACACACACACACACACACACACACACACATCCTAAACAGACCAACTCAATTCACGTACAGCTTGTAGATTTGCTATTTCAGAATTTTTAATCATGAAAAGTAACAGTTTTGGACATAATAATGAGCCTTTCACCTGAAAGAGCCAATATTGTTGCTGTTAAGTGATTATTTTCTCACAAATGAATTCCCTACCTCACCGTTCTGTACTGTCACACAAATGTATCAGAAATTGCTGATCTACAAGCTAACATAATTGAACCCCTGAAAACTGTAATTTGACTGTGACTATATAATAAGTAAATATATTGGATCCATTAGAATTACCGTATTAGTCATCCCCCCCTGTATGTAGAACATCAGGAACAGGTTTAGAATGATAAACATCATAATTCTATTGTGCGAATAGTTTAGGAAACAAAGAGCTGGTATCGGGGGGACTTCATTCACACCGTTTCACAAACTCACCGACTGGGACTTGGCCTAGCAAACATCTTCAGTCATGAGATTTATATTTTGCTTGAATCGTCTATCTTTCATCTCCATCTCTGTGGTATTCTATTATGTGCACAAATGAATGGGAGTTTGTCACACGGGATGTAGTGTGATTATCAATGGCTTTTTACCCCGCGAGACACATGGAAAATGGCTTATGTCTGCGCACTGGCGTGATCCTAGCATCAAACGACAAGGGGCCGCAAGCTCTTTTGTGCTCTATTCGTTTTTGCAGTGAATGGGAACCTTTCAGCACACAATGCCTGTTTTGTTTGTGTTTTTCTGTGTGACTTTCAACAAGTTATTTTGCACCTTATGTGACCCTCTTGTTGTGACAATCTTTCCTTCTTACCGTATTTAGCCGTGCTGCCACGCGCCTTCAGGGGATAAACTGATAAAGTGAAGTGGTGCAACTCAGACTACTGAATGCAGGTCACAGCTACAGCAATCAATCAGTTTTGCTGATTCTTTTAAAAAGGGATGTGTTTTGGAAAAGAAAAAAGGCTAAGCTCAAGCCTCATTCACCAATACCTTTGTAAGTTTTCTTCTTGTATATCATCCTAAGTGAATTAAAGTTCAAACGTTCTTAAAAGGCGTATAACAATGTTCGTATGATGATGAATTCCAATCCTCATAATTTGAAGGGGTGTGCCAGTTAATCCCAATTCCTGTTTACATGCATCCTAATTACAATAGGAACTTGGAAGCATGGCCTGCAGTCACAACTGTGTGTGTATGGGGTGCAGCCTACCTTTTCACCCCCGGATGGGAGGGGCTGGAAGGAGCGTCACTTGTGATTGGGTGAGTGGGGTAGGGATTATTGTATAAAATAGGGTTAAAGTGGTTAAACTGTTCGTTGTTTTGCTGTGGACTACCTGGAACTCCCTCAAGGACCTCTGGTGGTCCCCAGACCGCACCTTAAGAACCCCTGCTCTAAAGATAATATGATAAAAAATACAATAATTGAAATCCTAGAATTCTTCCAATTGTAGAATTGAAGAAAACAAAATAAATAGTTATTTTACGCAAACACATCAGCACTCAAATATGCCTAAGAATGCTCAGCTAAGAAAACATTGGTATGATATGCCAAAATCTTCTTGAACAATGTCCTCTAAAGAACGGTTGGTGAAAAAGGCCCATTGAATTCCCAGTAGAAATGTGCTACACAAATGAACTTGCCTTAACAAAAGGGTAATTTGGTTGTTTTTTGTACGCTTTCCCTGGATGGTCCCTGGACCCCACTGAGTGTTTCACTAAACAGAACAGGTCAGGATATCCAATCAGGAGAAATAACCTCACAATCAGCTTCAAGTTTATATTGTTTGAGTTCCAACTTTGTCTCCTCGTTTTTATTTATTTATTTATTTCATCACTTCCAATTTCACTTGTTTATATCCTGTCTCTACCTTGCCCCCAAATTGACTTTTTCCCCTATCAATTACCCACCCCTTGAAGCCTTACATTTTATTTGTTTGCTTATTATCACATTCCATCACGGTGATGGATCCGATATTTTCTCCCCGATTCCGATCTTTTGAAAATCATGTGATCGGAGCCGATTTCCGATCACCAGTTCCGATCGGGACAACCCTAATATATATACTGTATATGTGTGACTGCTATACTGTATCAGCGATGAGACTGTTCACACAAGTAAGCTGTGTGTTCAAAGAATGACACTCTCTCTTTCACTCTAAAAGGGATTAAGGGAAAGCATGTTTCTGACTGAAATGTGCACACACACACACACACACACACACACACACACACACACACACACACACACACACACACACACACACACACACACACACACACACACACACACACACGTGTGCTGTGTGCGTGCACACGCGCAGTGCCAAGACAAACAGAGGGGAGAATAAAATGATTTGAAATAGAATTATTTCTGGTCCAGCGCACTAAGTAAAAATCAATTCCCCATTATAGAAATAGGATACAGAAAGGAATTAAAACTTAATGAGGTTTTCCGGCTAGTGGTCCAACCCACTTTCACCGTGGCCAGCCCTCGAGGTGCCGTGTGTGCAGTGTGTGTGTGTGTGCGTGCGTGTTTGTGCCGCTTGCGCGCATGTGTGAGTGAAGCTATAGAGTGCATACACGTGGTCACGTACAATGACGCCTATACGCGTGTGAGCCTCGTTTTTAAAATATTCCCCTTTTCACCAAGTATTGTATGCAGCAATAGCAGAGCTACAAGCTCTGCTATTCTATGTGAGCGATACGGTTGAGCGATGAAATATGAATTGGGTCTCTCTCTCTCTCTCTCTGTTGGCACTATTGATCTGGGTTGATCCGCGGTGACAAAAGACGACGCTTTTCATCTGACAGGCAATTAGATGAGCTGTGGTTCTTCCAGCACAGCCTGCGGAGATATGTGCTCTCTCTCTCTCTCTGGTGCTGGGTGAAGGAAATGGAGGACGGACGTGCGGATGTCTCAGACGACTCAAAACAAGGCCATGACTCTAACGGCCCCACACCTGTCTGTCTGTCTGTCTGTCTGTCTGTCTGTCTCTGCCTGCCCCTTCCATTACATTAACACTGCCACCGGCCAGCAGCCATCTTGTTCATCTTACAGGACTGATTGATTTTCCATCACTGGCTTTCACTAAGATGTCCTGGTGACCTAGTCTGGCCTGCCTGCCTGCCTGCCTGCCTGTCTGCCTGTCTGCCTGTCTGTCTGTCTGTCTGCCTTCCCACCCACCCGTCTGTCCGTACATATGCCTGTCAGACAGACAGAGAGTGCTAATTGATCACATGTATATGTGAAATGTTCCCTCAGTCCTACAGTGCGTTTCCTCAGAACTTCATAAAAATCGAATGATATGGATTTGGGAGGATATTTGACCAGTCTGCGATGGGGGGGGGGGGGGGGGGGGGGGGCTGGGTGGGTGAAGGTGTTCCAGCTCAGACAAACGAGCACCAGCAGCCATCTTGCTGCTGCACTCTGGGAGATGTAGTTACCCAAGTGACTGTCATGCTCTGACCATATATGGAAAATCCATGCTCTTTCCTGATTTTTGACTCAACACTGTCAAACCAAACTCAGCTTCTTCTATGCAACGGTAGAGTCTGTTCTCCTATACGGCAGTGAATGCTGGACTGGGTGCTACACCAAAAGGTTGCGTGCAGTATAACATCAGCAAGAGTACAAATGTTACCAACAATAATCTGTATGATGGGATGCCAAGGGTGAGCCAGAAAAAAGCAGCCAGGAGAATGAGACTAGCAGGGCACTGCCAAAGACACCAGGAGCTGCCAGACAGCCAACTAGTGCTGTGGGATCCAACACACGGGCACCAGTCACGAGGACGTCCAGAGCCCAGGCAGAGGCCTTTTTGGGGCGGTTCTGGACAACCGTGAGTCCGACCGACTGGGGTCGAAATGGACCCGTGCGGTCTGTAACTATATGAGAGTGTACAAATGGAACCAGTTTTACAGGATTTGTGAGTTGTGGACGTTGTGATTTGGACGTTGTGATTTGCACAAGTGGGGCACTAGTAAAATGTATTTAAATCATGCTCAACCCCCCGTTTCATATGCATACAATACTTGGTGAAAACGGCCTTGGAAGTGTACTGCTATCGATCGATGGGAATTGTAAACCAAACAAATAACGGTGCTGTCGCCACCAGTTATGGATCCTCCCGTTAGGTTATTCAAAACCCCCCCACCCCCCACGCCTAAGAAAACGGACTGATGATTACCGATGATTATGATGAATCGTGCTCGGCCAGATAGATAATCTATTTTTAATTATGATGAAATTGAATATGTTTGGGAGGCATTACACAGCCAGCCCCCTGGCCTTTTAAGATGCTATTAAAGGGTGTGTGTGTGTGTGTGTGTGTGTGTGTGTGTGTGTGTGTGTGTGTGTGTGTGTGTGTGTGTGTGTGTGTGTGTGTGTGTGTGTGCGTGCGTGCGTGCGTGCGTGCGTGCGTGAGATGGTGGAGAGGGGGGGTTGTTTTGGCTGGAAGTGAGTAGACAGGCTTTCAAACATGGTTAGTGGTGATGAGGCGAGAGAGAGAGAGAGAGAGAGAGAGAGAGAACCCTGCCCACAGTAGATAAAGTGGAAATGGTGAGATTGATGTTGACCTGTAGCACGCACGCACACACACACACCATGTTGAGTGCACAGCATCACTTTTCAAGTTTTCACCGCTGCAGCATGCATTTGCTAATCCCCAAATATGCTGAATAAAAACACATAGGGAACCTGTAATGGAGTATGTCTGATCAAATTGAATTGTTTGAAGGACCTGTCCTACACCAAGCAAAAGCTTTTCTTTAGTTTTTTTGTGTCTTCTATCCCCACAAATACCCAACTTTGAACAATCACACAGTTCATCATATCTGGAGTTTTATGTACATTGGTCTCATAACTTGCCAACTTTCTGATACTTGTGACATCACAGGTATCTCCCTATACTTTGTATAATGTGCACGTCATCTTTGGAGACTGTGGGAGAGGAGGGGAAGTGGGCCTTAATATAAATGAATCAAATATGTGAGTGGGGAGTAGTTGGGATGAGGGTTAGATAAATCATTTGCATGAACTGGCTAAATGGTGCCACTTGCCAAATCAGGACAATGTGCAGTATTCCAGCTGAAAGAGCTTTATAGGACTTTCGGGCAGAGAGAAATGACTTGGACTGCATGGGTATACACTATACAGTAGATGAGTGATGATTTAGAATCAAACGTTTGAGGGATGTAAACAATGTGATATTAAATATTGAAAATCATTTTAAAATGTGTAGATCCTTTGAATATTTAATCAGGCATTCTACAATCAACTCTTGAGTGCACACAAAAGTCAGGGGAGACATGACCTCATACGTGTTTTAAAGTCAAATACCACTTTCACTGCGTCCATTTTACATTTGAACGTTGGGTATTCAAAAATAGGGGATCTACAAGATCACAGTGTGTGACTTTGTGCCACGCTGCAATGTTGTACATCTGCTATTTTTCGTCCTCTGGTCTTAATGGGTTAAACACCATCGTGTCATTTCTTGGACCGAATTGATTGCCTCCACCGCATGCCTCTTAGAGACGCCTGTGATACTAAGTGTTTAGCTCAAACTAGCGTGTAACCCAATTTGCTGATGCCTTCATCACGCCGCCCGAGCTGGAAGGAGAGGGTATCTAGAGGACAGTAGTGGAATAAATACTTAACAGCAATAACGCAATATGAAACAAAAAAAATGTGTTGGGTAAAACGCCTGCATTCAAATTGCTATGTTGCAGTTCCCATACCAGGCACTGTGAATATCCACGTGAATTAAAACCATGCAATTTGTAATTGTACATACAGTACTTGAGTAAATGCACCAAGTTACATGACTGGCACTGCATGATTGATAGAGAGAGAGAGAGAGAGAGGCATGAGAAAGCCGACAATTTGTTGTCAGGATTAATGACAACGGTTTGAATATTCTTGATGTTATTTTGTCAGCTGTGTTAATGTGCATGGTGTGTACACTGTGGTGTGCACATAATAACACATGCACGCTATGCACGCCCGTTTCACCCTCGCTTATACACCGGTGCATGCTCACATCAAGTGCATAATTTGAGGTTGCATGCACATGCACACACAAGCACGCATCAGCACGTGCTTGTAGCTTTATAGCAGTTGTGATCAACATCAAAGTGAGTCTTTATTTTTCTTATCTGCTGCCTACAGGCCCCCCGCTAATTATGCACGCACGCACTCACGCACGCACGCACACACGCACACACAATATTGGGAATTACATTTTCTGTCTGCCTGACAGCCAGGCAAAGCACATTCAAAGCGAGACAAAATAAAAAATGAAAAAATATGTCCCCCCCATGCCCCCTACATACAAACTATTATATGCAAATGAGCATCCCGCTGTATGTGTAGACTAGAGTTACAGTAGTTTGCCCTGGATGTCCCCAAACGGTCCTCACGCTGTCATACAGACCTAAATGCGGCTTTTTTTTTAACTCAATAAGACATTTGTACAAAATTAAATCAGTGGTTCTCAAACCTTTTTGTGTAACTAGAGAGAAGGTCCGCACACAACTCAGCTCCACAGTGTTTTTTTTTTTTTTAAACCGGCATTCACAAAATATCAATTTTCTTCGTGCCATGAACCTGGTGTTTGGCCGCGGACCCCATCTGAAAATGTTTTGTGCCAGGCAGATTTCAAGAAATTTAAAAGTATTCACAATCTTTCTCAAACACGATCAAAGCACGCATGCACGCACGCGCACACACACCCTATACATATATACATATAAATTGCACATATAAGTGCTTGTCCCATTTCACAAGATCTACAATGAGCTTGTAGATCCACAATTTATTTCGGCAAAGATATTTTGTGTAGAGGCTGTAAGAGAGTGGGCCACGGACAGCACCCTGGGGGACTAACAAGATTTAAGACTTGACTGCCACAAACTCACACCAACAACAAAAACATAACCCTAGTAGAGAACACAACACAACACCCCCTAGAGAACACAAACATGCTATTTAAAAACCCTGTTAGAATAGAGGCCAGGGTATTAGTCAATAGTACCATTGATGTATATGTGCATTGTACGAAATACACAAATAGGACCATTCCAAATGTAGACAAAATTAATGTAGGACACAAGGACACTCTAGCGGCCAGTGTAAAACAAACAAAATTGTGGAGGAAAAGGAAAAGTAGCAATATCATAAAAGAAGTATTGGCCAAACGAGGCATGAGTTATGCCTGTTCAAAGGTTTCATTTTCAATTCATTGCTAGGCTTGGTTTTTTGATTGATTGATTGAAATATTTATTAACAGTTTGTAGAATTTACAGTACATTTTAAGCACAAACTCAATACAAAGACTGTTAACTGTGAGTGGACGACCCAATTAAGCATTACACTTGTTTACAACAGGGTCCACATTGTTCAATTCATCAAAAGTCCCTTAAGAATAGTGGCATCAAAATATACTTAAAAGTAATAAAATAAGTGAGTAGTCATCATATGAAAGGCCCTTTCCATACATTATTTAAAAAATGTGTCAAACTCGCGTTGCCACCTTAAAGATTAGCAATTTCCAAATACCCAAAGTATCAATAGGGTGATGGCATATGTGTTATGTTTTGTAATAATAACCTAAATCAAATCAAATAACTGCAGTGGAGTGAAAAGCACAATACTTGCTTCTGAGATGTAGTGGAGTATAGTATATAAGGAAATCATACTCAAGTAGTAAAAGTACCTCAAAATGCGACTTAATTACAGTACTAGAGTAAATATTTAGTTAATTTCCAACCACTGCTTCCCCAAATATCTGTTTTGCTGCTCCCAAACGTGGTGTTGAGAGAGTCAAAGGCCTTTTCATTAAAACCTCCCTTAATTAAAGTCCCATGTGAGCGCATGGCATTGTGTTAAATCAAATTGTAATATCCACACTGTTAATTGAACACAGGGTCTAAAAAAAGAAGAAAAAAAACAGAAAGAAAGCAATAGACTCAAATAAGCACTCTCTTAGCGGTTATGTAATGCAATAAATTAGCACTGGCTATAAACTCTCCGCACGGCACAATCAGTTTCATGCTCGGTATCGGAATTATGTTAAATTGCATCATACCCCATCAAATAAAAATTCAAATAAATTTCACGGCGGCAGAGTTAATTCACCACTTATGAGGGTTGCATATGGATCATGCACCCTGAGAAGCATTACTGTATATCAGCCCTGGGAGCCAGCAAACAACTCTCACATCAACTAGTAATAGTCGTTGATAAATCAATGCTTAAAGCTTGGCTCCGTTTTTTTTCCTTTTTTTTTCTCCGTTAACGTTTTTTGGTTGATTGATTGCAATCATAGAGAGAACTTTCTGTGAAGAGAAATCAAGCACTGTGCACTCAAATTAACCCACGTTCTACAGGAATTCTCACACACTGCCACTGGCTGTGCAAAAAATTACATATAAACCATAAAACAACCATTTCTCTTGTGAGTGCCAACACGCATTCTGTATACATACAGTAGTTATCTATTCGAACAGGTCTTTTTCAGTGGAGTACTGTAAACTGTAAAGCAGTGGTTTTCAACCAGTGGTCACTGGTCCTTGAGCGGGTCCAAGGTGGTCTTGAGAGTTACATTATTGATTCATTTAGGCCTACAATTTTACAATTTACAATTTAGGCATTTAGCAGACGCTCTTAATCCAGAGCGATTTACATTAGGCAAGAACAAAAAAGCATGGGAATACATCACATATATAAAATGCATTTATCATAAAACATGGGTAAGCTAAGAACGTAACTAGAACATATCTACACAATGACACCATACTACTATATAAACTATACATATTTACTATACTATGCTATACATATGTACTGTGAAGTGCTATGACTATATACAATGCAATTATTGTGCTGTCTACCTGACATGCTATAAGTCTGTTTCAAATGCTATCTAGGTCTAAAAAGTGCTATCTAAGGGGGTAGGGTAATTAAGTGCTATGGGCCATGATGGAGTCTGAAAAGGTGGGCCCACAAGAAGTCTACACAGTTAGAGAATGTAGAATACATGTTATTTTGATCTACGTTTGCCTGTTATCTCTCCTAGACCTATGTTACCAGTGCCACATAAATAAACCTTGGAATTGTGTACAAAATTGCATCCAACTATATCAAAATATTCTTTAGTTTGGGTCTGAGAGGATAAATGTGACCAGTCTTGATCGAGAGACTGCCATTGGATTTTTTTAATTTTTGTTTTTATCATGTCATATGAAAGCAGGGAATCATAGCTTCAAATTGACATATTGGTTGTGCAGTTTGACCCACTAGTTTTTGAGATATGGCTTATAGTGTAATGTCTTGCAGAGCTACAGCAATCTGAGAATTTGGTCTTCAAAGATGCAGTTCCGTGGTCAGTGGCATTTGGGGGCGCTGTTTCCTCTTCATTGCTAAACTGCGGTACTCTACCCCCCCAGGTGGAGCAGTATTGAGTCGAAAACAAGAGTGAAGCTATTATATTTAATTCTGGGTCAGGGTATAGTAAGGACATTAGCCTTTATAAAAGTGTCAAATTAAAAAAAGTAGTAGGCCTATAACCTACTATAAATTACCCAATTGATTTACTTAAGTTAAGTACTACTACCCTATTCATACTAATGAATATAAGGTTGAAGTGGTTAATGCATGTTTTATAATAATTATCAAAATCTATAAAGTAACTATAGTAACTGGAAAATGTCAATGTTTTTAGCACCTATTATGTTATTGGGGTAGATTCAAATAGTAGACAAAGATGAATACATAATGCAGTTACCACATAGTTTTAATTAAACGTCCCTTTGTTCTCAATAGAGGGGAACAAAAACAAAGATACACAGCGTATTTGTAGCTTTGAATCTTTGTAGGTGAAGTTGAAACCAGTTCATCTTATTTGTAGCTCTGTAGATTCATGTCTTTTGCAACAGCTACAAATCGTTTTGTTTTTTTGCTGGGATTTGAAAATCCTCTCACGGGAGTGAGAATATCTGCGGAAGGGACATCCAGGGCTACTGGACTGTTAGCCGTTAGCTCCTGCCGCTAGCCGAATAGTAGGCTACTGAGCCCGTTTTCAGCTAAATGCGGAAATGACCAGGCTAAATAACTTATCGACGCGAGTCTTGTTAATATTTATATTTATATCATTGTCATGTTCACTCCAAATAAATAAGTATTATGCACTTGTGCGGAGAGCCATCTTATAAAAAAGTTGGTTTGCGATATTGAGGTGGCAGAAAACAGCCCGGTCACGTGGTTCATGTACTTGCAAGTAGGGACAAAGAAGGCTATGTAGAAGAGCTGCCATTGACTGACAGACTAACAGACAGACTGGCCCCATGACGTAAACGGAGGTTGCTTAACTCTGATGAAGCTTTAACGTTAATCATAATAGCATAATAATAATAATATAAGTTTCTCAAACTAATCTGAGAAATCCCATCGGCTGTGGTCCGAAGCTCAAATGCCAAATAAATAATGGGCCTTGATATGAAAAAGGTTGAAAACCACTGGTGTAAAGTAACTACATTTACTTAAATACTGTACTTAAGTACTCCACTACACCATGCAAATATTGCATTTTTACTCCACTACAATTATTTGACAACTTAGTTACTATTAGTTACTTTGTAGATTGTCATTATCATTGTCATTATCATTACAAAACATACATTAACCACTTGCCCTCTACAAAGTCCAGCCATTTGAAAATAGCAGATCTACAAGCTCACAATGTCACAATGAGACACATTGTGATCTTGTAGATCTGCTATTTTCAAAAGATTTTTATACATTTGAAAACTCAAAATTCATTCTGTATAATGAGTTATTTTACTGTTTGTACTTTAAGTACATTTTGATGCCAATACTTTTACTCAAGCAGGCCTACATTTTGAATTCCGGACTATAACAAAGTATTTATATTGCAGTATTGATACTTTTACTTAAGTAAAATAATTCAGTACTTTTTCCACCACTCTTTTTTTGACCTAATGAAGCATCTGGCAACGCGTTATCTTGTGGGTCTGCTATTTTCTGCGCGTGACACGCCGTGCGATGGAGCATAGATTAGCCTTAACACACTTGATTTGCCCTCTAATGAGCTGTCAATATATCTGTTCAAAGCATCTGACAAAGATAATGAAGCTGAAACTCTAACCCTTAACCGTTTCAATCCTCACATTGAAAATCTATTGGGCCTAATCAAGTCAAAGGTATGTACCTGTGTCTGCCTCTGCCTCTTATCTCACTGTCGGTACGTGGAAACCTTGCATGTTCAAAACCGTTACTTTTTGGGAAATGGGAAAAGAAAAATACCTTGTGTTGTGTGTTGCAAGGTCACAAGCTTTTGACAGACTTAACAACTTTCACTTTCAAAAAGTAAAAAAAATAATATACATGAGTCTCAAGCAATTATCATGATGCTTTGAGAGCTTGTAGATCATCTATTTGTGTTACCTTTGCACAATGCCACTAAAATGTGGAACGCCCTACCAGAATAAATGTGAATCCCTTGACTCCTTCAAAACCTTGAAAATGCCCCCCGTAAAAAAAAAAGTCAGTCCCACCCCCACCTTATTTTCCCATACTGTACATGGTTTCATTTTTTTACTTTCTTTATATGATGATTTCCTGTTTTTCAGAAAAGTTTATATTTGTACGTCTTTAAATGTTCTGATGAATTGAAAATATAGGACCACTGGAGACACATGTAGTGACAATGATATTTGACAGAACAAATGATCCATCTTGTTGCTACTCTGCTTGTCTAGTGTAATACCCTGTTTTGTGTTGTTTTGTAACTGTCTGTCGACTCTGTTCTTTTTTTTTTTTTTTTATGTTTACAAAATTAAACTTTAAGTTCTGAAAAGTCTTACTTTTTATTTTTGAAAATCCCTTTAAATAGTAAGTAGTACTTCGTAAAAAAGGGGATTATTTCCTGCACAACTCTGTGAGCTCCCGTGGGCTCTGTGACCACTGGTTTTCAACCAGTGGTCACTGGTCCTTGAGGGGGTTCAAGGTGGTCTTGAGAGTTACATTATTGATTAATTTAGGCCCGTGGGCTCTGTGACTCCAAAAAGGGTCACGACCCATTGTTGTGGGAAACCCTGTGCTATCAGACAAACACACACGGGTTAGATGTGTGAGAGAGGACCTCTGCAAAACAATATAATATGAAGACAAAATGTCACTTTTGGCATTCAAGCTCTGTGTGAATATTTGTTTTCTTTATTTTTTACACCTTAATTCGACAATCAATACATTCCGTTTCCCTTCCTGTGTTGTTTGCAGCCTGGCATCGACTCCACCGCCATGTCCTCTTTATAAATTAGCAAGGCACACCTGCCCGAATCACAGCAGAAAGTCTAATAACCCATTAAGACCTGAGGCCGATTCTACAAAATTACTTCTGCATCATCTGACATTAAAAAATAAATAAAGGAATAGCAGATATAGGCCCGGGCAGCTGGCGTAGCCGTCTGGGCACATATGCTGGTAATCCAAAAAAGTAAAAAATAAAATAACAAATACAATAAATACAAAATAGCAGATGTATAAGCTCGCCCCTCGGCACAAAGTGGCACACTGTGAACTAGTATATCTGTTATAACTGAATAGCCAACACTAAAATCTAAAACGACACAGATGCATTCCCGGTCCGAATTGGATAAATAGCATTAGTGACCTTTTCCACTGAATCCCTCCCCCACATAGCTGCTGCTATTGTCTGCCAGGAATTATGAATAGCATCTCTAATGAGGCAACAGACGACATTCTTTTTTCCACTTTCAGATCTTTGCCAGGCTGTGGCATTGTGTTGCATCTAGCCTCAAACTCAGCGTGTGAGCGTGAGCGGCGAGCTGCCATGCTTCTTGTTTGTACGTGTTGCAGTTATATTGCTTTTATCATGCGGCGATTCAAGGAGGGGAATATCAAACCGCATAGTGTTTGATTTGTTTGTGTGAGCAGCCATCTCTGAGCCTGTTTAGTGTGGATTGCAACACCAAAGGAACCCATCAAGCAACCTATTAACCCTATTATTTGGCATATCAGGCTGCAAATTAATATTTAATTTGGGCTGTATCCAACTCTGAAGCAGCAAGACATCCATTATGATTTGTTTATGGATCTGTTTTGGATTTGAGTAAAGAAAATTATTTTCCCCTTTATTTCTCCCAATCTGGTGCATTAAGCGAGTCAATAATTATTCACAATATTTCTGTGTTGTGACTACTGTCGTTGTACCCTACTGGCTTATCAGTTAGCGAGGAGCCCCCACCGAGAGGCCCAGCCCTTATGGTGTCACTAGCAGTGACAATGATCGCCCTCTCCGCTGTGCCTTCCCTCCATTAAACACGGCCAAATGGGAGATGTTTAAACATGATGCACCGGTCCGTGGTGAACTTGGACCCCTAGATTCTGCGGTGGTGGACAGGCACTTTACCCATGCTCCACCCCAGGCTCCAACAAGACACCCACTTAAATCTCAATGTACCGCCATTGTCCTTTCTAAGGAATAGTTCACCCAAATATATTTTTTTAAATCAATTACACACCCCAGGGTGAAAGAATCTTCTACCGGAGGTACAGTAGGAGTCTCTTTAGCCACAGGTCATCAAATTATTGGCTTGCAACAACAATAAAAATGAACATGAATTCAAGGCTTCATGGTGTGTGTATACAATTGATAGAACATACTGTAGGCATTTCTTTAGGTGAACTACTCCTTTAAATACAACATATTTTGAATCTGTGTGAGCAACAATTTTACAAAAGTACACATGTCTAAGTCACATTGCAAATTGTATTGCACATTTGCTGTGCCTCGCCATTCCTCAGCCACCATTAGGCCAGGTTTAGCCAACCTATACACGGATGCATTGTTTGTGAAACGCATGATGAATCCACTTTGAGTGGGAAAAGGCAGATAAAACAAGTCACGGCTTGTGTTAATGGAACAGAGCTCGAGCCTTTAAGTGGAAGTCGGCGTTCATTCAAACAGGGCTTTTTTCAGTTAAGTGCAGATTTAATTAGTGGCATTGACGGAACGGCCCACAGGGAGACAAGCAACCTGCATGCTCACCAGCCACATCCCCGATAGGCTCGTACTCTATATCCCATATCCTGGGGGAGATGATTGATCTGCAATGGCTAGTTGCTTGTTAGGCCACAAGTGGAGAGATTACACCCCATAGCCTAGAGTAGGGGTCTTTAACAGGGGTTCCAGGGGTCCGCCAAATCTTGTGCGATGGGGAACATTAGCCGATCTACAGATCACACTGTGAAGTGTTGTGAGCAGCTATTTTCGTAGAGTTGGTGTAGACTAGAGCCAATGGTCAAGTTGACAAAAGTATTTTCCACTGTCAACTGTCTGAAAATGCACATTAGCATGAATCCAACTATCTGTGAAATATATGAAAAGTTTCAATCTGCAACACAATTTTATACAATAGCCTACTGTATATAGTGGGGGGTCCCTGCTTCATCCCTCTCAGCTAGGGGGTCCTTGGGCTGAAAAATGTAGACCCCTGCTCTATAGCAGGGGTTTTCAACAGATTTTGGCCCAGGGACCATCATCCTGACAAGAGCAAACTAGTTACTCACTAATCACACTATCACAGGCTACATTTATGTTCTACAGTTTTTGATTTGATTTTTGTTGGATACAGCCACATTTGAATGCATCAACATTTTTTCCCTGGACCAAACAGGACACCCCAAGTCCTCTCTCAAAATAGTATTATTCACAAGTAACAATAGCAAATAAGTAAATGTCAAAAAAAGAAAATACATTATTTGCCACCATGCCAGTCATGAACCATTATAGCCACCCTGTCACAACTCACAACGAACCTCAGCAACCACAACACAACACAACAGACATAAGCTACTGCTTTCAGTCTTCAATTGAACATTAACAATTGGAATTGAAAACCTCTAGATCGAACCAAAAGGAAATAGCAAATTTACTCATATAGGATTATTGAAGTGATCCAGAGCCACATAAACATATGATACGTAGCTTGCAGAGTTAGTTCAGTCAGATATACTGGAGGGGCTCATTCAGTGTTATGCAAAACCCAGTGTTTTTGTGTTTTTGTGCAAAACTAGTAATGCTTGGAATGGATTCAGAATCATGAAAAAACCCTAGTTTAACATGTTACATGCTACTTAAATTGAAAGTTGTTAATGGTGGCCACATGGATTTGGGGCTCTCACTAATTTTGCCCACATTTTTGCAATGGGCATAGGGGCTCAATTTGGTTTTTACCCTTCACAGATGATAAATCCACTGAGAAATGGACCTTTGCTCTCCACGGTCATGGAAGTTTCAGGTATCACCCAACTACCAGCCAGCCATATGCAGTCAGATTAGTTAAAGATTATTTCCATCTATAAATCTGGCCCTGCTGGTCTTATAGAGGAAACTCAATGCCGGAGCAGTGGTCTCCTGCAGCAGGAAGCTCTACTAATGCTCTACACATTTTCCAGTCACCACAGTTTGAAAATATATTTCGGGCATCTTGTTGACCTAGCTGGCAAGACCATTATTTTTGGACTGTGGTTGACACTGTGCTGAGTGGTTCACAGTGGCCAACAGTAGACGCATCTGTCGTTACACTGAACATTTCCCAAGCTTGCAGCTGGAAATGCAGGCATATAACGACATTGCTGAATAAAATCACACCTGTCTAGTCGACTAGCTCTGTCTAGAAATGTGTGATGCTGCTCAGCTGCTCGTTCTCCAACAATTGATTTGGTTTGGTCTAGGTCGAGCAAGATTCTATGTGATTAATGATTTCTTGCTAAATTTTGAAAATGAAAAACAACTCCTATAAACTCTAAACCCACTTCTCATAAGATGCAATGGAAAAGTGGTCACTGCGCTCACATGTAAAATGCACATCAAACTTTCAGATGCTGTTTTTCTCGCAGTATGGAGGAAGAATGCTTAGGATATTTGAGTGGTGCAACCACTCCTATAGACAGCTATGTGTGTGGCTGTGTCCTTGGGTCCCTGGGTCTGACCCTGTGTCCGAGCTAGAAAATAGTGTTATAGCGTTTGTTCACCACCAAGTGTCACTGTTGCACAGCCTAACACACAGACACAGACACACAGGCCATGGGGAGGAGGGCTTGTACGTACAGTACAGTACAGTACAGTACAGTACAGTACAGTACAGTACAGTACAGTACAGTACAGTACAGTACAGTACAGTACAGTACAGTCACTTCAGACGGGTCTGATTTTATTCTGGTCTCTCGCAGTTGATAATCCTTGGTTTCTGTTGTGTGTAAACAATAATAGCAATTCAAAACAGTTGTCCTCAAGCCACACCTAACACACCTACACCTACTGTCATTAGACTGGAGGGAGCGCTCTATGATCACGGCAGCATCTGAGCCAATTTATGCTCCGTCCCGCGAAGGTGTCGCGCACGCAGAGCACGGCCGAGAATAGCAGACCTCTAAGCTCACAACGGTCACATTTGCGATGCGATGTGAACTTGTATATCAGCTGTTATTGGTGGGCAATGCCGTTGCATGATGAAGTATATGTCTCCCTAGGGTGCACCTCACTAGCCAACACACAAGAGGAGGTTTAATGGACTGAAACCAAAATAACACGTTTGGGGATCTGTTGGGAATTGATCACATAAAAGTCACCTGTGCAACAAATAATTAGTTAATTCTACAAATCTATAGGTCACTATAGGCTACCGTATAAAATGTGTTCATTCTAGTCTGAATAGCCAGAATTCGTTGTAAAATGAATGAATGGATTTTCAGTTTTCAACCTTTCAACTACTACTTGAAGTTAGCAAAAGTTGTGGCAAATCTAGGGGAAAGGTCTTGCCACTAGCTTTTTTCACAAATGTGTTAATAAAGGTGTCTACTATCACATTTCAATTTGTTCCAAGCCAACTCCCTTTACTTGGGAAACATTGTAACAGCGCTGCTCAAAGTTGGGGTACCATTAACAACATACCGGTATATACTGTAAAGCACAATTTCAAACATTTCATTATGCTTTAAGTAGCATGTGACATGTCAAACTAGGGTGCTTTCATGAGTCTTGCAAGCATTAGTTTTACACAAAAAAAACACTCCTTGGGCAAAATTTCTAGGCACTTTCCCAAATGTGCCCAACTGTGCTGACCACATCACATAGTCTGCTATGACGTATTTCATGCTAAACTAATGCTTGCAATGGATTCAGAACCATGAAAAAACATGCTACTTAAAGTATAATGATTTTTTGAATTATTTGCCTTAGGTTGTTAATGGTACCCCAACTTTAAGCAGCTGTCACAGAGTTTCCCAGGGGAGTTGGCTTGGAACAAAATGTAATAGCAGACACCTTTACGAACACACACACACCTTTACGAACCACAAGCTAGTGGTAAGCATTTTTTATCCCTGATATGCCACAACTTTCGCCAACTTTACCTAACTAAACCGCAACATGCTGCTCTGTATGATTGTATTACCATTTTAAACTGACAAGTTGCACCACGTGAACTTGTAGATCAGCTGTGTTTGATTGTACCAACTTTTGAAAAGGATATCCCCTTGGGATGTAAGCATCTCATTGTCACGTGTGTGTTCACTATTTGTTGTACGACTAAGTGCTCAAATCAAGTAATTGATTAGTCGATAACAGGGGCTGCAACTATTGATTCATTTTCTTTTCAAGCGATTAAAACTGGGAAAGCATGTCATTTAAATTGTATTCAATGGGTTAATAATCAATTAAATTGATTTGCTGATTACCTGTCGCACTCTATAGTCTTTAGTGTAGAGTACTGTAGACCATCATCAGTGCGAGGATGCTTCTATTGGCAACTGGCGGTCTCTTAAGCAGACCTCCCACCCCCAACCGTTCCTCCCAATTAGCCCACCGCTAATTAACACTGGACCAAATTAGGCTTGTGTCTGAACAGCCCCCCCCAACACATCCATCTAGTTATATTAGGCTTTCTGAATGGGACAAGCCATGAGCTAATGGAAATCAATGGACCCCACCGATCCCTCCCATCATGCAGTTGTGATGGAATGCACACTCACAGGGAACAAATGCACCGACACACCACCTTCCTCCTCCTCCCCTCCCCCCCCCCCCCCCCCCCCCCCCCCCCCCCCAAACCTTCCCATGCATGATAAGGAGGAACCCATTAATGGTTCAACAGCTAGTAAGCCAATTAATATTTCCCATAGAAATGTACCAAAAATATAAGGATATTAACTATTGTAAGCCTGGAACCAAGCCATGGGCTCCTGGAGAATCATGATAGTCCTGCAGCCAACAGGCTTCTTTTGTTTAAAGTGGGAAATTTGGTACAGTATATAGTTTTTTTTATTGGCCTAAAATATTATCTATATACTGTACATACATTCGTGAATCCACTTGCTGACCGGCTGTTGGAATCGATAGGGAGCTGTGACCTTGCATGCCATTAACATCCTACGTATATAAGGCAAGATTTTCAAAATGTGATGGCTATGGTGGATTTTAACAATCATGAAAACCCCCTAGTTTGTCACATGTTAAATTTTTGCCTTATATAGGACGTTAATGGTAGGCCTATGGTCACATATAAACCCCTATAAGAATTGCTCGAGGTTGACAGCCGGTCAACAAGTGGATTCATGATGGTATGTATATAGACAATATTTTGGGTCCACACCCCCGGCTGCCGGACTATGACCTCATGACATATAATCAAAGGTTTTTATGGTCATGATTCACAAGGAGCCTGGATGGCTTGGTTTCAGGCTTAATACAAATTATATAAATATTTTCAGAAGAATCTGAGAAAACTCTATGGGGAAAAATGAATGGGCTTTCGATCCGTGGAACCACAAAATGGCCAACATTGCTATGCCCTATTATAGCCATAGCGTCCTGGCTGCTCTCCGCCTGATTGCTTATGGGTGGATTTAAAAATAAAATAAAATAGTCAATATAGAAAGCATCCAACTTGCTGTTTGTCGATTTCCTCTGATGATGACAATGTTCATCATTAAAGCTGGCGGTATGGGCATGTTTTTATTTTATTTATATAGGCTGTTCTGCAAGACAATCGAACCGGTATGGATCTGAAACTTTGAGGGGGTACAAATGGAACCAAATGGACCTGAAGGGGTCCATTTGGGTCCCTTGGCCTGCAGTAAAAATAAATAAATGATAATCACTGATCTAGAATGTTATATAGGAAGTCATTGAAGCTGGCTGTATCTAGGCCTATTTTTTATTTAATTTGATCTTCCTATAGGCGACCATGTTCTGCAAGACAATAGCACCCCCTTTGTCAGCAGGTTTCATAATTATGTCAGTGTCTCAGGGGGGGTTCTTGTTTGGCCACCAGCTGGGATAAGAACAAAGAATTACAACAACAACAAACAGCAATGACCAAACTTCACAGGGTGTGTGTGTGTGTGTGTGTGTGTGTGTGTGTGTGTGTGTGTGTGTGTGTGTGTGTGTGTAGGGCTATAGGCTACTGTGTGTTATATAATCACTGAAGGACAACATTGTAAACAACAGCAAGGCACTTTAAAGTGGACAAAAATATAGTACCTTAATTAAACAAGCTACAAAGTAGAGACAACAAGCGGAACACTTTGCCAGAGGGAAGGCCTGCTGCGGCAGGGGAATGTCTCTCTCCGTCTCTCTCTCTCTCTCTCTCTCTCTCTCTCTCTCTCTAGTACATCAAAACAGAAAATGCCTACTCTGGTGGGGGACATTGGGGACTTAATTTGTACAGGTGTGGAGTGTAGGTGTGGCACTATGCAGTCACTACTGATGGCACCTTTAAAACTAAGGGGTCGATTTAGGACTTCTATTTTACTTACTTCTATATTACTAATCTAATTACAGTATTATGATCTGGGGGCGTGTAGTATGTCATATTGCAATTTTGGGCATGTTAAGAAGCGCTTTTGACACCCCGCGGAGTGCGCAAAACGGCCTTGAATTAGTCATGGGTGTGTTTAAGGCGTGTTTGAGACGTACCCAATCAACATGTCCGTACTATTCTCTTTACCAGTCAGCTGATGTCACATACGGAATGCGCACTTTGAGGATCGTGGTATGACATTTCTTCAGGCTGGCACCATAGAAGACATGACATGCCTTTGTCACATTTGGGTTAATTATTCCTATTGCACTGCATGCTGTCACCTTTATGCCTCAAAAGAACAGACCCACCTTTCAGATCGGAATGGAATTGCGAGTAGATAGCAGCATATTGGCAAATTGGTAATCCATGCGTAATTAATTAATTCGATAACGATAGAACCATGTACCATACAGCGAATGAAAGCAAGATTCCTAAGGAATATGGAGATTTTTACATTTAATAAAACGGTTGAGAAATGAGAGAACCATGAGTGTTTATAGGCTAATATCAACGTTTTTTTATGAAAGACCAAACGGGCTGTGAACTTGAAGAGCTCAATCACCATCCCGACACGGAAGAAATATAGCCTAGTGCATGCATGTATATGCACTGTTGCACTTGCACACAGTAGCCTACACACGCTCTTTATTTGTTTCTATTGAAAAACACCAGTAAAATAACGTTTATTATATTTTATTTCATTCAAGTCACGACGAAGGAATGAGTTGAATGCGTGCTGCGTAATGCTGTGGCCCCGATGGTATGGTCTTCGCTGAGTTCACTCGTAGCATTTTATTGAAGAAGACTTGAATCGGGTGTGATACAGCATATGAAAGCACATTTCCCACGGATTATGGAGATGTTTTTATTTATTTTTAAGGTTGAGAAATGAAAGAATTATGGCCGTTTCTAATCTCAACATTTTTTTTAAAAAGACGCAAAACTGCCATGTCTCATAGAAACAAGTAAATAGGTCTATAAAAATAAGCGCATATAACAGGGGTCTGTAACCTATTTTAAATGAAGTGCCATGTTTTTATTTTCTAAATAGTGAGTCTGCCATATCCAGATTAATTTGAATGACACCACATTAAAATAAAAAAACATATTTTGATTGTCCACAAATATAAAGTTCTTCCTTCTTTTTAAATATGTTCTTGCACATTGTTATAATGATCATTATATATCCCCCTGCAGTCAGAGTTCATAGTTTTAATGAATGAATGTGATGCATTGTGAGCTGGTATAGATCTGCTATTTTCAAAAGTAATCTTTTTATTTATTTTTTGGATTAGCTGTCCTTAGTTGGGCAAATGCATTCATCTGGGGATCATTGACATCGGAATGTGCTGTGTGAGGATCACTGGTTTAAACAACATTAGGAGAAAAGCCCAAATAACCACTTTAGAAAAAAGAAAAACAACCACACAGAAAGCAACTTTACAGAAAAATAAGCCGCTTATAATAAACAGACATGGCAACACTCTACCAGCGTCCCAGAGCCGCTCAAGTGTCAAATCAAACAGTGCTTTTTGCGTTTATGAGGTGGTCAGACCCACGTCTAATCGTTATGCGCTGAGTGTCTTTAGGTCAAGGGGCTTAATAGCAAATTGCGCAAAGCGAAGATAATTAACATATGGACACTCCCACAATGCTAAAATATTCAGGACTGCGGTAAGCCATAATGTGTGTGCGTTCAACACGGGTCAGTGCGTTCAACACGGGCCGATATGCCTTTCATAATACGAATGTGCGCAGAGCGAGGCCAATTTATGTATTTCCATTGGTAAAACGCACCTTCAAAATCTACCCATAAAAGTTAAAAGGGGAGGGGGCGGGGCGGTTAATGTTTTTTTATTTATTTTTAGGCCACCACAATGCTTTTCCAATGGGAGTCACATGGTTTGACCAAACATTTTTGTTTGGTCGGGGGGCAATCAGCAATCGAACACAAACCATGTGAGTCCCATTGGAAAAGCATTGTAGTGGCCTGAAAAAACAAAAAAACAACCAAACATTTGCTTGATTGGTGTTTGATACGTGTGAATGAGGCCTAAATCTTATGTTTAATAGCCATGAGACGCAACTTCACCCTGGTTTTTGCGAACGCTACACAAGTGTCCCACGGGTGTTAGTTAGTAGCAGCGCCAGCGATTAGAATTTCTGCATCCCGCGTTGTTTAATAAAAAGCATTTTTATCCGAGGTGTTATTTTGCCATTGGCTTTCAACTACGCGCCCCTATCGGTCGGGAGGAGGGTGGCACTCGGTGTGTTCGATATAGGTACGCTGACCGCCCTGCCAATACAGACTAATAGGCGAGTGCGCTCCCGGTGTGCAACTGTGGATTTCCCAAACGAACCCCGTTTGAAAAAAGTAGCCGGGGAGCTCGGACAAAAATGCTTTTTATTAAACAACGCGGGACGCAGCAATTCTAATCGCTGGCGCTGCTACTAACTAACACCCGTGGGACACTTTGTGAGTACTTTATATTTGAAATCTGAATGTTTATATATACGGAAATCTTGTAAATGCAGCGAGCGCAAAAAACAGGGCAAAGTTACTGCATGACTGTCATGATAATCATCATGGCAGTCATGTTCCAGGGCTAATGTTTAAGTGATCTGGGTGTAGTCTGATGCTCTGATTGTGGTGTTGTCGTGTATCTTTTGCTGTTAATCTCTATATTGCTACTCTGTTTTGACAGAGCTAATTATATGGGTCTTCAGTAGTTGGATAGAATCATTCACTTCCAATTCTACTTGTTTATCCTGTATCCTGTACAGTGGCAGCTGGTGGATTTTTTTCCCCAGGTGGTGCTACACCATTAATTACACCAATAACATCGTTTTTCTTATAGGCCCTGCCATAGGTCTAGCTATATATTCATTCATTTGTGAAAGACTGACAGCAAACATTATGATTGAGTATAGCCTACACCTTTTTAGTAATACAACGCTGCTGTATCCCATTATATTATCCATATTCTTCAATAATAACATTGACGTTAATAACATGAAGTTGATTTACAATCTAGGTAAGCATTGTGGTATGAAAACTAGAATTAAGAATCACCATACAAACCAAACCACATTTAAATCTGTTTAGAACATAGTGAGTTTTGGTGCCTGGTTAACGGTATCCTTTGTGGAAAATTGCCGATCTACAAACACACAAGTTGCATCTTCGGGCACGTTCTGGGTTTGTAGATCAACGATGCCGCCGTGCATCAAAGCATAACTCAGCATAAGCATAACGGGCATAGAAGGTGAATCAGTTGGAATGAGCAGCTGTTGGCAGCAGCAGTCAGTGCAGTTCTATGTATGGATATTGTATGTATGCACTGGCCGCTGCAGAGCTGCACTCACAGTGCATCAGACTACTGCAACGGGTTGGATTCCCGCAGATACCCCATGGGTACCCGAGTTTGGCGGTTGAAAACGGTGGGAAAATATACTTTTATAAGTTAACGGGTGCGGGGACGGGCGCAACGCAACGAAGCGTGGGTGGGTGACCTTTTTTAATCAGAGCGCACCCGCACTGCAGGATGTTATGAACAGCAGCTGAGCTGGGTGCTTCTCAACAACGGAGACAAGATAAGTCCGTCACATGCCCAAGGAATAGCCAGTGATGTCACATCACTGCAGATTCCTTCATAATGTTTCTGTTTCTGCTGCAGTGCTTAGTTCAACACAAGATGTAAGCTAACCCAGATAATGTAATGCGTCACTCTGAAAGTTTAACTAAAGTTCTAACGTAATTTGTGATACAGAAACAGCCTTGAATCAAGACGGTCATCAGGCTAATCTTTTATTATTTTCATAACAGCACCTTTACTGCTGAATAGCTTCCTGCACATTATAGTATAGGTAATTTATAACATTTGTCATGAAGCTTTATCTTTGGCACATTGTCCATTTCAATGCACATACCTTCACATATGTCATCACTGTCCAGTGTAAACCTTGTATGTCCAACAGAAATTGTGAAAATAGCAGATCTACAAGCTCATCACATGTCTTGTAGATCTGCTATTTACACTATATTTGAAATAGGGCACAAAAGGTTAATTCATAATAAATTTTTGCCCCCTAGAAATGCCGTTTCTACAAAAAAAATCACACCAGTGTGAACCAAGTGGTGCAACTCCCGTCTATTGGTTCTCTGTATCGTTCCAATTTGTATCGTTCCAATTTCTTCTCTGTATCGTTCCAATTTCTTCTCTGTATCGTTCCAATTTCTTCTCTGTATCGTTTGCGTCCAGCAGGTGGCAGCCATGTCACATACTTCTCTCGTTCCAATTTCACGCATGTGCACACCACTCGTGCTCACACAGGTACACACATCACAAACAAACAGGTACACAGGTACATGGACATTGCATGCTGGATGTAGAAGTGGTTGCACCACTTAAAAATGCTAAACAAAACAACAACATGTTTAAACGTGCGTTGTTAATGTCCACCACTGCTCTTCACTTATGAGTAAACAGTGACTGTCACTTCCTCTAAATACAGTGGCCTAACAGTAATGTAATGTAAAGGTGGGGCTGGTGGGAGGTTTGTCTGACCTTTGTCTCAAGGGAGACCCACTGTCTGGGACAATGAAAACCTTCTGCAGGAGGAAAGGCCACGGTGTCACCAAAACCAATAAAGTTCATCCTGCAATCTCCCAATTAGATTTATCATGAGCCATCCATGTGTGCAAAGGTGGGGTTTTGGCCTGAGGGTGGCACTAGAGTCAAAAGCAGAGCATGGGGTCACTCGGTATAACGCCACATAACGTACCAAACTTTGTCATGTCAAGGACCCCCAAATTGACACGTGTTAGCCCACAGATCCCCATTTGAAATGATTTGCCACTTACCAGGGACCGCATGAGAGAAGATTTCTTTTACGGATCTATCAGTGATTCTCAATCATTCTCAACCAAGGGCCCGCCTCCAGTTTGACATGCATTAGGCTACGGTCCCCCATTTAATAACATTTATATCTCTGGGACCCTAATTTATACAGTAAAATTTGTGTACAACTACAAATGGAACCTATAATGGACCCCAAATGGACCCTAGCGGGGCCAAACCGAACGGACAGCAGTTGTAACACAATGTCACATAACTCTACACAACAGAACGTGGTGCAAGGTAACGTAACACAACGCATCGACATTGCGCCATGGAGGAGAACATTTCATGAGCAGCAGATGATGCATCAAAATATAAGTTCATAATGAAGAATCCAAACAACTCCTCCCAGTTTCTGAGTCCCCTGTGAGGGCAGGTTCACATGGTTATCATTCAGCCCTCCCCCTCCACCTAAAAGAATAGAAACCCACCCATGGAGCCAAAAGCGTGTTTTTGCCTCAGTCAGCCGGGTGGCATGGAGAAACACAGTGTACCCTGTGCTATAGGACCCCATTAGGTGCACTATCTGCAGCTGATGCTCAGTTCCTTTGGCAGCCGTGGAACTTGGCTCGGTCTCTCCCATCGCTATAGCAGTCAGAAGTGGGAGCGGGGCAAGGCCCGACATAGTCACCCAAAACACTCTACAACCTATTCTCTCAGTCGGGAAAGGAGGAAGGAATAACTAGAGGCTGGCAGAAATGGTACGGTATATTGTACAGTATGGGGAGTCCAAGGGTCAGCCTTGCCACGGGCTGAGTGAGGGTGCTGAGCATGGTTGTGAGAGAAACAAGCAGCCACATCTACGAAAACAAGGCCGAAAAAAGCAACTAGGCCACGCACGCACACGCACACGCACACACACACACACACACACACGCACACATACACACACACACACACGCACTGTTTTGCAAGCCGTTGGGGTGAAGGGGGCCCGGGGGGAGCGGCACAGGGCGCTTTGAGGGGCGAGGAGTGCCAACGGGGATCTGATTGGGTGGGAGTGGGGGGCGGGGGGGACTGACGGATGGATGGCAGGGGGACTGGGAACAGATGGCGGCACTGATGGATTGCAGCCCCATTAAACGTGATGGAGGAACGGTCAGAGTACAAGAGACGCAGGCTCTCTCTCTCTCTCTCTCTCTCCCTAATATATATATATATATATATATATCTTTTCCCCTCTTTTCGTTATTTTCTTTCACATCTCTCCTGTCTAGTTTGTTTCTGTTTTCCCCTAAATATCTCTCTCTCTCTCTCTCTCTCTCTCTCTGTAAACACTGTAAGACACAAACTGGAACCGAAAATAACGTTCTTGGATTATTATGTTTTCGGCTGGAGGAAGATGATAGACTGGGTTGGTTTAAACTGTACACAGACATGTTTTGCATTATCTGCTTCCACTTCATGCACACTTGTCCTGTTGTTTTCCCCCAAATTGCAATATGACGTCTCTGTGTGTGTGTGTGTGTGTGTGTGTGTGTGCGTGCACGCGCGTGCGTGTACATGTTTTTCCTACAATAGCATCTCTTGGCAGCAATGTTAAATTCCAATATAGTTAACTCCAAACAGTAATTATCTCTCTCTCTCTCTCTCTCTGCAGACAGGCAAGTTGGCACACACATACATGCACGCACGCAGACATGCACGCACGCAAACACACATGTGCAAACAATGCCAAACATGCATGCACACCCATACACTGAAAACACACAATGCACACAATGCAGGCATTATCCTACCTTAACATCTAAATACCTGCAGTAACTCCAAGCTGAATCTCTGCCATTATGTAGGCCTAACTTGCAGTATAACAACCACGTATCCAGGCACGTTAATATACTGATAACATAAGAATGCTGAGTGAGTGATCATACACCATCAGACAGTTTGATCAATCACAGCAGGCCCCACACACACACACACACACACACACACACACACACACACACACACACACACACACACACACACACACACACACACCCTCACACACACACACACACACACACACACACACACACACACACACACACACACACACACACACACACACACACACACACAGAGCGTGATGAATAGCAGCAGGCAGTCGCTTACCAAACACACTCCCAGAACACTTCCACACAGAGCTGCTTCCCAACCCTCCGGCACTCACCCCGCACAGTTCCCGGCACGGAGGACCAAACATCCTTAACCACTTGAACCCCAGCATCCATATTCCGGGGGGAATATTGGCCTGGGCCAGAACCCTGGGGCTACGGGGTCTGTGACACAACTATCACTGGTAAAAACAAAAACCAGATTAATTTCAATCCAATTGTCCACTGGATAAAACAGCTGGGCTATCAGCCAACTATTTCCAAATGCACGGTAATACAATAAACCAAAAGGGTCACACGCAAAAGTGGGTTTTGGTCCCGTTTAATTTTGATTGAAATATTGAAAGTGCTACGCACACATAAGCCAAGGCAAAAGTCTTGGTGTATAGTCATGGACAGTTGGACACAGATGTGACTTCAACAGTGCACATTAACACAATCCCAAAGTCAACCTACTCAGACCATACAAACATATATGGCTAAAGGACTTATTGATTGACTTGACTACTGTAACAGTGTTTTTAGTTAGTAAGTAAGCAAGCCTTGCCGAGCCATGAAGCTCTAGGGCAGGGTCCTGTTTCTGTAGTGTGAGGCAGGTTGATGTACAAGTACACCCCCTGGACATGATGTAAAAGTACACCCCCTGGACATGATGTACAAGTACACCCCCTGGACATGATGTACAAGTACACCCCCTGGACATGATGTACAAGTACACCCCCTGGACATGATGTACAAGTACACCCCCTGGACATGATGTACAAGTACACCCCCTGGACATGATGTACAAGTACACCCCCTGGACATGATGTAAAAGTACACCCCCTGGACATGATGTACAAGTACACCCCCTGGACATGATGTACAAGTACACCCCCTGGACATGATGTACAAGTACACCCCCTGGACATGATGTACAAGTACACCCCCTGGACATGATGTACAAGTATACCCCCTGGACATGATGTACAAGTACACCCCAGTGACATGATGCTAGTATGTGGCAGGGACTTACCCCAATCCAACCCTTGATGCTGAGTGCCAAGCAGGGAGGCATTCTGCTAAGCAGGGACTTTGGTATGACCCGGTCGGGGATCAAACCCTGACCTACCAGTCGCAGACCCACTCTAACCACAAGGCCACTGAGCTGGTTTGTGTCTTTATAGGTCTCCCTAAAACAATGTATCAAACAACTGCAGCTGAGCTGATTCAGAGCGCTGCTATACTCGAATCTGTACTAAAACCAGGAAAGTGGCGCATAATCACTCCAGAGCTTAAATCTTCCTGTATGTCAAAGAACCAATTTCAAAATACCGTTAAAGCATTGAATGGTTTAGGACCAAAATACATCTCTCTGACCTTGTGTGATATCATGAGCCACCACCTGTCAGGTCATCTGGGAAAGGTCTGCTTTCTGTCCTAACATAAAAAACGGAGAGTGTCATTTAGTTTTTACGCGCACCACATATCTGGATCTAACTCACAGAAAACTGCAGGTCTGCTGAAATCACAGCTAAAGACCTTTCTGTTTGCCACTGCCTTTCAGTGAGTATTTTTCCTTCTTGTTTTCCTTCACTGTATTTGTGCAGAAGCATTGTTCCGTTTTTATTTTGACTTACTTGTCTATAGTGTATTGAATAGCTTTCTTCTTCTTCATCTTCTCCTTCTCCTTCTGTGAAAAGCATGCACAATGAATTGCCTTGAAATACATTTGCCTTAATAATTTATCCTCTCAATTTATTTCACATATTCACGCATTTCCGTTTTGAAAACAGCGATGTCAGTATGAAACAAACAAACAAAACCAGAGTGCCTCTGAGCAAGCGCTTCAAAGACAGTCCCCGTCCCTCCAACTCCCACCCTCTCCCACTGTAAACATCTTATTGTCCTGCCTCGAGGACGCCTGTTATCCATGAGGCAATGTTCCATAACCTAAACACTGCCGCCGTGCTTGTATCTGTCTCTGTTTAACATCCAGATATACATAGATATACATGGCAGCGCTCCAATCCAGGTAGTTTAGCCTTAAGTGTATGCACATGTACTTTTCTCCAGGGGCAGCGTGAAGAAAATGAAATTTCCATAAGATTTATAAAGGCAGCCGTTTGATGCATTGAACCACTGATTGAGTTTGAGGTGGGTTTTCTTTTTCTTTTTGGGGGGGGATATCATCAGTGTTCAGACAGAGCGAGAGAGAGATAGAGAGAGAGAGAGAGAGAGAGAGAGAGAGAGAGAGACAGCGAGAGAGAGAGAGAGATGTTGCAAGAGAGAGGGAGAGAAAGGTTAACATAAAAATAACAGCTCTCTCACACACAAAATGTACATTGGTATTAGTGCTTGTCGGCACATCAACACATCAACCTTTTAGGATGGCTATTTTTCATTAGTAGTTCATGTTGTAAAACATCACAAATTGAAGGCTTCGTAGGTTGTGTAATTTATAGAAAATAAGTGTATTTTTGGGTGAACTACTCCTTTAAAATAACCATAATCTGCAGTTCAAAACTTGTGGTGTGCTGGTGCAGGAAAATGGCCGAAAAAGTTCTTATCAACTTCTACTACACATGTGGGCCTTTCATGCCCTCATAAGTACTGTATCGTGTATAGTGCTACCTGGCACACACGCACGCACACATGCATGCACGCATGCACACACACCACTCTTCCTTCCTCTCTCTCCTGTGTCACTCGTCCCTCGAAAACAACTACGTAATCACAATCTCGCCGCATTCTGCTCAGATGAGGTCTTGGTACATGGGATGTGTGGGACATTAACACAAAACGCTTAATTGAATCGGCTCAAATCTAATTAAGGGCCCCGGCCGGTTTGGCAGAGCGGAAGCTGGTCGATATTTGCTCGGTGGCTTGGCAAAGGTGTCTCAATTTCCTAACGCCCCCCCCCCCCCCCCTTGTCTTGGGAGTGATGAAGGACTGATGAAGTAATATCTATATATAATAGCGATTTACACTAGTAAGCAAGAACAACACATAGTAATACATCAAATACGTAAATACTCATCAATGATCATAAGCAAGCTATAAGAACCTATAACATCCGTCTAACAGTACAATATCTGTACAATGAAACTATGAGTATACACTGACTATATTATGTCTACATATAATAGCTATCAAAATTGCATAAGTTTAGCCTTTGCATATGCCTCGTCGTCGAAGCTATAGGGCAAGTGCCTGTCTGTCCATGCACTCATGTGCATTCATGAGTTTGCTGTTGTGGGACATAATGCTGCATATGTAGTTTTGACAAAGTTACATAATGTGTTGCTTTAAGAAGAGGGAGTTCCAGGGTGAAAAAAAAAGGTTGGGAGCTGAACGAGAGATCTATGGGGACTGGGGCCTTAATCATGGATATAGGGTGTGTCTCTCACCTCTCATTAGCCCTGAGCACCCCCCACACCACCAGCCCCCCCATCTACAGGGTCCTGACCTGTCCCACCTCCACCTAATGAGGAGGAGGATGGATGGCTGAGTGGAGGTCGAGAACCCCCCCGCGACCCCGGACAATTAGCAGACGGATGCCGCAGGTTATTCCGTGGTCTCTGTGAGGTTACGCACTTCCTTGCTCCCCTGGCACAGCCTACTTTCAACGAGGGCCGGGGTCACCCTCCTCCGCTCGGCGAGTCAGACCGAAGGTCGCCCGCAAAGACAAACAAGGCCCAGGGACTAAGGCCCCTAAGGCCCCTTCCTAATGGATCCTGGCGTCCGCCGTGAGGAGGGGAGCCTCGACGTTAGCGTGGGAGCGTGGCCCGCCACAGCTTTGTTGGGACAATCGACAACATATCATCATGTTTGGCATATAGTTTTCTTTTTAATGAATTATATAGTTTTTTCACTAAATGTTCTGCCTTTTTGGTCGAGTGTTCCATCATTTTTTTGGGCAGCATGTTTGCCTTTTGAATAGGAACACCAGGGCTGATGTACTTAACTCATGTGGTGGATAAAGTAGGCTACAAATGTATAATTTATTTACTTAAGTAAAAGTAGCCTATAAGCTACTTTTACTCAAGTAAATACTGCAATTTAGAAATACTCTGACTGTTAAAGTAAAAGTCCAGAATTCAAAATGTACTGTAAAAGTACAAAAGTATTGGTATCAAAATGTATTTAAAACACCAAAAGTAGAAAGTACTCATGTCCCATTGCACAATTTTTCAACTCTTTTGAAATGAGCAGATCTACAACCTCACAACGTGTTGCATGAGCTTGGAGATTGGCTATTTTCAAATAGGGGTGAAGTGGTTAAAGTATTTTGTAATGATAATCAAAATCTTCAAAGTAACTAAAGCTGTCAAATAACTGTAGTGGAATAAAAGTATAATGTTTGCCTCTGAGATAAAATGAATGAAAATTGAAAATGTTATCCAGTAACAAGAGGCAGAGAGAGAGAGAGAGAGAGAGAGAGAGAGAGAGAGAGAGAGAGAGAGAGAGAGAGAGAGAGAGAGCAGCACATGTGTTATTATTAACTGACAGGGAGAGACAAAAGGAGACAAAAGGAGACCTGAGTGGGAGTCAGGATCTCTCTCTCTCTCTCTCTCTCTCTACAGAAAACAGAACAAAAGTCGACAGAGCCACCGTGGCCCCCGCTATACCCAGCACATATACACTTTTTCTGCACGTCAGAACAAAGAGCCGAGACATTTGTATAAAAGTGTCCGTCAATTAATGGATTTTAAATTGCCATTTCCCCTGACAGGTTGGACTGGATGTCTGGTGCCGCTGCGACCGTCATCTACTATCAAACCCACCCACCCGGGGGGCTTGATTGCGGTGGTGAAGGAGGTGACCACCAGGACTGTGCTGGAATATTCTTAAAAGGAGTGTCACTAAAACAGGCTACTATACTATAAAGAGCAACTAATAGAGCAAAACAAAATCAAAATTTACAAAAAATATTTATATAAATTATTTTAAGCCTAGAATCGAGCCATCCAGAATCCTGGTGAATCATGACTATAAAACCTTTGATTCTGCCATTATTATTCTTTTTTTAATAATTAATTATTAGGGTACTATTAAAAATACCCTTTGTATAGCGGTTTTATTTTTTTTCTTTCTTCACAGAATCAAAGGTGTTATATGGTCCTGATTCACCAGGATCCTGGAAGGCTGGAGTGGATTCTAGGCTTAAAATAATTGATATAAATCATTTAGTAAATCTCTATGGTAACAATGGCCAAACTTTCTGTGGGTCCAGAAAACCACACCAACTGCTATGCTCAGAAAAACAAAACAAAAATAAATTACAAACGCCATGAGATTTTTATTTGTATTTATTTTCCTGTCACATTCCTAAGCCAATAATGTGATGACCGGGTGGCTGCTCAGTAGGAGTCTCCTTGAGTCTCCAACCATAGACCGGTCATTAAATTATTGGCTTAGGAATGTGACAGAAACTAAAACATGCATCTCCATGAATGTAAGGCTTCGCGGGGTGTGTGATTGATTGAAAATAAGTATTTTTTTGGGATGAACCATCTCCATTAATTAAATGTAATGTAATTAAATGTACTATAGTTACTAACGTACTACTACTGGATTCTGGGTGCTGCAGGCGACAAAACCACACAAAGTATATATTTTGTGGAACCTTCCGAATATTAGGAGGAGCAGACTGTATGGTTTACAGCCGACAGGAGAAGGTCAAGCACACTAGGCTACAGAAATCATTGTTCAGACGAACAATATATTTTCCATTTTATGACTTGCATCTCTCACTGCATTCGAGTCTTATGATTGTTTATTCATGAGAATATATTAAATGTCAATACTGACTCAGGCTTTTCCCCTTCAAATGTCTTTGTGTGTGAATGACTAAAACTGTGTGAAAAAGCCATGCCGCCGGGGCTGGCTCTGTAGTTCAGTGCTAGTAAGCTGGTGCTGTCTCTCCTGTTGAATGGGTTTCTGCTGCCTCATAGCTCAATAATGAGCTGGTAAAGCTGTCCATACCTTGGGCCTGTCTTTATGAGTGCAGATATGTCAAAAACTGAATGTATTTTTTTTTAAAGGTAATAATAAAGACAATGTTAAAATATATTGTATGTAAAAAAGAAAAGCAATAATAAAAATGTTAACTTGTTAAATATTTTGCAAAGTCAATCAGTCTGTACTGTATCAGTAAATGTAACTGATCCTAGCTAGTCTATATAGTTTACATTAAAACCATGATTTTTGCCTGCCATTATATCTATGCATATGTACTGTACATACAGTTAACATTTATAATCAGAATGATATAGTGTCTGTAGACCGATCCATCCATCCATCCATCCATCCTCTTCTCTTATCCATCAGTCAATATAATTGATCCTCTGGGCTAAATCCTCCTTACAGTACAAAGAACCAAAACAACAGTGGTGTTTTCTACAGTATATCAGTTGGCTTCCAGAGAGACAGTTCCTCCACCTGCGATGGTGATTTATATCTGCACCCTGAATGCGATCTGTTCAGCCGAGTCGGCATACCGAAAATTGTCCGACATCCAAAGATGGCAGCTGCAAAAGAAAATAAAGTAGCTGTTTTTCGTTTTTTATTTGGTTCCATACAGCGGCAGTGATCACATTTTGTAATTACATCTCTGCACTACTTTGATTCTGTGTACACGTGTGTGTGTGTGTGTGTGTGTGTTTTCACAGCTGTATAGTGCTAGTGAAAGCTAAGCATTGATGCGAGTGGAGTGATTGCCTGCCAAAGGCACACATGTAGCGCATGCACGCACACGTGCATACGCACGCACACGCACACACACTTATCCCTCGGATCACACAAAGTCTTTTATCATGTCATCGCATATGTGTACCCACAGTCCACACACACCCACAGACTCTCACACCCACATGCACACGCATGCAAACCTTTGCAGGAGAGAGTCTATTCCAGCCGTAGTGGCCCCTCTGTGCCGTCATCCCGACCTCTCTCATTTGTAAACCAAATCTCGTCGCGGGTTCCTCTGATACGGCCGTGATGAACGAGACACTCCCTTGAAATCGCTGAGCGATAAAATATTGTGCCGGCGTGGCGGCGGTGATGGCAAGAGGCAGATAAGAGCGGAGGAGAAGGAGGGTGGTGGTGAGGGGGGTGTAGACGGTGTGAAACAAAAGGAACCTTGATAGTTTATCGCCCCCGATCCAGTCCGGAGCCAATAAAGACATTATCGTAAAAAAGAGGGCGGTGGAGCGGGGGGGGGGGGGGGGGGGGGATGGGGGGCTTTGGCCGGCATACAGATTGTCTGCGACTCATTTATCACCCCCCCTCCCCTCCCCTCTCCCCCTAGGATTAGAGTGGCACAACAATGCTGTTTAACAGAAGCATCTCTTCAGCCAGTGACCCGCCAGTTCCCGAGATGATTTCCGATGAGGTTTATGGACAAATAGCGACTTCAATTGGAGGAGGAGGAACTGTGGAGCGTCACTGGCTTCAACCCTGTGCCGTTATGCAAGTAAAAAGACAGCTACGTTGTCGCCATATTCAAAAAAATCTTTATGGGTTTCGTGAATGAATGCCCTACTTTAGGGGTGTAGTGGGAGAGAGACTAGCTGAACTAGTAGCGTGAAAACAAAACTAGTGGTAACAAAAAAAATCACACATGTGTTAAGTGAGTGGTGCAACTCCGTGTGGGGGTCCCCAGGGGGTCACCGGAAGTTCCAGACCCACAGGACCACGGCCAGGGTGCCGGCCTGGTTCGGGCAAGCCGCCCCACGTCCGAAACGGTAGATAAATGAGTTACCATGTGGGGGTCTCCGGGGGTTCCCGGGGAGTCCTCGGGGGGGGGGGGGGAACGCGCCCAGGAACGCGCCCAGGGGGCCGGGCAGAATCCGGCGAGCCGCCCCACGTCCGAAACGGTTGAGAAATGACAGAGTTACCGTGTGGGGGTCCCTCTACTGTACCCGGCCTCTACTGTACTGTACTGTACTGTACTGTACTGTCACTGTACTGGCACACCCGAAATCATCATATATACAGTTAATACGTGCATGTGTTTTTGTTTGTGTGTGTTAGCTGTTAGGTTGGTGAAAAACAGCCATGCTGTTTTCATGCTCAGACCCACCCTGCCACCCACCCAGCCACCAAGGCGGCCAGCCACACACATATAGCTCCGTAAGGGAGTAAAAAACAACCATCCACACATCTTACCAAAGCTTACAACAGTGTTAAATAACAGGAATGGCCCTATTCAGCCCTATTCATTTTAGCCGTGACGTGAGCGCCCCCTCCAAAGACACTTCCGGGTCCTACTTTTGTGTCGCTTTTGTGTCCCCATAGAGTTATACTGTGACGCTCCATCTGACTAAATCTGAGACGTCTCATTTTACCGCATTCCTCGCAACAACAAAGCTGCTGCTCTCCCAAATCTGGCTGTGACAGGCCGTCTGCCCCACACTGGATACTATCGCCATTTTATTTCATTGTGTCAAATAAATCCTCATTAATTGGAAACTAGATTCAACATACTCAAGCCTGCACACATTCTAAATATGCCCCCGAAATATTGTACTGAGCAAATGGACTGTTACCACCTTCAATAATAATGATAATATTAGTCTTTATTGTCTCCACATCATATACTTTCTTTGTCATGGATACTTGTACAAAACATTAATAATTCTACTCAATTTGGAAGCATTAAGACCCATTTTAACCCTCAATGGCTTCCTTTCTGAAAAATAACGTCATTGTAAAAAGATTCACGCGTTTAGAAATTATATTTACAATGAGATGCGGACGGGAGCTGGTGCCACTTGGACCCGGACGTAACGTAGCACTACAAAATGATGTCGGACTTAAATACAGAATAGCTGGATGCTTATCAATGGGCCATTTTGCGAGACCTGCTAAGTAGCCTAACTACTGTAGGCCCAAACCTCAGAACGGCTCGCCAACGTTGAAGCTGCGTTGCAATGCTTCAAAATGTCACTGAGCAACTTCCATTGAAATGAATAGCAGGGGCGTGGCCCGGCTGTCGCTCCCAGCCCGCACTCTATCCTTTATAACTATGTGTAGGCCTGCCTGCCTGTCTGTCTGTTAACCCACTAAGACCTGCAGATGCCTTCTAAATGAGTATAGTTCTCAAACGTTTTTGTGCCAAGGACCCTGAAATTGATTGGTCATGGAAAATGTTTTCTGCACGGGACCTCCAGAAGATAAGATTTGGGTTAAAACGTTCAAAAAAAATTCGTGGCACAAAGTTACGAAGGCACAAACTCACAAAGTGTCCTCAGTGGAAGCTACAGGGACATGGTGACTTTGCTAATGTGCATTGTTGTGTCATTCAGCAGACAGAGCGATTGTTCTTTCAGGCTTTGATGTACAGCAGCAGTGGTGCAGCGGCACACTACAGAAGGTGTTCACTCATTTGGTGTCCCTCCTGGCTAAAGTGCTGTGCTGTCACTCCTTGACTCAGCAGTCGAGCCCTGTCCCGGGTTTCTGCGCCAATGCACACACTCAGTGGTGGGACGTATAGCTAAAGTACATTTCCTCAAGTACTGCATCTTGAGTATAAATGTACATTACCTTTACTTTACTTGAGTTAATATGTTGACACCCAATAGTTATACTCCACTATACATTTTTACTCCACTACGATAATATGATTGCTGTCAGGCAGAAACCTCATATCTCCATGTTTTAATTTTGATGTTTTTTTTTGTAAATACATCCCCTACATTATCATACTACAGCGTGGCACGAAAGCGTCAAATGCAGCAGATCCATAAGCTCGAATCACGGCACGAAGCAATGCATTTTGAGCTTGTCAATCTGCTGCTTTTGCTATTTTTTAATTTGAAGCCGGAACAGTTTTTCCACCAGGCAGAAATTATATTACAGCTTAAGTTACTAGTTACTTTGTAGATGTAGGTCAATATTACAAAACAAACACACATTAATTATGTACAATTGGCTATTTGAAAACAGACAATCTGCAAGCCGATGTGGAAAACCATACGCTCGGAAGCACCAATACAACGATAACATAATAATATATTTTGTAATGTTTTACTCAAGTAAAACATTTAAAATAATTACTTTTGCTTGTGACAGTATTTTCTACATTGTGGTGTTGCTACCCCACTGCTACTTAAAGTCAACTAAACGTTACAGTAAGTACAATTTCTGAGTACTTCTTCCACCACACAGCTACTACAGCCTCCAGTCCTCAACAAACCAGCATCATTCCACCACACACGCAAAGTTAATACAACCTCCAGTCCTCAACAAACCAGCATCATTCCACCACACATGCCAAGTTAATACAGCCTCCAGTCCTCAACAAACCAGCATCATTCCACCACACATGCCAAGTTAATACAGCCTGCAGTCCTCAACAAACCAGCATTGTTCTGCCCGGTGCAGTTTGTGGTGCTGCTGCTATACAAGTCTACGGCACGTCCCCTGTCGCTCTCACTCGCGATGTCGGGGGGGTTAACTGTGGCTCCCTGTCGCTCTCCCATCTGTCCCCCGTCACTTCAGTCTGCCACGTCTAATGCAGTGACGAGGCCTCCAAAAATAGCTGGTGGAAGTTTTGAAAAGGACCTGACTTCAATCCAAAATTGCAGTTAGATGAGTTTCAGAGAGCAGTGACAGATTGTTGTTTAGACACAATGATTCCCTTTGTGAAGTTAACAGCACCCTATTGTGAAGTGATAACTTTTACTATGGATAACATGGCATACTTTACTTTATTTGTTTATTTGGACAGGACAATGCATATTAATGGATGTCACTGTTGTCACATGGACGTTATTTGCACATTTATCTCTGTCCGTCCATCCGTGTCCCCCCCGTCCCATATCTCTCTCTAAGCTGATGTCACTACAGCTGAAGGCTTCTTCTTTTAGTGTTGTTGCCCAGTACTGTATTATTTTGAGGACCTCGCTCAAGTACTCACATTTCCCTTGTGAACCGTATTTGTATGTGTTTCCACAGCAAGAAGCAAATGGAAACAGATGATATGTGGCGACCCCGATGGAAAATTGATTTGCCGAAAAAGGCCGAAAACTCTGTTACAAGACAAATGCCTGAATTCAAACTTTGCCTTATTTGCAAAAGTAGCCTACTCACGTATTGACATCAAAATACTTACTGTAATGTAACAAAAGTAAACATACTACAAACAAGGTAGCAGAACTCTAGTCAGAAGTATAAAGCAGTGGTCCTCAACCAACCAATGATCCGGGGACCAGTGGTACTTGAGAGGATTCCAGCTAAATGATGAAAAGTTGGTAAACAAATTGACCCGTATAGATCTTTTACTCTTGAGAGTGTACAATGAATCCAAATGGACCTGTACGCTCTCAAGAGTATAATTATTGTTAAACATCTGCATTACTAAATTTATAAGAATTCTACACAATTAGATAATGTAGAAGGATTGTTATTTTGATCAACGTATGCCTGTCATCTCCCATATGTGACAAAATCCAGCAAAAAGGCCCTCAACTCTACTTTTCCATTCTTCAGATTTTTACAGATTATTAAAGTACAGAATGTAAGCTTTCATATGATGTATCATTCATTCATGAAAATGGACAATAATTGAAGGAGATATAACCATTTTAAAATGATTGGGGCCTTCACACAAAGCTGAGAAAAGTCCGTTTCAATATTCACAACATTTTATCACCTTAGCTGGACAGAAGTGGGTGTGACAATGGGAGGGACAAGGGACAATAGGACGTTTTAGCTGTCAACAGTGCAACACTAGAAACACTGACATGTTTAAAGATGGAGTGCCACCATTTTTTTTCACCCTAAAACATGATCATCAGGTATTATTACAATATAAGGGGGAAGAACTTTTTCCAAAAAGTGTACAGTATTTGTTAAAATCATGCTTTTATGTGGACACGCCCACCAGTTCATTAAGTATGCCTGGATTGCCTGGTGGGTGGTAATGGGTGGTGATCCACCTGAACTGAAGCCGCACCCACAGCTGTAGTTGTATGATAAAGGGGGAGGGGTTAGGGGAGGGGCTGATAGTGTGGTGTCACTATATTACTGTTTACTTCATTGGCCCGTTTGACTGTCAAGGGTTCAACCTCCAGGAAGAAACCCTAAATACAAAGTTAATACACCATTGCACATAAAAACAACTCCAGGTTGTCTAATGAAGTACTGTCACCTCATAGACACATGAAAAACTGGAAAAATACAACAATTGTGGCACTCCATCTTTAAGCCAGTAGAACAAACAATGCAATTTGTAAGGTGCCCCAATAAACCCTTTTGAAAGTACTAAGTATTCAAGTATTAAATACTAAGTTAAGTGTTCAATTTAACTTATACACTATACTATATATATATCTATCTATATACTGGTTGTAAATAGCTGCAGTAGGCTACACCATTTCATGCAGGTCTACTTTAAGCAATCAAAGTCAGACAATTGACCCAGTATTTTAAATAAATAAAACCGACGCATCAGGCTATGATGTTGTGCGCTTGTAGATTTAATGAACAGATCTGTCCACATGCAGTCACAATGCCTGGTTTCTATTAGTGTGCAAGGCTTACATCCGGTCTAAAGCCCACCCACTGTATGTGCTGATTTATATACACAATACATACACGATCCATATCCTCCCCTCACCGGATGTTGAATTAACAGTACTAACGGCCGTATTTGAAAAGACGTATCCAATCTTTTACACAATAAACCGATTTCCCGACATTACCTTTTCACTTGATACCGTTTCATAGAGAGGGCCTACACAAACAATCTATATACCAAATGAAAGCCCGGATTTCGTAGTTTACATAGTATTTTGATTTTTTTTAAATGAGCAAAAAATGAGCGAGTTATGATTTAAAGAAAAGACGAGTGATCTTGGCTCTTTGCGGGTGGAGAAAAAAAATAACACTTAACACACGACACACAGACAGCTAGCTAACTAGGCTAGCTAGCCTGTTGTGTGGGGACCTTCCCATAGATCCGAAGTCCCGTTAGTCCGAACATGCACTGCTCCCGTGCTTGCGGTTAGGTTTAGGTTTGCTCCCGTGCTTGCGGTTAGGTTTAGGTTAGGGTTAGAGATAGGGATAGTAATTTCGGAACAATGAACCTTCTGACTAATGACACGGCACCGTTGTGTGTTGCTTCCAGGCTGGGAAGCGTATTTGAACGAGTAGCTACGTGGTGTTGTTTATTTTCTGTAAAGTATAACCCAAATGCTCCTCCATACTACTATAGCCATGTAGAATAATTCTGTGTTTACAAACACAAGCACGCTAATGGGCGGTGATCAGAGCGTGAAACCTGAGGACAAAGAGATTCCAGGACCAATCGAAAACAACATGCAAATCTCGGAACTGCGCTTCTCTGCCCCCAAAAACTTGTTAAAAAACAAGCCCACTTTGACGTATAAATGTATACATTTCATTTGCCCAAATGAACAATCTGTTTGAATGAAAACCTTCTTCAACATTCAAACTGTGTTAATATGAAAAAAACGAGTTTATATATTGATTTACTCCATTTTCATTCTGGCGACATGAGGCATGTTTTGCTGGAGTGTGTCACATATGATGCCACGTCAATACAGCATGGACAAATCTTATTCCACAATATACGTTGGGTATGAGAGGCCAAATCTCATGGCGGTCCGTGCGCTCAAATGCCAGATAAATGATGGACCTTGATATGATAAAGGTTGAACAAACTGATGTAGTGGACTAAAAGTATAAAGTATTGACAACATGGTCAAAGTAAAAGTAAATATACTCGCTACTTCCCCCCACTGCATAAGACATAAGAAACCACACAATCATAACCACAGCACAAAGACAGAGATCTTTCATTTCACATTTCTGTTTTAACATTCACACATTTCCCTGCTGGAGGATTGCAGTGGCCTCGGGTTAAAGGCCTCTCGAGTGCATTCTCTGTGCTCCGTGACATTCGATAGCACCGCTGAGAGGGGAAGCCTCTCACACTGAATGAAGATGATTATGACTCAAGATCCAACATGCTTTCATTGTTACATCTCATTATACAAGTAGAAGAGAGTAGAGCATGATTGGTACCGTGTCGGCTCCTTGACATTGCAGCCACAAAAAATTGAAAGTAACACACACAATGAAAAAATAGCACTAGAATAGGAATAGTTCCAGCTGGACACAGTACTACACAAATACAATAAAAACACTGTCTGTCTGTCTGTCTGTCTGGAAAATAGAACCTGTCTTCCAATGGATCCAATGCAGTTATTGTTTAGCCACAAACTCTTGTTAATACTTTTCATTGGTTTCACACAACTCACATAACCACATTCATTTTGGGCATGTCCATGTATAGGAGATGAAATATTTTCAAAAGTTCACAACACTTGTATTATGGAACCCTATAGACGAATTCAGCAGCACTGCCCTGCATGGGTGCAATCATAGCTGTGGTGTCACATTAAGCTCAGTATGACACCGCAGCACTGGCATGCAGCTAGGGCACAACTCTGTGGATTTGTCTACACAGGCATGATATGAGCGAATATTCGAACCTTGAATGTTTGGGGACAGCCTTACAAGCTGAACATACAGTAGCCATACTAGCCAATCTACAAGCTCACAATGTTGTTGTCCTTCCAAAACACTGGGCAGACACATTTTTTAAAGTGACAAGTAAATAATATCCCTTTGAGCACCATTGCCCCCACCGGTGGGGGCAGCGGCTGTCCACCTCATGAACAGCTCTCAGCGGGTAAATGGAGACCCAATTGGTCTCCGGTTCCAACTCTGATGTTTTTTTTATTTTACCCCCTGGACCCCCGTGGGGTTTAAAGGAGAATTCCATACTAAAAGGCTTTCTTACCTTTCTTTGTAGTTGTTACGTCCCCACCAAAGAGGTCCAGGTGTTATTTTGTGCAAAAGCTCCTTATTGGCTATTTCCCCTACCATAAGCCCTAAATGAATTGCATTGAATTGAATGGGAATTGAATGGGGCTATGGGGTGTTGTGCTAATTCGCTTATTTCCATTGCTCAAAATTATAATTTCTTTGTATATATCCTCTCTTCATAATGTAAATAATATCCCAAGCGGCACACTTTACTACTTCTTTCGATGGAAATAAGCGAACTAGCATAACACCCCATAGCCCCATTCAATTCCCATTCAATGCAATGCAATTCATTGAGGGCTTATGGTAGGGAAAATAGCCAATAAGGAGTTTTTGCACAAAAACAACACCTGGACCTCTTTGGTGGGGACGTAACAACTACAAAGAAAGGTAAGAAAGCATTCTAGCATGGAATTCTCCTTTAAGAGGATTTTATTTGTTTCCTATATTTGGTTTTTAGTATAATATATATATATAATATAAGTTTAGGAACCACTGCGCATGTGTGCTGGATTCAGAACAGAAGCACCGTGCCCTCACCATCCCCTCGCACACGTTTGTCTTCTTAGTGCTGCCAACAACATTGAGAGGTCCAGTGGCACATTCTGTGGCCTGGGTGACTCACTTTATTTGCACTTTATTGTGGTGGATGTCGGATAAGATCTTATCTGACCATCATGGATGCTGGATAACTTAAGATCTACGTCTGTGACAATGTTTGGCCACTCTTCCCTTTTATCATTATCAAATTACAGAGGTAATAGTTTCCCGGAATTCATTAGAATAAAAAAATGGTTATCACTTATTTAACGTTTTTCTCTCTCTTTACCAATAAGACTCCTCAGGGCGAGAAGTGACCTCGTGCACTGGCCATATATGGAGCATGTCTTGAGTGTACAGGGTGTGATGAGGTCAGATCAACATAGAATGTCAGAACAGGTCAGCTCCATATATGAAGATCTAACGGTGGCAGCGGGGGCAGTGTCTTGAATGTACAGGGTTTAATTTCGCCGGCTGCCAGACGTGGCTGCACAAATAACTATGGGGCAGGCCCGTCTAGAGTTTAAATGGACCGGTATCAGTCAAAAGGGAGACATCGAAGAGGAAGGATGGATGGGGAAGGATCAACATGTCAGAACAGGTTCTGACATATGACAAAAATGTATGGGGATTTTGAGTGACAAAAAACTTGAGATTTCATTAATATCAGGGATCTCCATATATGGGCTTAATTGCGACAGCAGGTCGCATATACTATGATATGATCCATGGGTAATTTAGTAACAGTTACTTCATAAACACATTGTCTTCTTAGTGCTGCCAACCACAATGAGAGGTCGAGTGGCACATTCTGTGCCCTGGGCGCACTTTATTGTGGTGGATGTCGGATAAGATCTTATCTGACCATCATGGATGCTGGATAAGATCTGCGTCTGTGACAATGTTTGGCCACTCTTCCCTTTTATCATTATCAAATTACAGAGTCACTGTTTTCCTGGAATTCATTGGCGTATTGCACACAGGCAGGATACAGATCAATGATTTACAAACATGGATCTCAGTGTGAGGTGCTGCCTTGTACAGCTATATTTATTGATTGCTTAATCTTGTGCGAATCAGTTCATCGTTCAAAGTACATGGCATACTATTGTTCACATATTGTATACTGCTGGACACGCCTCAGGCTTGCACTTTGAAATGTTAATTTAATTTCTCCTTTCATTGAAAGTGAAATGAGACATTTTCAATCTAAAGTATTCCGGTCGTTTGTTCACGTCTCAGTTCCGTCTTAGTGTTGCATGACAGCTTTGCAGATGTAAGTCAGTGGGTGAATTGTGTGCTTGTGGAAACTCCTTCCTTTCATCGTTTTCAGGAAAGAAAAAGGGAGAGGGGAAGATGAAGAAACAGAAGAAATAAAAATGTGTACCATGTATGTAATTGGCCACAAAAAGTTTGGAAACGTAAATTTGGTTGATTATTTCTTCCCTTCAATAATACCAGACTGAACCCCTAATTGCTCCCAATGTGCATGTGGGTGCCTTGCATTGTTTCCTCCATCATCGGTGTGTGAATGGGTAGTAGTATGCAGTAGTATGCAATGTAGTGCACAATCTATGTAAAGCACTTTGAATAAAAGTGCTATTGCCTGTGCCATTTACCAATTGGAATTGAATTTGACTTGTTTTTATTGCTGATTAATCACCTTTATAATGAGGTATAACTTGTAAGGAGTGTGCAATTGTGGAATGAGCAACACAGTTAAACGTTTGCCAAAAACAACAACAATATGAGTGACTCACCTGCCAGTGAGGAGCCTCTACCGGTAGAATGTGTGGGCTCCGTCCTACTCCTCCTGCCCAACACTCCCCGCTGACAAGTGCCACCCCCAGCCCCTATAGGAGTAGGACAATGACCAGTATCACCATGCTCGGTCGGTTTCCCTTTCGGATTTGAAACCCACAAAATTGGGCACAAAATTAATAATATTAAGGGATGTGGATCACGACGCATGCCATGCATCGGACTCATGACGTCGCTTTCTCTCTCACACACACATGTGCAGCACGCACACACGCACGCACGCCCTCATGCCACATGCAGATACGCACATGAACACAGATACACTCCTTTGGCATACACATGTGTGCATACACATGAAATATCAAACATGCATGCGTGTGCGCGCACACACACACAGAAACCATGCAAGGCACCAACCAGCACATCAGGAGCAATTAGGGGTTCAGTGTCTTGCTCAAGGACACTTCCGACACCAACTCTGGGGGAGCCCGGGTTCGAACTGGCAACCTTGCGGGTACCATCCAGCCACTCTACCCCTGAGCCACCACCGCCACCCCCTCTCACTTAATGCATGCATGCACCCATTGCACCTCTATAGCAGTCGTTTCCGGTTTCTTTTCGGGACCAGAAGTTCAGATATGGCGGATTTGAATTCCCCGAAAAAGTGGCTTCAAAACCCATGTGTACAAACGGGGCTCCCTTCATCCCTTATTTGTTTACGCTCTGTGGGCCCACAGTCTGATTGTGTGAAAACTGTTCAGACATCTTTTGATTTGATTTGATTTATTTAGAAAAGCAATCATAATACAACATTATAATCAGCGATTCAAGGATTTCACAGTAAAGTCTTATTTCCACTGAGGTCCAACTAACTGAACAATACTGATATATATGACATACACAACACAACAAGTACGTCCTTATCCATCCCTCTAAGATGACGCTTTATAGGGGAACCTTTTCCAGTAGCCATTGTTTAGTCTTCTGTTTAGATCTGACATCTTCACACCAGATTTCATAGTGATCCATGTGGCCATGATTGTGTCAATGACACAAAATCATCCAATCAGATCGTCTCCTTCGCAGCGTTGCCAAGGGGAGTACTGCATTTGAGTGCCGACCCCCTACCGGAGTCTTCGAGATCTTAATTGAATCCTACCACCGAACCTGCTGCTTTCTGACAGCCTGGTGGTTATCCAATAACATCATGTAATTCTGTCACATTCTGTTCACATTTCTGGCTGCACTTTATCAGAAGTCAGAGCTTTTTCACTGCCCGGTGCCAACCGTGTAGCCACATGCAACAGTATATGCATTTGCAGGCATGTCATTATAGGTGAAAGAATAGTAACATATTTTCAAAGAAAAGGAAAAAGTCTGAACATCTTCTACCCTGAGGGAAACAGAGATATATCAGCAATGTTCCCAATAAATGTGCGTGCGTGCGTGCGTGCGTGCGTGCGTGCGTGCGTGCGTGCGTGCATGGCAAAAGCCTAATTTGGTGTGAAGAAGTACATTGTATGTGCTGGGAACACAGTTTTTGTGTTTGTTCAGTTCAGGGGCTCTCAAGTACAACATGCACTGGCTCATTGCTACTCCCACGGTGCACATACTATGTGGAAGTGCACTTCACATTAGGATGTATTATACATTGTTGTGCTCACACGCACGCATGCACGCACGGTGTATAGAGTGCTATCTCTGTCCTCTGCTTGCTCTGTGTAAATCCCTGTTTATAATCGACTCCAGCTAGTCCCTGCACAGATAGCTCTCCTCTCCCTGCCTCCTCTCCCTCTCTTCTCCTCACCTCCTCTCCCCCCTCCCCTACCCTGTTCCATGCTGCTGGTTTCTCCCTCGGCTGAAAGCAGCTTTGAGGCAGCGCTGCTGCTCCTTGGGTGTCACTGTTTTGACATTTAGTTGCCGACCGGCCCGCACGAGTCACAACAGTTGTCAGGGATGGGGGTGAGTAAATTGGAGGGGCATCAGGTGACATATATACTGTAGGGAGAGACAGAGAGCGAGAGGTGGGTTGGGGTATTTTCATATCAGCGGAGAGATGTGAATGTTTGTCAGGTGTGTGTGTGTGTGTGTGTGTGTGTGTGTGTGTGCATATGCATGTTGATGCGTGTATAGCGTGTGTATGTGTGTGTGCGATATTGTGTGTATGCAGTGATGAAAGAAGTAGGCTACTCACATTTTTACTCAAGTAAAGGTATCAATACCCTATTGTAGAAATGGTTCGGTATTGCAAATTTACGAGTAAAAGTACAAAATAATTGGAACCAAACTATTCTTAAATTACCAAAAATAAAATCATCAGGTGGTGCAAAAGGTAACAAGTTAAAAACAGGAAAATAGCAGCTTTACAAGCTCAACGGTTGCAAAGCGAGGCATTGTGAGCTTGTAGATGCCCATACCCGAGGTGGGGTTGGCGAAAGGGCCTTTCTGTGTGGAATTTGCATGTTCTCCCTGTGTCCCCTAGGGTAGGTACCCTCACAGAAAACATGCAGTAATCCTGGTCTCTAAACTACCTCCCCCTGGCCAGCCGGGGCGCCTGATGGAGGGCAAAGGAACTGGTCGGAATAACATGTTCCTTCTACGCACTGTCAGGTGAAAAGTAATCCGAGTTCCCAGAAGTTTTATTTTTCGCCACTAGGGGGGGCGAGAAAGACGGTGAAAAGAAGCAGCTTGGACTCCTCCATGCCTAGAAGGAAGCATGAGGTCAGTCCGCTGCCCCCCCCCAGGTTGGCAGAGGAAGTGTAGCGCCCAGGATTTCAGATAATCCTAGATTATAGATAATTGACACTGGGTGAAAAAATGGGTTGCAAAATTGTGGGATAAAAATGTAAAAGTAAAAAAAAGAGCTTGTAGATCTGCCATTTTCAAATTGCCAAAGCGTGTGTGTGTGTGTGTGTGTGTGGGGGGGGGGGGGGTTCCAGCCAGGGGTGAGTGACAGCAGGAAAGATAGGACGTAGTGGGCTCCCGTCAGCATGGAGGGAGGCAGGCAGGCAGCTCTGTAAACAACTGCTGCACTGATGCTGACTGAAGGAGGGGCGAGAGGAAGGGCTCTGCTTAACGCATGGCACACTGCTATGTAGGCCAGCGTGCCATGTTGCTGTCCTGTCTACCGAGTCCACCACACACCACACACGAAACATGAATATATATTTTCTTTCTTTCCCTTCCGTCATTCTGTTCGGGAGATATAAAAAGTATGGTCATGAATGAACATACATGCATATACAGTAGGTGTGACTGTACACACGCACGGCCAGGCACACACTGGATGAGCGGAAGTGGAGGAACATCTAACTTTTTGACAATTGGTGAAACTTTATTCCGTCTCGGGTGGAAACCTTGTATATCCAAAACCGTTACTTTTCAGGAAACGGAGAAAGACAAATTAACCTGCCATTCCAATGGATCCACTGAAGTTATTATTTAGTCACAAGCTCTTGTAATTAATTCCATTGGTTCGCTTTTTTTGGTCAAAAGCAGCGCAATTAGCCAATTGGCTTTTTTCTATACTTTTGTGCAATATTCTTATAGTAAAGCCTTATAATTCATGGGGGGAAATAAATAAATATGGAGATACAAGGTTGCATGTCTGACAGCAACAATTTATGGAGCACATTTTATATGCAAAGAAACTTTCCTGCAAGCTTCCGTCTCAACTCCACTAGACTCTCTACTCTACTCAAGTCTACTTGCATTGGATACCCCAGATAGGACTCCTTCCATGTACAGTAGCCCGCCGTCGCCATAGCAACGTCCAACCCTCTGAGTAGGAGAGCGCTGGAGAACAATGGCGGCTTGTCTGGGAACTATCTGTACCTCATCTGCACAGTCCAACAACACAAACCACTTCTGAGAGCAGTTTGGATGAGAAATAGGCCATACAGACTCAGAGGCACAATACCGGATTCATTTCACTTCACATTTTAAAACCGGAACTTTAAAAGCTTGTTAACTATATATCAAGCTTTTTATCAAGAGCGTCCCTTGTTTTTGTTTTCTGTTTTTTGTCTTTGTCTTTGTGTCTTTTTTTGTGGGGAGGGGAGAAACATTTGGGAAAACTAGCCAAGTTAAAACAGGGCTAGATGGTTGGTTTTCGGTGGAGAGATTTGGTGCAGGAAAATGGAAATATGCTAGTAGTCAATGGAGTGTATGTGACCCAGTCCAGTGCTTTGAGAAAGTAGGTTATAGTATATGAGCTTTCAAAAACTACAGACCTCTCAAAACCAAGGAATAGGACTACTCCTAGACCTCACCCCCAGGACTCACCTAACCCATGCAGCTCAATGGGGAGGGTGGGGCGATGGGGGATTTGTAATGAAAATGAAAAATGCTTAATAAAAACTTGGTCACAAAAAAAACCCCATGCAGCTCAATTAGTTTTAGTCTGGCTCAAGGTAGAAGACAGAGTGCAGCATCTTTCAATGGGTCTGGTTTTTAAGATGCTCCTTGGGATTTTTGTGGTATCCTTTTCAGCACAACGTTTGACTCTACATTTATCATGTTAATGGTATATTCAATCAATCAATCCATAATAGCGAAAATATCCAATATACAGTCTAAAGTTGTGAGCTTGAAGATCGGCTGTCTTCTGAACACACTGATTATTCCACATTACAATAAACCAAACTATCACTAAAACTAAAACTCATTTAGTAAACTAAAGAAGAAAAAGACCTAGCAACTTTAAAAATGTATTGATATGAACTTAAGTTGAAAACATACATTTAAAAAATAGAATATAACTGTGGTCCCGTCTCGTCAAGCAGGTGACACATCTGTCAGGGTTTGTCCTGTAACAACCCGTCACCTGTAGTGGCGGAAAGTAACTACGTAAGTACATTTACTCAAGTACAGTATTGTACCTTATAAGTAAAATATTGAGCTATAATGTGGAGTATTTCCACTTTTCAATAGTTTTACTTCTACTCCACTTTAGCTACTAGTTACTTTAATATAGATTTTGGTTGCATTAACTCGTTCAACTGTAGATACTGCCTAATATACTTCGACTATATGAAAACAGCCATTTTACAAGCTTAGATCAGCCATTTTCAAAGGATTTTCATACATTTTATTCAAAACTTGTGAAGTTGGACATTCTTGCGTTATGACTATACTTTTACTTTTGCAACTTAAAAGTATATTTCTAAAATACTTTTGTAGTTTTGAATACCGGTATAAACTTTATGCCAGACTTTTACTTCATTGTGGTTATGGTATTGACTTTTATGGTATTGACTTATTCCATCACTGGTCACTTCCATCACTGGTTGTTTGACACAACGGGTGTGAGAAAGTGCTGCTGTCATTTGAATTACCATTTCAAAGTGTATGCCACTGGCCTCTGTATACAGCATGTGAACAGCATGTACTTTGAACGATGAACTGATCCATGCAAGATTAAGCAATCAATGAATAAGCTGTATAAGCCAGCACCTCACATTGATATCCAATAATCTATATCCTGCTTGTGTGCAATAAGCCGATGAATTCCGAGAAAACAGCGCCTCTGTAATTTGATAATGACGATAAAAAGGGAAGAGTGGCCAAACATTGCAGATCTTATCCAGCATCCATGATGGCTAGATAAGATCTTATCCAACATCCACTACAATATAAGTGCACTTGTGTGATCTCTTTGCCCAGGGCACCAAATGTGCCACTGAACCTCTCAATGTGGTTGGCAGCACAAAGAAGCCAAAGTGTTTGAGAGGAGGTGAGGGCACGGTGCTGAAGCCATTCATTTAGGAAGATGTGTGGTCCCAATTCTCACCACCAGGTGCAAAATGATACACAAGTAATCTCCTCATATCAGAAGAGGTGGAATACTCGACCCCAGTACTTAAGTAGGAGTACAAATATGACATGAGAATTTACTGCACTACAAGTAAAAGTAGACAATTAATTTAAAGTCAATTTAACATACTTTTTAGCATACTTTTAAGTTGTAACTAAGTACAGACAAATTGAGTTTGGTTAATGTATTGCTCGTTACTCATAAAACATCAGTCACGGACGTTGAGTCATTGTCCTTCTAATAACAGGAACGGAAACCATAAACATGTCATTTTCGCCTATAGCGAAAAGGACATTTCAAGCTGCACAGTTACTAGTTAGTAGTAGCTAGTAGTTAGTATATTTTCTATTTTTTTAATGTTAGTAGGTTAGTAGGACCTACTAAAGAAAGATACAGGTGCGGAAAGCACAAAGGAGCTGGCCAGATGTATGGAGAACCAAGATGACTGGAGACGCCAATGGAGGGCTCGTCTGAGGACGACGTAGAGAGAGAGAGGCTAGCCTGAAGAAAGTAAACGTATGTTTTCTCATGCCAATAAAGCCCTTTGAATTGAATTGAATTGAAGAAAGTGAACCAAGGACCGGCTGCCGACTCAATGGATTTTTGGAGCCTTTTTGGAACACGATACACTCCCCGACTCCCCCAGGACAGACATGGACGGTGACTGAGTACTAGCATTTCTGATCCTAGATCTGTATACACCCCACTCTCAAAATGTTGGTATTTGTTTGTTCGGAAGATTGTGTCTTGGGACGATCAGGTACAATATTTAGTTCAGTGGTCATGGGGCTAAATACTCATTCGGAACATCACCAGATGCGTGGGAGTCGAGCCAGGGCATTGACGAGGTGGCGTGTATTCATTCATTCATTCATTCCCCCGTTGTCTTCCAATTTAGTCATTCTGCCAATGAAATGCTAACCACCATGTTGTCACTGCTGTTTTAGCAGACTAGCTCAAATGTCAGCGAGAAGCCCCCACCTGGAGGACGCAGCATTGCGTCCCCCTCCTACTGTTTCAGCATTCCCTTTTGACAGGTGCGGCCCCAACAAAATGTGACAGAGATCTCCCTCCCCCGAACCTTTGGTTCAGCTCTTTAGTAAACATAAGAGACAGGAGAATTAGCCCTTCGCTATAAGTCCCTCCCCAACCGTCACGTTAGCAATGGTTACTAAGAGAGGAGATATGGCAAGCCTTCCTTCTCACCCATTGAGATGCATGTTAAAGGATTTCTCCATATAAATAATTCATTAATCAGTAGCAAGAGCTTCAAAATGTCTTCTAAATCTAGTCAACCAAGACTTCAGTACTAGGCTATGGCTATATGCCCTGGACAAATGTGCATGACATTATTTCAATAAATATAAATACACAGAAATGTTAGAGGGAGAAACAGTATCCCAATCAATCAACGTCTGACCGTCCGACAGAGGTTTTCAAGTATTGCACAGTAAGACTATGGTGATTAGTATAATTGCCATCACCTGGGTGGGTCAGTCATGTAACTTTACTGACGTTAAGCTGTGTATGTAATGTGTTCAACAACACACTACGGCCATGCAAAATAACACTGACAGCTATGAGGTGACGAAAGCTTAGCCTGGTTAATAAACCAGACCGAATCAGCCGTTGGCAAAAAAAAATTGCCTACCGGCGGATTTCGGTCTGGAGAGGCTCAATTTTACGCCCATTTCCTACTCCAGAGAATGTGGCCTCCAATAGGGACACGGTATGCAATATGGGCGGGCTTTGGTACAGTGACGTTCAATGCTTGAGACCTTTGACTGACAGTAGCTCTGACCAATTGCGTCAAAGAGAAAATGTTTCCCTGGAAATGAAATCCAAGCTGAGCCTCCCCAGACTAATATCCCGCGGATCCATGCGATATTAGTCTGGTTTATTAACCAGGCTAACGAAAGCTTACCATCCGGTGGCTAAACAGTATTTGGATTGGCATTGGACAATCACTTTTGGGGTGGGGTTTAGCAAAGGGCTAATTGGATGAAGAGAACTCATAGAGCATACAGGACACAACAAATTAAATTGGAAGTGATGAACCCACCTGAAAATGCATGTTCTGTTCATTCAAGAGCAGGAGAGACAGTGAGACCCCGATTTATAGAATGTATTACTGTCAAAATAGGGCTTCAACATCTTAAAAAAGGCGAAATAAACCTCATCACTTCACAGTATAAGTCTGTGGCCTATGTGTAGCCTACTGTACAGTATGTGAATGCCATGTACTTTCAGCGATGTACTGATCCATGCTAGATTACGCAATCAATAAATAAAGCTGTATAAACCAGCACCTCACACTGAGATCCATGTTTGTAAATCATTGATCTGTATCCTGTCTGTGTCCAATACGCCAATGAATTCCAGGAAAACAGCGACTCTGTAATTTGATAATGATAAAAGGGAAGAGTGGCCAAACATTGTCACAGACGCAGATCTTATCCAGCATCCATGATGGTCAGATAAGATTTTATCCGACATCCACCACAATAAAGTGCGCCCAGGGCACAGAATGTGCCACTGGACCTCTCATTGTGGTTGGCAGCACTAAGAAGACAATGTGTTTATGAAGTGACTTTTACTAAATTGCCCCCATTTCACTTCTTTTTTTGTTGTTGCTGCTAACACCGATGATGTATAAATGTATGCATCCACAGCACTTTCACTGTGGTAGTGGTTCTCCCCCAATTTGATATTTACCCAGTCTGAAAATGCTTATGTGCCAGGCACTGCAGGAATTCTTAAAAAGAAATTTCAAAATTAAAAAAGGCAAAAATAGCCAATCTACGAGCTCACATGTCACACCATGACACGTTGTGAGCTTGTAGATTGGCTATTTTCGAATTGTGAAAGGTGGTTTAACTGCATGGTTTTGATGCCATATTAAGTATTTTTGCAAAGAACCCTGTCCTGGACAGTCAGCTCTCGTTCAAAACACACATCACAGCTGTCACTCAATCCTGTAGGTTCACACTCTATAACATAGGACGAATTAGATCGTTCCTCACCCAGGAGTCAGCTCAGCTCCTAATCCAGACAGCAGTCTTGTCAAAACTTGACTATTGTAACTCCCTCCTTACTGACCTATCGGCATGTGCACTTAAGCCTCTCCAACTGATCCAAAATGCCGAAGCTCGCTTGGTCTTCAACCAGTCAAAATTCTCACGTCTCCCCCCTTCTGCGCTCCCTCCATCTGACGCTGGCATTCAAAGCAACCAAAGGTATGGCTCCCCCATATCTGGCAAGTATGATCGAACACTACAAACCCTCCTGTGTGCTCAGATCAGCCAACGCAGGGAAGCTAGAAGTACCCTCACTAAAAACGCCGGGACAACGCTCCACACATCCCAAACTCTTCTCCCTTCTGGCTCCAAAACTATGGAATATATGAACTGCAGCCTCACTCCCAATCTTCCACCGTAGTCTGAAAACCCAACTTTTCAGTATGTTATGTAGACAGCACTAGAATTGCATTGTATGTAGTCATAGCACTTTATAGTACTATATATGTATAGTATATATAGTTTCATTATATAGAGATCCCACTGTTCTGCGCAAAAAGAGAAAAAGGGTGTGAAATGCTTTTTTGTATAAGCTTCGTTATTTGTAGTTCTCAGGAAAAGGGAGGTACGTATGCTTGCATGCATGTGTAAAACACACACAAATAATAGCTAAATAGCAGATACAAGGTTATATACACGGCCAAGTATTGAGGGTTTACTTGCTTGGATACAGTCGTGTGTACCCTGTGAAATGACATGGCAGTAATTGCTTTGGGATGGACCTTCGTTTAGATGTTTTACTATTCCCAGAGCAACACGTGGCAGGTTATTAAGAGAAGATGAACATGTATTGATCCCCGTGGGGAAATACAACAGCAGTACACATGAAACACACGATACGTACAGGTAAGAGATCAGATGGCGGTATAGAGAGTTGAGACATCTGCATTGCCAACTGAAACATGCATGGAGGCAATCAGTTCATGGATTGACTACTAATACACCTGTTACGTGTACACAGTTAGCTGAACTTTGAGCTTGTAGATCAGCTCAAATTGAACAAGGCATTTTACATGGTACTTTTAACATGGTAAATTATAAATTGTTCACATTTTTTAGTAGTCTTTTAAATTCTTAAATCATTTTAACATTTCTAACTTGGTCTTATAATTTTGTAAAGAGATTACTTTTGAAAGCTTCCAATCACAACATGAAAGAAATACTGCGTTGGTCCTTCACCAATCCAAACTGTAGCAGTTAAATAAACACATTAGTCCGTTAAAGCCAGGTTTTAAACACATTAAGCAGTATTGCAACTATGACTGAATAAGACAAAACAATGCCACCGACCATTGGCGTCTTTGGACTTGGAACATGCCTTGAGTAGATCTTGCTTCTTGTCTCTGGTGTATTGTTTGTTTGAATGAGGTGTTCCAGCTCAGGCAAACGAGCAGCCATCTTGCTGGTGCACTCTGGGAGATGTAGTTACCCGAGTGTGATGTTGGCCATATAAGGAGGGTGCATGCGTTTGGTCCGACATACCATTGGTCCGAAAAACGACAACCCACCTCAAACCCTAACCTAACCATAACCGCAAGCACAGGAGCAGGTGCTAGTCCGAGGTTCGGACACATGTCGGACCATAGTATGTAAGGAAGATGCCTAGCAAGCTCTCCACTCCTTAAGTAAACTATTTCACAATAATCATTCCACATGCATCTTGACAACCTCACCAAACAGTAATACTTATAATTTCTCAAGTCACACCTAAACAACATGGGCCACCAGAAGTGCACCGGAAACGTATTAAAATGTAAGTGTTTTACAGTAAATAAATACAGTTTCTGATTATATGTTCGGGCACTAGGAGTGTTACTTTTTCAGCGTTCTTTCCGTATAGACAAACGCTGAAATGACAGCGTTGACAAATAAACTATTATGGATGCAAACCAACAATGTGTGTGTTTGTTTGTTTCTTCTGAAATACTCCCTGAGATGCTTAAGGCCTCCACACAGACAGGTTTACATTTCATTAAAGAGTTAGCTAAGAAGTCAATATACCTCCTACCACGTCCTACAAACAAGGGACTAAATTATTTTCGCTCCTATGCCACTCACAGTTAACAGTCTTTGTATTAGTACTGCGACAATGGCCCCCAGAAGTCGGCATACCCCTACCGGAGTTAGGACCAAACACAACATAGTTTTTCCTCATCTCTAAGGCCTCCCATACATGAAATGGATTCTTGTATACAAATATTTTACTGCAAAAGTGGTGAAATTGTTATTTAAAGTTATACACCTCAAACTAAAAATAAAGCCTGTCCGTCTGGTGGTTGAGGCACTTAAAGGCATGTAGATTCACAATGGAAGCTCTGAGAGGTTCAAAACTTGGCATACTTGAAGCCAGAACATACCTCTACATTCTAGAAAAGACTGAATGTCAATATCTGAATGTCAATATGAGATATAGTCATTTGAACACATACTTACAGTAGGCGGAATTGTACATCTATGTAGATGTCTTCTCTACTTTGTAGTGACTCTGGAATGGATTGTCATAGCAACACATATGATGGCTTGTAGGAAAGGTGAGGTTCTACTGAATCCAGCAATACCAATTGTGTAAATGTAGCTTGCATAGTCGTGGAGTTATGGCACAAAACATATATGGTGTCCCAAACGGGGGGAAATAAAACTAATGAAATCTACAGTATCACATTAGTTTTATTTTTACTTCACTTATCAAGGGTGGGAAAACATAAACAAATCACTTGAGTAGAAGTCCCTAAAATGTATGAAATGTCTCAAACTTGAGAAATGAGAAATTGTGAACAAATAGATGCCGCTTCAATAGAGAAATATGCAAGCCTAGATTGGAACTACTAACTATTATTATGTTGCAGCACATGACCTGGATGTTCCCTCATCAAGCTCAAATCTCAATATTATCCTCATAAATATACATAATCAAGTTATTCATTTCTGTTATTTGAGTTATTTGGTTACAGTCAATTTATACTACAGTATTTGGCTCCACCTATGTGCATCTCATGTGATCTTATAATGTGAAGTGTATCGGAAATCGGGGCCGATCATGACATTTTTAAATGATCAGATCAGGAGCACAAAAATGTGATTGGGACATCCCTAGTATCAATATGATAGCCATATCATTATATTAGACTGTATATTGTCCGTGATTTGGGATATTGTACTATTGTGATATTGGAGGAGTTGCATAAAAATATAATTTTCAGATGGGGAAAAATCGGTATCGGCAGATACTCAAAATTAAAATGATCTTACTAAATGTTGCTCAACAGAGAGATGATGATGTTCATAAAACCGTGGCTCTATATACAGACAATATGCTGCAGTAATGAGCAAGTTGCAAATGTTGAGTGAGAGCATGCCTGCACCAGTCTCATCAAGAAGACTGAATAGGGTTGATACAACATTGTTTAACATACAAAGATATTTTTCATTTGTGTGAAGGCCAGTACAAGACCAGAACATCTGACAGCCATTATGGCTGGTACTGGTATGTGTACCAGAGACTTATGGTCCTTCATGCAGCATCAGAAAGGTTGATGAAGTTGTACATCATCTGCTCCTCTCGTACCCAGATCTCTTTGTGTATGATGACAAATATACAATAATACTGGTAATATGCTGGGGCGGCAGTGCCTCAGGGATAGAGTGGCCAATAGAGCGGCTGGATGGAGAACCGTGAGGTTCGCAAGACAAATTTCAGTGTGAACTAACAATATACCGTTAGTACTATATCATACCATATTCTCAGTTCGATCCAGGGCTCCCCCAGAGTTAGACTCTGAACCCCTAATTGATCCCGATGTGCAGGTCAGTGCCTTGTATGGTTTCCTCTGCCATCGGTGTGTGGCTGAATGTGTGAATGTAATGCACAATCTATGTAAAGTGCTTTGGATAAAAGCTCTATATACTGTAAATGCACCAATTTCCATTTACGGTATATAAACTCCTTGACTGTTATGATGACATACTGAAGACACTGACTCTGAGGAAGAAGATAATATTGTCTAAATACAAACCCTGGAAACATACAGCATTATAATTTGTAGAACATGGAAAGTCTGATGTTGCATGCTCTAAAAGTGTGCCCATGGGAAATGGGCACAATGAGAGAAGATGCAAATATCCAAGAAAATCCAGAACTACTACATAGACCTGCAGATATATCGATGAAGAAAACCATGGACCAGTGTCTTCAGTATGTCATAACTCTTATTTATTGAAAGTGATGACTTGTCAACTCATCACTTTCATTTATTTAAAGAAAGATGTTAACTATTTCAGTGAGATTAATAAAAGCTTTGACATAGATACTGGTCTGCTGTTCTAATTCTTTGTTTTATAGCTGCTATATTTCGTTTAGATATTTAGTGTTTTAGGTAGCATTTATGATATTTGTCATCATATGCAAAGAGATCTGGGTACGAGAGCAGCCGATGTACAACTTCATCAATCTTTCTGATGCTGCATGTGAAGGCCCTGTCTCTGGTACTCTGACCAGTGACCATGTGAAGGCCCTGTCTCTGGTACTCTGACCAGTGACCATGTGAAGGCCCTGTCTCTGGTACTCTGACCAGTGACCATGTGAAGGCCCTGTCTCTGGTACTCTGACCATGTGAAGGCCCTGTCTCTGGTACTCTGACCAGTGACCATGTGAAGGCCCTGTCTCTGGTACTCTGACCAGTGACCATGTGAAGGCCCTGTCTCTGGTACTCTGACCAGTGACCATGTGAAGGCCCTGTCTCTGGTACTCTGACCAGTGACCATGTGAAGGCCCTGTCTCTGGTACTCTGACCAGTGACCATGTGAAGGCCCTGTCTCTGGTACTCTGACCAGTGACCATGTGAAGGCCCTGTCTCTGGTACTCTGACCAGTAGTCCTGGTTTTGTCTATGAACTGATTGCAACAAGACCGCAAGGACTTTTTTGTGCTATCCCTTTTGGACTAATTGTATGACTGTACTCTGTTGCTGTTTTTACATTTATGTCTAATAAACTATTAAATCCATCAATCAATCAATTAATTGTGCTGGCCTTCCCACAAATGAAACAACATATTTGTATGTTAAACAGTGTTGTATCCTATTCAACAATGTTGTACCCTGTTCAGTCTTCTTGACGAGACGGCATGCTCTCACTCTGGTCTTACTGGAGTAGTTTTCTCAACATGATACAGTATATGATGAGGAGAGGAGAGTATATTGAATTTGGGTTTGCCAGGGTTTTATGAACATCATCTCTCTGTTGAACAACAGTTAGTGTTGAAGGTCTTCTGCCGTGGGCTTTATACATTATGGGTCTTGTTTCGTGCCTTTTTCCAACTGTTTAGCAAAGATGATACAAAGATTTGGATCCAATATTCCATTTTGGTAAAAGTTTAAAGATAGATAATTTGTACAGTATCTATATTGTGCATTGCGCGCACTATTTTTAGGCTATAGTATGTGCAGTAACCATATTACAAGTGATACTAATTAAGTCTATTTTCCATTCTGGTGAAACAGTGTCAGGGCAGGGTTCTGCTATTGTCAGTGTAGACTATGGGACAGGCAGTAGGCTCTGTTACACTAAAGATAACTAAATGCTAGGTCACTCTCCACTCCAGTCAGCTAAATAGCTACTTGATTTGACAAGGTTCATCTCATCTTTTCACATTCCAAAATATGTGAAATGATTTTACCTGTCATTTTATGAAGAAAGCCACATACTGTAGGCAATAAGATGCAGGTGGAGCCAAATACTGTAGTGTAGTATAACTTGACTGTAACCAAATAACTCAAATAACAGAAATGAATAACTTGATTATTTATATTTATGAGGATAATATTGAGATTTGAGCTTGATGAGGGAACATCCAGGTCATGTGCTGCAACATAATAATAGTTAGTAGTTCCAATCTAGGCTTGCATATTTCTCTATTGAAGCGGCATCTATTTGTTCACAATTTCTCATTTCTCAAGTTTGAGACATTTCATACATTTTAGGGACTTCTACTCAAGTGATTTGTTTATGTTTTCCCACCCTTGATAAGTGAAGTAAAAATAAAACTAATGTGATACTGTAGATTTCATTAGTTCTATTTCCCCCCGTTTGGGACACCATATATGTTTTTTGCCATAACTCCACGATTATGCAAGCTACATTTACACAATTGGTATTGCTGGATTCAGTAGAACCTCACCTTTCCTACAAGCCATCATATGTGTTGCTATGACAATCCATTCCAGAGTCACTACAAAGTAGAGAAGACATCTACATAGATGTACAATTCCGCCTACTGTAAGTATGTGTTCAAATGACTATATCTCATATTGACATTCAGATATTGATATTCAGTCTTTTCTAGAATGTAGAGGTATGTTCTGGCTTCAAGTATGCCAAGTTTTGAACCTCTCAGAGCTTCCATTGTGAATCTACATGCCTTTAAGTGCCTCAACCACCAGACGGACAGGCTTTATTTTTAGTTTGAGGTGTATAACTTTAAATAACAATTTCACCACTTTTGCAGTAAAATATTTTTATACAAGAATCCATTTCATGTATGGGAGGCCTTAGAGATGAGGAAAAACTATGTTGTGTTTGGTCCTAACTCCGGTAGGGGTATCTCGAAAACTAAAGCACTTTTTGACTGTTTGTTGCAGGACTATATTGAGTTGTGCTTGAAATGTACTGTAATTCTGTACTGTTTGTTTGTTTGTTTGTTAGCCAGGCTTTTAAAAGGGGTTTAGTCAGATTGAGCATTATTTAATTTGGAGGTAAATGTCGAGGTAGTGAAGCGTTGCAATGGAGATTTTGGGACATTTGTTGCTTCTAGTTGTTCAGAGGTGAAGCTTGGGAGTGAGAATATGTTGGTGGTGGATGGAACGCACAGAGTGCTCACAACACAGTCTATATGCACAGCAACCATTATTAGAAATAAATTGGGCCTCTTTTAAAACTTTGCAGGTTGACACGTGAGCTTGTAGATTGACATTATTTCGAAATAATACAAAGTGTGCAATATACAACCCCCCATACCCATTGAGTCCATTTGAGTGCAGTAGTTTATAATATTGGTAATTTCTAAATGCCATGAAATTGTTTAGTGAAATAAACAGCTTTTTGTATTTTTTTCATTTATTACACTGTCAAAGAAATAGATTTAATTACATTTTATTATTTCCGTGGACTTAAAATCATAGTTTATGATGCCTTTCTTCCGCATTTCATTTGGCATTAGGCATTTGTGCCCTTCAAAACAATTACGCCATCAAAGTCCAAGTGGCCTTAATTGCCCCTAAAATGACGAAAATCCAGGCCTAGTCGGATATTAATATTTGTGAGCATTGTTGCTTGTGACATTTAGGTGATTTTGCTTCTGGATCACGTAATTACTTTACTCTCTACTACTAAATGGCATGCTGCTTATGGACATAAAATATATCATAAAATATCTTCAAAATTGCATTTTAAATGTTCTTAAATGTTTCTATTATTGTCTGTAAGTGATATGGTCAGATTTGATTGTTTAAATGTTCAGGGTAATCCCCATATCCATGGGTTGAGAGACCTTCAGATCTCCAATGAATGAAAGTTTGATATAATATGCTGTGCATGTTGTGACAGGATAAAATATACCTACTGTATCTGGTTCTTGAATTCATCAATCTTTCTTTCTTTCTTTCTTTGGATGGAGATCTCGGTAGACGCCGCTGGAAAGGCTCTACACGAGCTAATTCCCCTATAGAGATCAGTTTTGAAATGTCTTAACTCGCCTTTTGATGCCTTATGGTCCAAAGGCGCTCGTCACCAAGACTGGGTTTTGACGCCTTTTTAAATATAAATTGATTACGGTTTACAACTGTGTCATGTACGCGCTCGTAACACTCGGTTGCGGTATGCTGTCTATGGGAATGCAAATTTTAGAATTGTAATACATCGGATTCTTCTTTTTGGATCAAAACAAGCTTAAAAATGATAGAATGACACTTTACCATTGCTCTGGCGATTTGGCAAGTACTGCACAGAAAATAATAGTCAGACCTATAGAAGTGTCACGTCCACAACCAGTTGAGCTTGTAGAGTAGCTATATTTTCCAGGTGTATAATAAATGTCACGTGATAATGTAGGCTAATAAAAGTTCACGCGCCCGGAACAGAATGCAGTCAAGGGTACGCCCTTTATTACCTAAACAGGAGAGAGATCATGTGCTATATATGCACACGGCGACCCACTGTATACTTTCTTCTCACCAACCACACTATTTGATGCAATTGCATTCACACCTCTCTCTCTCTCTCTCTCTGCACCCTCTCTCTCTCTCCGTCCATGATCATGACCATGAAATGAAGAGCAAAATACAGCACGAGAATATAGTTTCACATGCGGCTATGCACACACCCCGCATAGACTTGTTGGTGTACTGCACAATGGCATTTGGCCTGGGTCCTTATTGGTAGGTTAATATCCACAGTTTATCTGTAGCGGTCCGCAATTAACCTATTGTTCAACCTTCCCACTCGGCACCCCAATACAAATGAAATCACCAGTCCGCACTGGACTAGTAGGCTGATATATTTATTATTGGATGCAGCAGAGCAGAGCTTGCTCGCTGCATGTGATGCAACATATGATACGTTTTAAAGTTGTTAACAGTGATATATAAACATGAACAATTGGATAGATATCTGTGTAGTTTCCATGCAGGCACAAGCTGCATTTCTCACCTAATTATAGTAAAAATGATATGCGCTAAGAAGCGGTGACATCATCGTTTCTCAAAAGCTCTGTTTCGCATGACTACACAGATCGACTAATCCAGATATTTTCGAAAATCTTAACTTATTTATCCGTTTCCAAAAACCTCTGTTTGAGTGGTGTTTGTGTGTGGCTGAAAGGCCCAAACGCAAAAAAAATGCGTTTAGCAAAAGATACATATACGTGTAGTCTGGGCCTTAGTGTGCAGTGGTTCTCAAACGTTTTAATGTCAAGGACCCTCATAACTCTGAGAGTGGATGGATCGCGGAATTTGCGTAATGACTATATTGACAAAAAAAAGAAAAAAAAATTGTACCTCTCACATCACTTGCTGCAGCTTTAATGAAGTAATCGTCACACTGAGACAGAGATCAATTGGCCGACTAAATATAATAGGGCATAGAGGGGGATTTTCTAGAGACTTATGAAGTTTTGATAAGCCATATAGAACAGCAGGCCCAGGCACGCTGGCTGTTTTGTAATGAAACAAATCTCTCTCTTTTTCCAGTTTTCCAGTTATCTCCCCTCTTGTTAAAGACAGTTCAATGGAATAATCAATTCCAGCTTTAATGTGTTGGGAAAATGGTTGGAGCTGAGTTGAAAGCCTGTCATTAATAGACTGCTAAAAAGGGAAGCCTATTGCAGTGTTTGGCAACGTCAGGTTCCGGGGACTGTCAGTGGTCTAAATGGACCCTTATGCGCAGGGCAGGAATTTCACGGAGGCCATGGCGGCCATGGCCGTCGTTGCCCCTCTCTTTGGCCGTGTGCCCCTCGAAAAAGTATATGCCCATACGGCCACAGTGGCCGTGGTGCCCCGACCGGCTCCCACAGAAGTTAATTTTACCCCTTTTCCTCTGCGCAATTTTCCAGTCATTACGGTAACCAATGTTCCCCTCACGTCCCACACAGAACAAATCTGTGTTGTAGTTGTGTTGCCATTTGCCAAGTGGTTTGATTCTTTTGTGGTACTTTGCCTTAATAACTACCCCTGCTGGTCGTCATGACACACGCGCACACACACACACACACACACACACACACACACACACACACACACACACACACACACACACACACACACACACACATACACACCACCTCCTCATCCGCGCCACACATACACGCACTGACAGAGTAAACAGAGAGCATTTAGCCCACACGCTGCCTACTACTACTAGTGTAGCTACTAGCTATCCGGTCAAACTTCAACTATCACCCAAAACAAAATAATGTTTTCTACCGTTGCGACAGTGTGGCCTACACTGTCCTACGTCACATGCATTCACGTTGGTCGCTGGTCGGACATGGTCCAGCTGATTATTTTTGACATTTTTGTCTAACGCGAAACAGCGTGGCTGTCCATAGTCCATACAAGGAGGAGGGGATCAATGTTCTACCCCATTCTACCGCCAACAAACATAAATGTACTTTTGCGTCGCATTATGGATAGCGACAGAAATATACCATGGATAATTAAACAATTGTTCCCCTGTGCACAGCACACACTCCAGGTGAGAACAAAAAACTGATCTGAAGCTGCACTTTCACTTTGAGTTGACTTATCTCCAGTCAACTCATGCAGTCCTGCAGCCCCACAATGGAGAAATTATCTCATCTGTCACTAACCTCTCTACAATGCCATGTTATTCAATATATTACAGTAGTTTAGCACAGAATATAGGCTTTTCTAAACCAAGCCCTTATTCAAAAGTTACTGTCATTGTATTTTCTGTGAATTAACTCACAGTTTAACCCAGTGATCCTCTGCCATTTACATTTCAAGTACCCCCACATTAAATGTATATGAATTAGCCTAGGGTGACAGGGTCCTAGGCGATTTCATTATGATTTTCATCTCTGGACTTGGACCCCAAAACATGTTTACAATATTTTACAACACTTAGCTACTTATATTTTGTAATTTAAAGCTGTGATTATTTATTTAAGAAGCACTGTTCAGAACCAATGTTCGCCTTGAAAAAATAAATCCTTAACCTTTAAGCTAAAATAATTATGACCGGGGACTTAAAATCATTGTTTTAATTGATGGCCTTCATGCCCTGGCACTCAGCCTTGTGCCCTCAAAAAGTTGACCACACTAAAGGCCAAGTGGCCTTGCCCCTAAAAGGATGAAATTCCAGGCCTGCTTATGCTTCTATGGGTCCTCATTGAGAGAGAGAGAGAGAGAGAGAGAGAGAGAGAGAGAGAGAGAGAGAGAGAGAGAGAGAGAGAGAGAGAGAGAGAGAGAGAGAGAGAGAGATAGATAGTACACAAATGGAACCAAATGGACCCTACTGGTGGGGACAGAACTAAACAAGAAGATAAGTAATTGTGTCATTTGGTGACACTTATTTTACTCTGTTTGCAACTAAAAGTATGTATATGCAAGTATAGTTCCAAACACTACTGTATAGTTCCAAACATTGCATCTTCATAATGGGAGTTGATGAAGCACATGTGATAATATACAATAACCAATGATCAAATCTTGATCAATGATCAACAAAAGGAACTAAGTGAATTCTTCCGCTTTAAGGTATTTCAGGGTTATGGGTTTGTTCCCATAAACAATACGGCTGGGTTTCAGATAATGTCAGAATCTGTTTGGGCCCTGCTTAGGAGGTACAACTAGCCCAGAGTTATGGGATCTCGGATATCTTTGCTTCGGCTATTCAAAAATAGCAGATGTACAAGCTCACAGCGTCTGTTTTTTATGAAACACCTTTGAAAAATCTTGAATTACAAACATGTTTGAGTGAAACTATACTCCCTTTTCCCAGTTCTGGAAACTAGAAAAAAATGTAATAATCACTGAAGTTTACGGGTTCCGGAAAGTTTCAGACTGTGGAAGTTTTACCCTTCATAAAGAGTGTCCTAACTCTCCTTCAGCGGCTCTGGGTCTGTCTGTCCATTACTGAGAGCACCAGGGTTGTGGAGAAGCATGCGTCTCTACATATCATTTAGACTTTGTGGGGAGAGTCTCCCCGTCTGCTGCTCTTATGAATAATATCATTATCATTCCACACATTCCCTGCTAAACAGTGCTGGACGGTAACTAAGTACATTTACTTCAGTACATTTTGGAGGTTTCTTTTTCTCTTTTTTCACCCTTCTTGAGACCCAAACTTACAGAAATACATCATGAATTAACCATTAAGCTATTTCAAATATGGCAAAAACAGCCGATCTCCAAGTACACATTGATTTGCACTGAATGTGTTGTGAGGATTGTCTGAATAATGCCTGAAATTTCATCCATCCATCCATCCATCTGGAAGTATATTCAAGTTCTATACAGCAACAGGGGAAATGCACTGTGTACTTTTGAATACTTGAGTATGTTCTTGGGAGTATTAAACTTTTGTCCGGCGCTGTGCTGTGCATGGGGAATATATAACGTGTGTCATCATCATTCCCCAGTCAGATTCCCTGCTAAATGAGACTAACAGAGCCTCCTCCATGTGGAGCATGGCTCACATAGCTTCTATTCTCCTCATCTCTCCTGGGGATACATGCATGGAAAAATGAGGGAGATCAAAGCAGCCAAAAGGACAAAACATAACTAAATGCCATGTGCCTGCGTGAGCGTGCGTGCGTGCGTGTGTGCCTGCCCGCCCGCGTGCGTATAGAAACAGACAGACAGACAGACAGACAGACAGACAGACAGACAGACAGACAGACAGACAGACAGACAGACAGACAGACAGACAGACAGACAGACAGACAGACAGACAGACAGACAGACAGACAGACAGACAGACAGACAGACAGTGTAGTACAGCTGCATGAAGCGTACATTATGAGTAAAGGTCACACACGCACGCACGCATGCATGACAAGCCGAAAGAAAAAGACTTAAAGGGATAGTTGAAATACTTGCCATTAATATAGGGGTTGCAATTGTATTAATTGCCAGAGTCCCGTGGTAGGAGTTCTGCTCTGGTTTTGGTCAATATTAAGTAGTTCCGGTCATTTTGTGGGTGCACTGGGGCCACGCAGTAAAAGTAAATGAATCCACAAAACTCATTTGTATTGTAGACCTATTTTTCTTTTTTTTTTTTTTTTTTTTTTTTTAAGATATTTTTTTGCGGCTTACGCCTTTTATTGATTTTTGAAGGGACAGACAGTAGGCTGACAGGAAACGGGAGAGAGATGGGGGAATGACATGCAGTAAAGGCCGTGTCGGGTCCGGGAGTCGAACCCGCGGCACACTGCGACTGGATTACCAGTCCGGTGCCCAGACCGTTACGCTACGGCCTGGGCCTGTAGACCTATTTCTAAAATATTAGCTCAACTTTCGTTCAACTTTGACCCCTCTATCACATTGAACTATTTAGTTCAATGTAGTAGTGATGTACACAAAAAACATGACCGGAACTACTTAATATTTCACCAAAACCAGAGCAGAACTCCTACCACGGGACTCGGGCAATCAATGAATACAGTTGCAACCACTATATTAATGGCAAGTATTCCATACAGCTTAAAGGACAACTTTCGTTTTTTTCAACCAAGGTTCATGTCTTAGGTTGTTATTAGAGAAAGTAAAAGATGAGTGTTATTTTTTTTTTCTTTTGCTTCTTTCTTTCATTTTAGTTTTTTTTTTTTTACATCTGCACCTCACTGATGCTCATATATATTTATTATTAATTTTAATTATTTAATTATTTATTCATAGTACAGTGGAGATGTGAGTGGAGACGAGGGGCAGGGAGGCCTGGCAAGTCCATGAGTTAATGCGAGAACAACGGCTTCTACTTCAGCGTGCAACTTTCCAGGAAATGAAAGCCCTGCCGTTCCTCCGTTCCTATTAGCTTGGAATCCCCATCGATGATGTCACACTGGTCCACAGCCGTCCGCTGAGTACGCACAGTAGACAGAAAAGGTGCCATCTTATAATGAGCATTAGCGAGAACCTATTATAGGAAGACAATGTTGAAAATGGGTGAAGTGCTGCTCTAATGTCGTCTACCCATGGCTATGTTGATCAGGCGAAAAAGTCCACATTTATTTCACTCTCTCTCTCTCTATGTGCTGAATGTATGCATGGTCTGTATCATCTGGGACCCGTTTCCTTAATTAGAAAGCAGTGCTGCAACTCTGTCATCAGTGACCTTATCCAAAGCCGGCTTCCTGTGTTCTAATATCCACCACCTTATGCCGCTGTCTGTCACTCAGAAACCTTGCATATCTCCATATTTCAACTGCCTTTTTTTTCTTCTTTCTTTTCGTTACTTAACCACTTCAACCCCTCTAGTTTAAGAGAACTGGACTAGAGTTAAAAATGTAGCCTAGACTTTACTTTGGCCACTGTCTTCCAAATTCTATGTTAAGGGCTATATCTTGTGCCAACCCTTACCCCTTATGCCATTTTTGCTCTTTTGGAAAACCCTTTAAAAAAGTTCAAATAGCCGACCTACAAGCTCACAACGTGTCAATAAGTTTAAACTATTTTAAAATGTTTTTCAAAATAGTAAAAAAGAAAAAAAGGCAAATAAGTTTAGGGATAAGGGGTAAGGGCAAGATAGGCCCAAAGGGCTCCAATTTCGTCTATACTGTAGGAGCTTTCTCTGTCTTAATGGTATTTTCGTCCCGCGTCAGCCGCTATATTTTTTGCAGACAGCGGTATTTGCGCCTAGAGGTGTGGTCATGGGCGTGTTGGCACGCTTTCCCCTAAATTGCTATTTTGGTCACATACAATTGGGAAGTCGATAGTGGAGTTTAAAAGCACCTGTAAGCCGTGCCAAATTAGTTTGGTAGAGCGGCGCGTGGCACGCCGTGCACGCCTCAATGGAGATGTCTGCAGGCACAGAGTCAGGCTGCCTCATCTCTCCTTATTCTCCTATCTCTTTGTAATTTTCCTATAATCAGCAGAAGTCGAGTGCATGCCACTTCCTTGTGTCCATTGTGTTTATATAATTGTATAGTCAAAGAAGTTATTTGTGCGCGATTCCATTTCCATTTGCTCTTTCAGTTCATGATCACCCCAGCAAAATGGGGTTTATTAACCAAACTTTTCGCTTCATACCGTTCCGTAGAGACAGCCTACACGCACGATCTATATACCAAATGAAAGCCCTAATTTCGTAGTTTACATATAACTGTAAAAACTGTAAAAAAAAAGAGTTGTGACTCAATGAAAAGACGAGTGTACTTGGCTCTGTGCGTGTGGAGAAAAAAAAGAACAGCAAGAGGGGCGCGGGTGGGGGAGGGGTGCAGCAGTGAGACTTCAGGGCAGCAACGGGCTATAGGGTCTGCCAAAATCTCCCGGAGGGGGCGTTAACATATGTGTCACGTGGTAGCGGCCACCATGTTGGCAGGCATTTCTGCTTTGTTTACAGTCAGCGACCATCCGTGTGCGTTCTAATTTTTAAACACCAGAGGGAGTTCAATGAGCTCGTTCCTGGCGACAACACAGTGAGCCAACACCAGGATGGAAAGAAATAACGTCGGCCTCGACATACCTTGCTTACAAGGACAAGCTTAACTTTGAGGAAAAGGAGCGTTACCTCAACAAAATCAAGGATATTGACGGTCTCGACCCCTATGAACACACTGACTGAACAGAGGATTCGATCTTCTACCACCACTAATGCGACTACATTTAATGCTTGTCCTTGTAAGGTATGTCGAGGCCGACGTTTTTTCTTTCCATCCTGGTGTTGGCTCACTGTGTTGTCGCCAGGGACGAGCTCGTTGAACTCCCTCTGGTGTTTAAAAATTAGAACGCACACGGATGGTCGCTGACTGTAAACAAAGCAGAAATGCCTGCCAACATGGCGGCCGCTACCACGTGACACATATGTTAACGCCCCCTCCGGGAGATTTTGGCAGACCCTATAGACCGTAAGGCTATGAAGCAATATAGCACTAACGGGCAATGGATAAGGGATCTCTTAAAGCCAAGACTGGTGATTGGTTAAATTTGGTTTAATTATTGTAACGCCCAAACCACACCTATGCACAATATAACGGGTAAGTTGGGTAACGGAGGTGTTTTAGGGATTTAGACAGGTAACCAAACTACCAACTTTAGTGGGGGAACACCAATTCCCCACTGCTAAATCCCAAAACAGTGTAGGCCTATTTAGAAAGAGTAGACGAAATTGGAGCCCTTAAGATCTCTTAACCAAAAATAGCTGATCTATATGCTCAAAATGTGTTGCGATGCGACAAACGTTTTGCGCTTGTAGATCAACTTCTTTTTGGGGTGAATCTTTGCCCCAGAATAGGCATGCTGGGGTTCAAGTAGTTACTTCGTCCTACAACAGGACTTACAAGTAAGTAAGTAAAGTATAAACAATGTCACACAAAACATAGTGAAAATAACAGATCTAAAAGCTCACAATGTGCATTGTGATCTTCCCTGTTCTATCATAGATTTTTTTTAATTAATAAAATAGAGCGTTAAGTCGTATACACATTGAACCAATCAAAACTACTCAACAAGAGTGTGACTGAATAATATAACTATGGGAATGGTAACACTGTTTTGTTTGTTTTGTAATTTCCTGTTTTTGGACATACAAGGGTTCATAGCGACACTGACCATAATAAGCTGCTGAAGTTATCTTTTCCCGTATTAGTGCAGGCAGAGCGGATCATGGCTAATTCATTACTCCCTAAATCTGTCTTAATGTTGTTTTTTGCCATGTGAGATAATTGCATTTGGTTGAGTAAAGGCACACAGTGCCTGTTAAATGTTTAATAAGCTCAATGCATGGACCACGAGGTGGAATTTAACTTAAGCAAATGTACTAAAGTATACTGCAATTCTTACTATTTATTTAAATAAATGCCAATTATTTCCGCCCCACACACACGTTTGTGTGTTAACTTGTATCCAATGGAGCGTTGCAGTCTAAAGAAAAGTGTTGTAACCTGCCCATTTTTTCTTCTAATTATTTGTTCGGCCCAAAACATTGTGTTCATTGCCATGATTTGTTAGGTGCCGAGTTGGCTTTGTCCGAGGCTTAAAGGTCTTCAAATAAATACTTTCTGAAACGTCTAGGGGGAAAATGAATGGGAAATCTTCTTCCGGGCCATGAAAGGGGGAGGGACTGTGACACTATATTGACTCACTTGCCATGCAGTGAGGAGCCCCCGCCGGGAGGACGTACAGCCTCCGTCCAACACTCCCTGTGCAGTGACAAACATGAATTAATATCTTGATGCTTCATATCTACATCACAATATCTCAGATGCAAATGTTGTACTTTTTTTACTACACTGCAATTATTTGACTGCTTGAGTTACTAACTTACTAGCCTGGACCAGCCAGCGTGATTTCTACTATAGAGGGGCAGGAGCGGTGGATCCTTAAAGGATTGGGTTGTGTAGTGTCATGATTCAACTCCAAAGATGGGAGAAAAATTAAAAATTGTGATTTGAAATTGAGCATTAAAAATGCCTTGTAAATCCTCGTAACGTGAAATAGCTCTCAAAGTCACTCTTTAAAGGAGAATTGAATTGAATGGGAATTGAATGCGGGCTATGGGGTGTTGTGCTAATTCGCTTATTTCCATCGCTCAAAATTATAATTTCTTTGTATATATCCTCTCTTCATAATGTAAATAATATCCCAAGCGGCACACTTTACTACTTCTTTCGATGGAAATAAGCGAATTAGCATAACACCCCATAGCCCCATTCAATTCCCATTCAATGCAATGCAATTCATTGAGGGCTTTTTATGGTAGGGAAAATAGCCAATAAGGAGTTTTTGCACAAAAAAACACCTGGACCTCTTTGGTGGGAACGTAACAACTACAAAGGAAGGTAAGAAAGATAAGAAAGCATTCTAGCATGGAATTCTCCTTTAAGTCCATAAACGCAAACAATGCTGATTCTACCAATATAGAACACCACACAAACCTAATTACATTAGTCTAGCGGCACAGTCAGGTGTGTGTATGTGTGTGTGTGTGTGTGTGTGTGTGTGTGTGTGTGTGTGTGTGTGTGTGTGTGTGTGTGTGTGTGTGTGTTTCCATTCATGTATGTTACATTCTCACACAGAGCACAATGGAGAATGGACACAACTGCGTGGGCTCTTATACAGTACACACACACACACACACACACACACACACACACACACACACACACACACACACACACACACACACACACACACACACACACACACACACACACACACACACACACACACACACACACACACAGCATCCTGTTTGAGCACATGTCACTGAGGGTGAGTGAGTTTATACAGTACGTGGGAGCCACGCAATTTACACGGAATACACTGTAGTCTCTCTCTTTCTCTGACTCTCTCTGTCTCTCTCTCCCCTTACCTTATTGAGGACACACAGTCACCCAGACAGACACTCTCAGAGTTACAGACCTATAAGTGTACATTTGGAGCCCACTCAGCGCCTGCACCGCATTTCGAGACCCACTGTCCTGGATTATATACTATATATATAGGCTATAATATAGCCTATATATACAGTATATAATGTATTACCACAGGGTATCTGATCATCCATATCGACTGATACACCAAGTAGTAAGTATCTGAATCGTATCATGAAAGAAAAAATGGTATCGGTACATCCCTAATTATTCATTATCATTGTCTCCTTGCTCTCCATGCCCAGGCCTCAGATGGTGATGACAGTGGTATACAGTTCACAGAAAGGGTTGTGTGCACATCTTATGCCTGAATTTAGGCCAGCTGCTGGACGTCAAGGCATCAAAGCAGGAGGAAAAACGTACGCACATGTTTTGCCTGATAAAGACAGAAGACCTAAGGGGTCGAAACGTTGCACCAGATAAGATCTGTTTTTGGAGCTTAAAGACAGTGCGGATGGTTTTCCTCTGCTTAATGACAGTGGTACATTCATGGCTGGTGTGCAGTGCAACCTGGACGGGTCTTGGTTCAAGTGGTTAGGAAACTGGGCCAGTACAGTATAGTGGTGTCAATGGCATTATGTATAATTATGCTGTTCACATTATATAGGCCTGCCTGATACTGTTTTCCAAAAAAACTCTCTCTCTCTCTCTCTCTCTCTCCCCCTGTTAACTCCCACACATGTTACAGTACGGTTATGCAAGTGTGTTGGCCGAGCGCAGACAGAGTTTATGCTGCTGCATGGTGGTTGACCAGTAGTAGGCTACCAGCCAGGAGCCTGATGCTGCTTGTGGGTTGACCAGTAGTAGGCTACCAGCCAGGAGCCTGAGAGGAGTGCGTCTTTCGTCTGCAGTGCTTGCGGTTCTCACTCGCTGTCCTAAGTTCTCGTTTTAGGTCATTTTACCACCATGTAGCAGCAATGTCTCGCAACGACTCAAACCCTGATCTAAAAAGGCTGAACAGACATGCTATCGCTATGCTATTTGTTGGAGAGTCAGAGAAACATACAGAAAAGCAACTCAATATTAAGTTAATAACGTTTCCACCTAACTTTTACCCCGTTCATGGGGGATATTTTATAGTGCCTTTATTTGACCAGTGGGGGTCTCCTATTTCATTAGAAACTGTAGTAGTAACTTTGTATACTGATGTATATTTCAAAAGCATATTCCTTGATACATGTCATAATTGTACACATCATAAGACTTCAGCCTATAGCCCACCCAGGGAAGCCTGATGTAATGTCACTAAGATAGCCTACAGTTTAAGATAGTCAGTTTGTGACAGCTGTGAGATCCTCCTATAGAGTGGACACTGTTTTACCACACTGAAGAATGCTTTGGAAATAAGACCACCTGTGGTGACTTGTTTACGGAGGCCACAGAGCCTTAAGGGTCAACACACACACACACACACACACACACACACACACACACACACACACACACACACACACACACAGATTGGGGATATATAAATGGTACAGAAATCAGTTAGAACAGTGAGTGAGTGAGCAGTGAGGGACAGCAGAGAGGCGCTCTGCCTGGGACGAAGGCCTCAATGTGCTGTAACTATGGAACAAATGCTTGTAATCTGTAACTGATGGCTGATCAATAAATGGAAACAAGGATATGTGCCTGCTTGGATCTCCTATTCATTTCAACAGCAACTTCAACAAAGGAATTAGGTGAATTAATCCACGGAACCCTGTAAGAAAAGATACATCAATACGTTGCAATGCACTACTGGGTGTTTGTTTCTCTGACTCAACCTCTCCTGAAAAAAACAAGCCTTGATCCACTAACCCATAGCAATTACAGACCCATCTCCAAACTCCCGTTTATCTCTAAAGTTCTGGAAAAAGTCGTCTGTAAACAACTTTTACAGTTTCTTAATAACAATAATATTTTTGATAAGTTTCAGTCTGGTTTCCGTCAGAAACACAGTACGGAAACCGCTCTTCTTAAAGTTTCTAGTGATATTCTTATGAAAGCCGATGCCGGTGAGTGCTCGGTGCTGCTCTTACTTGATTTAAGTGCTGCTTTTGATACAATTGACCACTCCATCCTTCTTGACAGGCTCAAACAGTGGGTAGGTCTAAGTGGTTTGGCCTTGGAATGGTTCTCGTCCTATCTATCAGATAGAAGTGTGTCTGTCGCTGTCGACAGCTATGTCTCCTCCTCAGCTCCTCTGACCTGTGGGGTCCCCCAGGGCTCCATCTTAGGTCCAATCCTGTTCTCCCTTTATATGCTACCACTTGGTGCGCTTATAAATAGTTTTGAAGGTGTATCTTATCATTGTTACGCCGATGATACACAACTTTATTTTTCCTTTAAGCAAAATGACATAAACAAACTCAATATCCTGCGTGATTGCTTAGCTGCAATAAATAACTGGATGGCACTTAATTTTCTTCAGCTGAATGCTAATAAAACAGAGATCCTCGTTATTGGCCCCGAAAACGTCAGAAACGCAATCCGGCTTGTCTTGGGCCCACTGGCCTCCAACATGACTGACACTGCCAAAAATCTGGGTGTCTTTTTCGACAGACACATGAACTTCGAGTCCCACATAAAGAAGGTCACCCAATCATGTTTTTATCACTTAAGGAATATATCAAAAATCAAACCCATCCTCACTTCTCAAGATCTGGAAAAAATTATTCATGCTTTTGTTTCATCCCGTCTCGACTATTGTAATGGACTGTACACTACCCTTAACTGTTCCTCAATTTACAAACTACAATTAGTACAAAATACAGCCGCTAGAATACTCACCAATACAAACCGCAGAGCACACATAACACCGGTACTGGCTGAACTACACTGGCTCCCGATCAAATCTAGAATCGATTTTAAAATCCTTTTAACAACATATAAAGCACTACATGGCCTAGCCCCAGTTTATATTACAGATTTATTGGTGGCAAAACCAATTGTTAGACTCCTCAGGTCCTCTGACAAAGGCCTCCTGAATATTCCGGTGACAAAATTAAAAACTAAGGGGGACCGGTCCTTTGCAGTGGTTGCTCCCACACTGTGGAACGCCCTACCCCTATCAATTAAAACTGCAGAGTCTGTTGAAGGTTTCAAGTCCAAATTAAAAACTCATTTATTTAGGTTACATTTTATCTTGTAAACGTTTACTTTTAGTTTGACTATTACTGTTGTCAATTTATGTTTCTGCTCTTACTCTGTGTTGTTTGCTCCTTTGTGCCTGTTTTAACTTGATTGTTTATATTGTTGTTTTTACTGTACAGCACTTTGTAACTTTGTTTTGAAAAGTGCTATATAAATAAAATTTACTTACTTACTTACTTACTTACTCTCCAACAAATAGCATAGCGATAGCATGTCTGTTCAGCCTTTTTAGATCAGGGTTTGAGTCGTTTGGCTGAGCGCAGCGCAAACAGTGACAATGCTGCTACATGGTGGTAAAACGACCTAAAACAAGAACTTAGGACAGCGAGTGGGAACCACAAGCAATGCAGAGGAAAGACGCACTCCTCTCAGGCTCCTGGCTGGTAGCCTACTACTGGTCAACCCACAGGCAGCCTCAGGCTCCTGGCTGGTAGCCTACTACTGGTCAACCCACAAGCAGCCTCAGGCTCCTGGCTGGTAGCCTACTACTGGTCAACCCACAAGCAGCCGGTGTCTTCCTGGTTCTCACTCGCTGTCCAGTGTCCACCACCCACCAGCAGCAACAAGCTCAGTCTTGTCCTAGTCCACCAACATGCAGCAGCATAAACTCTGTCTGCGCTCGGCAAAAACCACTCAAACGCTAATCTAAAGACAGACAGACATGCTATCGCTATGCTATTTGTTGACGACAAGTCAACGAGGCGAGTGACATCATACATGTGCCATACGTAAAATGGCCCCCATTAGGATAAAAATATTAACTATTTTTAAAGTGAAAAAGATGTTGCATGTGTTTTACATTTAACATTTTAGTTATAGAAGGCAAGTATGATGTTTAAAGCCATATAAGTCTTATCACCACCATGCACTCAAAAATATAGATATGTATGGGTTGTCAAAATAACTGAGTTGACTGAGTTACTTAACTTGTGAAATTGCATAAAAATGTTAATGCAATTAATGCATGCTTGGATGACCCGCCCCATACGTCCCATAACCTAGCCCTATATCTGGATGGGGAAAAAATACAAAGTAAAGTACCTCAAAATGTTTTTGAGGTACAGTATTTGAGTGCAGTATTTGAGTATTTGATTATATACTTTGAGCACACACCTGTACGAAATTGCTTGCTCAGTTGTAATATAAATTCTTCCAGGCAGAAACCTTATATCTCCACATTGCAACATCAACAGCAATCAATGCCCTTCTTTGTCATGCAAGACTGTCATGCAAAAGTTTGCAAAAAAACAAAAACAAATGGACAATCTACAAGCTCTTATTTGAACAATTTTGAAAGTGAAAAAGTGAAAGTGGTTAAATGTGTCTGTGGGTTAACAGGAGCTTGTGACTACGTTGGATCAATAATTGAAACACAAACTATTTCACCATTTTCCTTGAAAATAAACGCATTTGGACATACACGTTTTCCACCCGACCGCAGCGACACAGTGCACTCAGAGTGTGTGAATTGTCTCTTCCATCCCAGCCTCCCTCCGGCACTCGCCAGAGCAGTCCAGATGGCCGGCACAGGCTCGCCTGTAACTTACAATTTCTGTCAAATGTATCACTTTATTTGTTTGCGTTATTCCCCGCTTTGACTCTAACCCATTTATAATTCCAGCTGAATTGGATTAAATCACGATACGTAATTGCATCTAATAATACAACAAGCCTCCGGGAGGTTCGGCGAAACCGGGCATTTTTTTTATCATGCAGCATATAAATAGGCAAAACCCATAAACCATGTGATTCTCGTATTTTTGTTCCCTTTTTTCCTTTTATGACACGTAGCCTGCGGAGGTTAGTTCAGTCAGTCCCACTCGAGGGAGTTCATGCAGTGCTCAAAGGCGCATACTATACTCAAGGGGTTAACATGCAAGACCCACATGTCATTCGCTGATGTGGCAGTCAGCTGGCCAATTGGGCGGGCTACTTAAGCTCACTAGTCTGCATTCTCTTCCTGCCTTCCTTCTGCTATGGTTCCTGGTTGTTATGTGATGTTTGCTCCCACCACCACCCCAGCACCACCGGTGGGCTCTGTTATTTATGCTCCCCATGTTTTTTTTTATTGTATATCTATCTCCCTGCTCTTAAAGTTTTATGTTGGTGCTTAATCGTGCCGAGCAGGGAGAAAATCCAGCAGAGCCAAATATCATATGCACACTTGTATTCCCATTCTATAATAAATATTGGTTAAATCAATCTATTTGTTCTAGTTGTCTGACTGAACTTATTTTGTTCTGGACCACAATGTTAAGAACGCAATTTTAGATCATGTTATTTAAACAGATGCTGGGTTCTGTTTACCTAGTATCCAAACATGCACAGATTATTATGTAGTATTGATTAGACTGATGCTAGGTTCTTGGTTAACCTGTGATCCTAGTTTACTGATATGTATGTATGTATGTATGTACTATGTATGTATGTACTGTATGTATGTATGTATGTATGTAAGTATGTATGTATGTATTCATGTATGTATGTATGTATGTATGTATGTATGTACAACTTAAATTAAAAGGATAGTTCACTTTTTTATTTATTTAAGCTGTATGAAATACTTGCCATAGTGGTTGCAACTGTATTAATTGATTGCCTGGGTCCCGTGGTGGGAGTTCTGCTCTGGTTTTGGTCAATATTAAGTAGTTCCGGCCATTTTGTGGGGGGCACTGGGGCCACGCCGTAAAAGTAAATTAATTCACAAAACTAAAGCAATTTGTATTGTTGACCTATTTCAAAAACATAGTTCTGTGTGATAGAGGGGTCAAAAATGAACCGACACTACCACACACACACACACACACACACACACACACACACACACACACACACACACACACACACACACACACACACACACAACTGCTGAGTTGTGGATCTGTCTTCCATGGATAATTGCTATATTCTGTTATCTGATATCAAATAACACATGCACCTCCACTCTGGAAATCATTGATATTCCTGCATTAACTCAGAGCTGAGAATACACATGCTCAAGGATACACTTTTTTTTTCCTTGTTTGTGTAGAAATGTACAGAGACATCAGTAATGAATTTAATATTACCACGTAATATCTGGAAGCCTGTACTAAAACGCTATTCCAATATGGAAGGTATATCTATTGCTTTGGCAGTCGATTGTATTATTATTTTTGTATCGCTGTCGGGTCAGAAACCTCGAAACTCCATATTTATATATTTTTCATGTATTGCAAAGGTTGAAATTAGAAACAAGCTCAGAACACGTCACACTTCCACTAATTGTGAAAGTGGTCTGCATGTGTGTGTGTGTGCGCGCGTGTGTGTGTGCACGTGCGTGCGTGCGTTTTATTTTAAATAAAAAAAATATATATATATCAAAGGAATTAACAAGAGCTAGTGACTAAATAATACATACATTGGATCCATTTGGAACTGTTCGAACCCGGGCTCCCCCAGAGCTAGTGTCGAAGTGTCCTTGAGCAAGACACTGAACCCTTAATTGCTCCCGATGTGGAGGTTGGTGCCTTGCATGGTTTCCTCTGTCATCGGTATGAATGTGTGTGAATGGGTGAATGTAATGCACAAAAAGTGCTTTGTATAAATATAAAGGCGCTATATATAAGCACCATTTAGTATTTACCTGTAAAGAAAAGGTTTTGGACATACAGGGTTTTCACTCGACAGCACTGATACTCTGCTCTGGGCCGGCATCAAGGCCCAAATGATATTAGACGTTTTGCGAGAGGAAGACAAATATTGGAAAAAGAGAACTGTGCACAATGTATAGGCTTGATGTTTATGAGGTGAGTGTATTGGGAAATGCAGATGAGCCTGAGCGAAGCTTCCGGAACAGGCGGCAAGGAAGCTTCACTGGATATGGAGCCAATAAGGCAGTGCTTTTCAGCACTGCAGGTCTCGATAATTACCTAGAGGTAAATGGTAAATGGTGCATTTATATAGCGCCTTTATCCAAGGCGCTTTACATAGATTGTGCATTACATTCACCCATTCATACACCGATCGCGGCGGAAGCCATGCAAGGTACCAACCAGCACATCGGGAGCAATTTGGGGTTCAGTGTCTTGCCCAAGGACACTTCGACATGTAGACAGGAGGAGCCGGGATTCGAACCGCCGACCCATGGATCATTGGACGACCTGCTCTACCTCTTGAGCCACAGTCGCCCCGTACATAATAACTAAAGTGTGGGTAAATATTATAATAATTATCATTTATAATAGCAATGTCATTATCATAGCAATGTAAAAAAAACAGGCTTGTTAGGCAATTTGTTCAACTTCTGAGCAGAAAGTCTTGATTGGCCGATCTGAATGGAGTGCTCAACAGCACTGTCCAATAACCAGACACTCTCTCTCTCTCTCTCTCTCTCTCTCTCTCTCTACATCTCTCTACATCTCTCTCTCTCCCTCTCTCCCTCTGCCCAGGGCCTGGGATCTCCTGGTAGGTGTCCGGACAGGGAGCTGGCTAGCAGCTCTGCAGCAGAGCGGTGGCTACATGTCTTCAGGCACCCGTTAATTACCCACACCACAAGTCTGCCGCGGCATGGCGCCCACACTGGCACCGCCAGGAAATAGAAACGCCAGGAGCAACAGGGAGAGAGAGAGACCAAATGGATAGTAAATCGATGTCCTTCCAATTGTGTCAACGCAGACCCACACACCAAAATCTTATCACTGGTACCACAATCCAGAGTTTTTCTTAAAGGACCACTTCACCACTTTTCAACCTACCTTCATATAATAGGTCCTCACTAATAATCATGATAAAAATTTTCTCTACTCGGTCTGTGTCTCATAGGAGGGCTGTGGGCAGTTTAGAAACCGTCTTCCAGTGACATCATCGATGGGGAATACAAACTAATAGAAACCGCAGGCTTTCTACGTCCTGAAAAGTTGCAATGCGAAAATGGAAGCCATCGTTCTCACGATAATGAAAATCTAAACATTTTTGTAAAGAAATCTTGTTTAAAACAAAATCTGCCTAATGATGATGTCACTGGAAGACGGTTTCTAAACTGCCCACAGCCCTCCTATGAGACACAGACTGAGTAGAAAAAAATCGTGCCATTTTATCATGATTATTAGTGAGGACATATTATATGAAGATGGGTTGAAAAGTGGTGAAGTGGTCCTTTAATTAATTAATTGTATTGTTCCATCTCAGAGTTATACGGACCCGTAGGGTGCATTTGGTTCCAACAAGAGAGAGTGAGAGAGAGAAAGTATATGACAGGTGGCGGGTGGTTTCAGTCCCTGCACAAATGTCCAGGTCCCCCCGCCCCCCTCTCCATCTCCCTCTCTCTCTCTCCCTCTCCACCCTGGTAGGTTTGGCTGCCATCAGGCATGCCTCCAACGACGGCAGAAGCAGCGGCAACAATAATAAGAAAGAAGAAAAACAACAACAAAACGCCCTCACAGCATAACTTCAGGTTCAGGCCCAACTCTCCTTCCACTGGAGACAGTGTTCCCGTCTACTCTCTGCAGGCTGCAGTCTGTCCACCTGAATGTGCAAATTAGCTCCTTTGTGGTTCTTTCTGTGTGTGCGTGTGCGTTCTATACCATATATGCTGGTGTGGAAACCCACATATGGCCTTTTCGGCGTACGCTGCACTATTTTTACATTCCATAGAGCTGTCACGCCATGTGGGTGCAGAGATGGGGTTCGATCACAGGTGAGTCTCTTGTGGAGCCTATAAGTATCATTGTTCCAAGTTGTTCTTAGCTCCAGACTCCAGACAGATTTTGGTTGTATAGTGTCACAATCTTTTTTTAAAGTTTCTGGAAATGAATGAATAAAATATAAACATCTGAAAATCATTATTATTATTATTATTATTATTTACTTAATTATCCTATACTTTTTTTTTTTTTTTTTAAGATATTTTTTTTGTGGCTTACGCCTTTATTGGTTTTTTAAGGGATAGAAAGTAGGCTGACAGGAAACGGGAGAGAGATGGGGGGATGACATGCGGTAAAGGCCGTGTCGGGTCCGGGAGTCGAACCCGCGGCACACCGCGACTGGATCACCAGTCCGGTGCCCAGACCGTTACGCTACGGCCTGGGCCCCTATACTTATTATTGATAGGCTAAATGACGACCCATAGAAAGAGAACATCTAAATATTGCTCATGGCCCAAAATGTGGTTACCGTAATTTGTTCCGTGTTATAATGCCTGTGATTGGGAGAATAACTTCAATGAACCAGGCAGCACAGAGCACGGTGCAGCATCTTTCCTATTGATCATGCTTACCAGAAGACAGAGCACGAAGCAGACTCTAAGGAGACCATGGTTACATGATACCAGCCGGTGGCGTGGACGACATCTCGTTGCCGTCGGGCAGAAACCTTGTATGTCCACAATTTAACTTTTTGCGTTTTTCCGTAAATTAATGCACTACTCGATCACATTACAGTGTCACACAGAAGCGTCAAAGCGGCAGAGCCACAAGCTCCAAACAGGGCACGAAGCGACACATTTCAAAACTCTCAGATCTGCTACTTTTGCTTATTTATATAATTCTGGTAACTTTATTGTATTAACCCATTTAGACCTGGAAAGCCTGATGCTGTCCTCCTGTCAATCCAGGAAAGCATCTGTAATCCAAGTAAATAAGTAAACACACAAATAAAATAAAAACATATTCAAAGAAATTCAAGAATCCAGCGTCTTGTTTCTATTTACTCATTCCCCCCTCCCCTCTCTCTCTCTGAGACGGCCCAAGTGGCCATTTGTCAGACAGCTGAGAGTCTCCAGAGACTGCAGGTCTGAAATACGTGTGGAAGGTGTTTGAAAAGAACCTGATCAGCAGCACAGCCATCCTTACTGGCACTTCACCAGGGTCACCGCTCACCGCTGACTCATCACTACCAGGCCTTGAGACGTGAAATTAATGTGCATGTGTGTGTGTGTGTGTGTGTGTGTGTGTGTGTGTGTGTGTGTGTGTGTGTGTGTGTGTGTGTGTGTGTGCGTGCGTGTGTGCGTTTGTGCGTTTGTGCGTGTATTGCTACACTTTCGGGGGTCAAATGCACCGCTATATAATTCGATTTTGAGAAATAGACACTGCAAGTATATTTTTCCTGGTCTTCACTAAATGTGTTAGACTCACAATTAGGAAATGATTCAGGTTAGGATTAGATTTTGGGGTTAGGGATGAAGTTATTATGCCTGATTTGTACTCAATTGTAAAAAAAAACCTAAAAAACAAAATAAATAAATGCAGATCCACAAGCTTGTTGGAATGTGATGAGCTATCCTAATATGTGTTGTCCTAGTGTGTGTGTGTGTGTGTGTGTGTGTGTGTGTGTGTGTGTGTGTGTGTGTGTGTGCGCGCGCATGCGTGCGTTTCGAGTTTCATTATTTACAGACATTCTCACACAGAGTACAATGGATCCAACTGTGTGTGTGTGTGTGTGTGTGTGTGTGTGTGTGTGTGTGTGTGTGTGTGTGTGTGTGTGTGTGTGTGTGTGTGCGCGTCCGTGTGTGTGTGCGTGGGTGCGTGCGCCTGCCTGTGAGTAGGCAGTCATGTTAATCCATCCATGACCTGGACTAACAGTCTTTATAAATACAAATTAATTAATCCAGACTACAGTAGCCTATTGGCCGTTAAACCAGGGCCATGCTTATTTACAGTATGTCCATCCATGTATACTGTGTTTATTGCATTCATATAGTGGTGTGCATGTTTAAATGGTCAGGACCTCGTCATTTTTTGTATCAGAATTGAGAAATGAAAATAAACATATCAAATGCAGGAGTGGATATCCGGGGGAGAGTGGAGCATGCATAATCATCATTATATTAATTCTGAATCAACCCCATGCACAGAAAGCTGACCGAAAATGTGAATTCTGAAAACAAAAAAATAAAACTAGAGGTTAAAAGGTGTAAAAATAATACAGATTCCACTCCATGGCATAATTAGGCCTACCCCTAAAAGTCCTTTACAAACAAGCCGTCAGGTATTAGTATCTGTCTAATTATTTTCCTGCCGTGCCGTGGGCACTTTCCACAGGCATGGCCGCTGTGTTTGATCCGCTGGGACACACACAGCACTGGGAGCTGTGTGTATGTGGCCAGAGGTGCTGCGGAGTGTGTGTATGGTGTGTGCAGTGTGTACGCACACACACACACACACACACACACACACACACACACACACACACACACACACACACGTGAAAAATGTATGTTTCTTCGAGGTGAAGGGAACCAGTACACAGAAAGGGTGGCCGGTCTGCTGAGCGTCAGCAATGAGGAGTAGAGAGAGCAGTAGAGAACAGGGAAACCACGCCCCCGTAATACAAATCTATATGAAACAAACAAACATTAATTAGATATGCCTACGTCACGTCGCATAAATCAAACACATTGAGCTAATATGTAATGAGCAGCACCAAATATTTACTTTCTACCCAGAAACCTGGAAATACACAGGAATAGCTACAGAAACCATGCAGAAGCCTATGAGCTAATTGTACTATAGCATTGCTCTCTATCACAAAGACACAATTACCTTTGTTAAAATCTAAGAAGAAGAGATGTTGGGTGCAGTGATGTTAGCTATAGCTATTTATCAGCGGTAACAAACGCCTGCCGCCTGCAGACAGGTTGACCAACTAGACTGAACGGACAGATGTCGGAATCACTGATCAGCTGGTTTGCTATACATTGTTTCCCCACTTCCGCTCAGAGCTGGCGTCTCTTCCGGGTTTTTAGACAGCTGATGGAAATGAAGCTCCACCCACGCGGCAAAATGCCGCGGGGGAAAGTGTTTCTGTGAATCTGGCCGTCGCGGCATTCAGCTGCATGGGTGGAGCTTAATTTCCATCCACCAGCTGTCTTAAAAACAGGAATAGACTCCTGCTCAGAGCGGAAAATTGCTGTGCCTAGACGCCTAAGTGTGGAAACAGCTATAGTTGGCCTCTTCAGAGCTGCAGGGATGCTATACCTGCATGATTAGTTTAGCCAGGTTGATTGGCTGGATGACCAGTAGAGAAATGTGATTTGCAGGATGGCCAAGTTTAGAGCCAGGTGATTGGCAGACTGACAGGACAGTGTTTTGCCAGCCTCTCGGGGGGCTGGACTGGCCACTCGCCAAGCTGGGCGAATGGGACTGTCTGTCTGGTCAGATGCCAAATGGTTGCCAACTGTGTGTCTTCCTGTCTCTCTGTCTGTCTGTCCGTCCGTCCGTCCGCCCGCAAGTATTTGAAATATACTGTAGTGGAGTGAAAGTATCCGAAACAAAAGAATAAAAATGCAATACTCAAGTAAAGGGTAGATTCTCGAAAAATGCACTGCAGTGCCAGTTTACTGTCCACCACTGCTTGCCAGACCTGGTAACAACGGGAGGCAGATAGGCTGTGTTCTGGATGTCTGTGGGAGGGAAATGTTTCAGTATAGCTTCCATTTAAATCTCACCCACACACAAGTCAGAGCTGTCTGGAAGTCCAGAACAAAATACATAATTATGTTGAATTTCACTCATCCAAAACACGTCTGCCACTTGTCTGCTTCCAGTGGTGGTAAAGTGATGAAGTGCATTTACTTGAGTACTGTAAGTATATTTAAAAAGCCTGAAGGACTCTGGTCCCTTATTGTATTTTTCTTCTTCTCCTTCATGTTCTCCTTCCGCCAAAACATAGAAGTTCTGGCTTAAAGGGCCACTCTGCAACCAGATCTTATGTTAATGATGTTTGGGAGACAACACTTTCCTGGGGTTTTTATGTGTGTAATATGTGTTTTTAGATATTTTAGTATTTCAAAGTGTCCATGGACTCCATAATGTCATGGACACTGGGCTCACTTACTTCCTGGACTACATGTTGTCTCAGTAAGACAGCCCTCCCACTATCCACAAGGAGGAGCAGTGCACCAAAGCATTATGGGAATTGTTGTCCAGGAAGGAAGTCAACCCAGTGTCCATGACATCATGGAGTCCATGGACACGGGTGGGCCTTATTATAATGAGTCAAAAATGTGTGAGGGGAGTAGCTGGGATGAGCATGTGACAGAGAAAATAATTTCCATACACAGGGCACTGCTCCAGGGAGCCAGGTGGTAACCTTGCACGCCTTAATGGTACACCTCAGTGATGGTACACCTCAGTGATGGCTGTGCCCAGGGCACCCCTCTGTGGATTCGTCCATAGCCCAGGGCACCCCTCTGTGGATTCGTCCATAGCCCAGGGCACCCCTCTGTGGATTCGTCCATAGCCCAGGGCACCCCTCTGTGGATTCGTCCATAGCCCAGGGCACCCCTCTGTGGATTTGTGCATAGCCCAGGGCACCCCTCTGTGGATTCGTCCATAGCCCAGGGCACCCCTCTGTGGATTCGTCCATAGCCCAGGGCACCCCTCTGTGGATTCATCCATAGCCCAGGGCACCCCTCTGTGGATTCATCCATAGCCCAGGGCACCCCTCTGTGGATTCGTCCATAGCCCAGGGCACCCCTCTGTGGATTCGTCCATAGCCCAGGGCACCCCTCTGTGGATTCGTCCATAGCCCAGGGCACCCCTCTGTGGATTCGTCCATAGCCCAGGGCACCCCTCTGTGGATTTGTGCATAGCCCAGGGCACCCCTCTGTGGATTCGGCCATAGCCCAGGGCACCCCTCTGTGGATTCGTGCATAGCCCAGGGCACCCCTCTGTGGATTTGTGCATAGCCCAGGGCACCCCTCTGTGGATTCATCCATAGCCCAGGGCACCCCTCTGTGGATTCGTCCATAGCCCAGGGCACCCCTCTGTGGATTTGTGCATAGCCCAGGGCACCCCTCTGTGGATTCATCCATAGCCCAGGGCACCCCTCTGTGGATTCGTCCATAGCCCAGGGCACCCCTCTGTGGATTCGTCCATAGCCCAGGGCACCCCTCTGTGGATTCATCCATAGCCCAGGGCATGCACCCCTCTGTGGATTCGTCCATAGCCCAGGGCACCCCTCTGTGGATTTGTGCATAGCCCAGGGCACCCCTCTGTGGATTCATCCATAGCCCAGGGCACCCCTCTGTGGATTCGTCCATAGCCCAGGGCACCCCTCTGTGGATTCGTGCATAGCCCAGGGCACCCCTCTGTGGATTCGTCCATAGCCCAGGGCACCCCTCTGTGGATTTGTGCATAGCCCAGGGCACCCCTCTGTGGATTTGTGCATAGCCCAGGGCACCCCTCTGTGGATTCGTCTATAGACGCTCGACAAAGCGCCAGATGCACTGCAGTGGATTTGAACACAACCTCCGTGGTGATCCGAGTTTGTATAAAACGCACATGATGAATAACACTTGACCTGACTTGACCTCCGATAAGGACACAACTACTGTACACAAGTCAGACACGTGCACTTTAATAATAATAATAATAATAAATTTATTTATTTATTTATTTGTATAGCACCTTTCATGACATGAAATGCAGCTCAAAGTGCTTTACAGAACAATGGAGAATAAAAGAAAAGCAAGGCAACGACAAAAAACAAGCAGTAATGCAATACAGTGAGGACATGAATAAAAAATTAAATAAATAAAATAAAATATCAATTAAAAGCAATGTTGTAGAAGTGGGTCTTGAGCTGAGCTTTAAAAATGTCTACAGAGGCTGCCTGACGAAGGTACAGTGGGAGCTTGTTCCATGCCGACGGCCCGTAGAAGCAAAAAGCTGCTTCCCCGTATTTTTTAGTTGCCATTTTTTTAGGCAAAGCGAGCAGGCCAGCAGTGGAAGACCTTAGGGGGGCGGTTTGGGACATATTTAGGCAGGCAGTCATGTAGGTAGGAAGGTGCGAGACCATTGAGAGCTTTATAGACAAGTAAAATAATTAAAATCAATCCTAAAAACAACCGGAAGCCAGTGCAGTGATGCCAAAACTGGAGTAATATGTTCTCTCATCTTAGTTCTAGTTAAAACTCTGGCTGCTGCATTTTGGACAAGTTGTAATCTGTCAGTTGTTTTCTTAGGCAGTCCTGAAAAAAGTGCATTGCAGTAATCAAGCCGAGAAAAAACAAAGGCGTGGATTAGCGTTTTTGCATCGTCCAAGGACACATAGGCTCTGATTCGTGCAATATTTCTAAGGTGAAAAAAGGCAATCTTGGTAACATGATTAATGTTCTCACTCATCCAACATTTGATGCTAGACAGACAGGTAACCAGCGGGTCTAAAGCACAGGGATCATCTGGAGCCACAGAAAGATATAGTTGGGTATCATCAGCATAGAAATGAAAATTGACTCCGTGATTGGCAATGAGTTCGCCCAATGGCAGTATGTACAAGGAGAAAAGCAGAGGGCCAAGAATCGAGCCCTGTGGAATACCAGAACTGATTTGTCTGAGTCAAACTCGGCTAGATTGACAAAGTAACTTCTATTTGATAGGTAGGAGGAAATCCAGGACAGGGCCATACCAGACAAGCCTATCCAGTGCTCCAGACGCTGTATTAAAATTGAATGATCAATCGTGTCAAATGCAGCCGTTAGATCTAGAAGTAAGAGAACGGATACATGTTTCTTGTCAGCAGACACCCTAAGATCATTCATTACTTTTACAAGTGCTGTTTCTGTACTGTGACCTTTCCTAAAGCCAGATTGGAATTTGTTGTGCACATTATTGTTCTGTAGAAACACATCCAATTGATGAAAAATGCATTTTTCTAAAACCTTGCCCAGAAAGGGTAGATTTGAAATGGGTCAATAGTTACCCAAAACAGAGGGATCAAGATTGTGTTTCTTGAGAAGGGGCTTAACTACAGCAGTCTTCAGTGAGTCTTCAGTGAGTCTGGGAAGACGCCTGATTGTAGCGAGCTGTTTACATTTTTTAGGATATCTCCAATCACACTGTCTAAGACCTCTTTGAGAAAGGTGGTGGGAATTGTATCCAATGAACAGGAGGATGATGTCATTTGTGATATGGTTTTGCGGAGTTCGTCTTCATCAATTGCGCAGAACGATAATAGGCTCCCCCTGGAGAGATCTACCCTGGGACCATTAGCTGCTGTTTGAAGGTTTGCGCTAGCAGCAGCACCATTCTGGAAATCACCAGGTCCAGAGTGTGCCCATGTTTATGTGTAGGCCCAACAACATGTTGGATAAATTCAAAGGAGTGCAATAACTCTAAGAAACCCATCGGGGGTCGGGCTGGGAGCGTAGGCCAGCTGGTCTTATCAGGGCTCCGAGTCCTCCCACTTAGCCGTCCTTTCATGTTATCTCTGTTAGTAATCACTGTGGAGATTGTTGATATTATAGCGGGCAGTGAGATTCTCACCGCCCGCTCGCTACTCACAGTTTTTCGACCTTTCATGTCCTTTGGCCTTGTGCCGAGAGTACTCCAGACGAATGAGTTATTCTGCGTGTGATTTTCTTTCCCATGATTTACTCCCAAATTCACTCGGTGTAATTCCGTTTCCAGCAAAGCAATCTTTTGAAGCAGCTTCTGAAAGTCCTCTGAGGAGATTGTTGGGTGCATGGCTGGCTATTTGTCAAGTATCCAGAGCTAGTTAGCTATATAGCTAGCTATGTGCCACGTACCCAGTCACAGAAGGTAAAAAAAGGGTATTTTGAAGTAGGCAAAAACTTCTATCTAAAGAACAAAAACAGTCCAATCGGTTTACAGGTATCTAGGATCCACTTGTAGAATAAAATAAAGCATGGCTATCAGTTGAGGAATGCAAGCATAGGCGAGAGCGGCGAAGCGTCCTCACTGTACGAGGAGCAGACACTAGTAGTTGTGTCCGTATCGGAGATCATTCACAATTTTTATCTGAGACGGCTATTGTTTGCCTGTCCTGTAAACATTCCAAAGAAACGGTTTGAAAGTGGAATCTAAACAGGTGCATACTGTATCTGGAAGTGGAAATACACGCACAGATAGGGCAGCCCCCCAAACACACACGCTCACGCACGCACGCACGCACGCACACACACGCACGCACGCACGCAGGCACACACGCACACACACACACACACACACGCACACGCACACGTGCACGCACACGCCAGGCTGTGTACACTCCATGCATAGTTTGACCTTATATGGAGCTGGAGACAGAGAGATGAGGAAGAACATTATGACAGAATGAAGAGATGGATGTCAATAACGTATATTATTTATGTAGTGTATGTTTCTGTCTGCCCCGGACGGTCCGGACCCAAACTAAAGATAATGGTCAAGGTAACTTGTCCAGAGACCTGGAGCAAGAGCTCATAAGCTCTGCATCCCCAGGTGGACTTTCTTTGCATTTCTCATTGTATTTTATCAGCGTGTCTGTCTACAGTGTAATAGTTGCATTTCATTTGTGAAGCATGTAATAATGATGGCGGTGAGCGTGGCGTGTGGTTGTTGGACCTTGCGGTGGCCCAGTTGGAGAGTTTTAATTTACCCAGCATGATGTGCTTGTCCCACTCATGACAAATAACACGTACAGTAATTGACCTTGTCTGCACTAATGATAATGACAGCTCCCCCTCCACCCACCTACCCATGTACAACATTAACCCGCTGCATTTTCTGTGCCCCACCCCACACACACACACACACACACACACACACACACACACACACACACGCGCACACAAACGGGGGATGTCAAACTCATTCCAGGTAACCGGCCGGACAGGACGACATGCGACTTAACGTGTGCACGTGCAAATCGTCACCGTCGGGCAGAAACCTCTTATCTCTGTATTACATTTTTAACGATTTGAACTGTTGTTAACTTGACCATACGACGGTGTCACACAAATGCATCAACAGTAGCAGATCCGCAAGCTCGGAATGTGGCGCGAAGCAGCACGCCTCAAGCTTGTCGATAACATGCTGTTTTTGCTACTTTTTTTTGAATACTGAATACTGAAAAGTAATACCTTTGGAAATATGAGTTTCCACTCGACAGACGGAATGCATTTGCGGCTGCAGGTTTTCTTTCTTCTCCACAAGACCCCAACCTGTTCTCAAGTGCTTCTCTGCAATAACTACAAAAATGCCTATAGCAATCAGTACTTTTATGATGATGATTATGGTTTACTGGGGCCTCATTCACACATATTTGGTTGTTTTTTTGGGCCACCACAATGCTTTTCCAATGGGAGTCACATGGTTTGACCAAACATTTGTGTTTGATTGCTGATTGCTGGTGGTGTTCTGCCCCACCCCCTCCATCAAACAAAAATGTTTCGTCAAACCATGTGATTCCCATTGGAAAAGCATTGTGATGGCCTAAAAAAACTAAAAAAACACCAAACATTTGCTTGATTGATGTTTGATACGTGTGTATGAGGCCTTAGTCATAGACAACAAAAAAGTGGTGATGATCTATGTTATTTCGGATGTTTTGATCTTGCCACCCATTCCATGACTAAACCATTTACAATCAAAACATGAATGCACAAATGTAGGAACTAGGAACTAATTAAACACAATTGTAAAGGTACACCATTGCAACTTGTTTTTTCTATTCTATTACAAATCTCATGCACGCGCAGCGCTCATGCACAGCTCTCGCCAGGTGCATGGTTGAACTTGTGACGAGACGAGTCAACAGCACAGTGAAAAAAAGTTTCTGCCGCCCGTCACGCTGATTATGCTCATTATGGAGACAAATTCTTGCAAATTTGGCACTGATTGGACCAGCGGTTTACACGATTAGCTCTGGACAGACAGACCCCTCCTTCCCTCCCCTAGACAGCTCCCCTCTGAGGAACCATGCCGTAAAGAAAAATAATAAGAAGAAGAAGAATAAACAATTAACAAACAAACAATATAAAAATCATCATAAATATGTGACAGCCTTGGTATGTGCAGGCATGCGAGGCTGATTACAATTACAAGCTATGAAGACAGGTCAATGAAGAGCAAAACAAGATTTAACACCTCTCCATGCCGTATAATTATCTTTCGCCAGGGAAAGACCTTATCTATCTCCGTAGTTCAACATACAGACCCCCATACCCCCCCTCTGTGAATTAGTGCCTTACTTTGTCATAGTAAAATGTCACACGGTATTTTGCCATTTAAAGTGTATATTGAGCATGTGCGTGCATGCGTGTATACAACCCAAATATATGTCAGGTCAGATGAGTAAACCGATGGTTGCACACACATCGGGATGATTAAACAGGAGTGCGCTGTGCCGCTGCTGATGCAGTGTGGTTGCGTGTGTGTGCGCGCAATGACTTTATTTTATTTATAGATTCCCCACAATGCAATGCGTTGACAACAGGGCTCTGATGACATATCCAGGCTGCCCAGGCGAAGCGCTGAGCGGCTCGTCATGTCTGCCGTGTTGTCTACTGTCCTCTCTCCGCACTTGCACACCCCTGACAGCACACAACACTTCTTCACATCCCAACACTCTGAGACGCAATCGTGGAAAGTAACCATATAGGTACCGTACATGTACTCAAGAATACATACTTTTGTGCTATAGAGTGCCGAAGTCTTGACGACACTCACTCATCCCCTGGTTCAGAGAATATGTAAATGTCACACTAGTGTTTTCTCTCAGTCAGTTGATTATTCATATCCATATCAGTGAAACGGGAAGGGTGATTTGTGGGGATTGATGGGGATTACAATGCAAATAAAAAGTACATGAACCCGTGGACTACAACCTCTACCGATATTGACGTCAGACTTCCGTGCTCTATGGAACAAGTTGTTCGGACCAAACTAGTGCCCCTCAAGAAAAGTCCAATGTTGATGTCACTGGTGAATACAACCACTATATGTTTTTCAAATATACTGTTGAGAGGTATACATCACTGAACAGTTTACACTGTTGAAGGCTGCTGGTGAACAAACCAGTATTTACACTGGTTCTAAAACACACACACACACACACACACACACACACACACACACACACACACACACACACACACACACAGTAGAGAGAGAGAGAGAGAGAGAGAGAGATTTACAGTAGCATCAGCTTGTCATATAGATTCATGGAGACAACGGAGTAGCAAAAGGGCAACGATTAAACATGTTTATAGGGAACATAAACTACCCCCCCCCCCCCCCCCCCCTCCTCAAGTAAAAACAAAATCTGCAAAATATTTATTGCAGAACCCTGAAAGCAGCATACAATAAAAAATAGTTTTCAAATTCAGGTTAAAAACAAAATACAGCAATGTGTACAAATATTACAGCACTATCATGTTCTAAACATTAGGCTATACATAATCTACTGATAGATAGTATTGTAACACAGGTTTTGTCTGATAATACGATCATGTGCTTATTTTTACAACTACAGCGATGTGTTGAACCTCCCTCAGCAAGGGAAAAATAATAAACCAGTTTCCTACTTTGAGCCATCTTCTACTTAAAAGTACTGGCTAGCTCGCCAGTACTTTCCTCCCTTGCTGGGGGGTCTCGTGTCAATGTCATCATCACCTTGGGTGTCGTACGCTCCTACGGCACATTATAGTAGGATGACCATGAGCCTTGAAAGAAAGAAAGAAAGAAAGAAAGAATATGACAGCAATAGAGCAACAGCTTGAATCACATTGCATAGTAATGCTACTATTGTAAAGAGAAAGAGAAGTGACCAAGAGCCTCATGAACATATATACTGTACCCTGTCCAAACTCACTACCTTCAACAGCAGAATCAACACAAACACAGCCTATTATACTGTATCCTGTCACAACACACACAGCCTAGCCCTAGTGTATACAGTACGTACTGTATACTGTCACAACATACACAGCCTATAAACATATACTGTACCCTGTCAGAACATACACAGTCTATACGAGCCTAGTATAGGCTACTGTATCCTATCAAAACATACACAGCCTAGTATTAAAGAGCCAGTATACAGTCACTGAACAAGATTAATCGCCACCTAGTCAAGATAGTTTTATATTGGATAGTGGCCGTGTTGATATATGACATATATTAAATGACATCTAATCAAATCAATTGTTTTTTAAATGAGCAAACTTCCAGAAGGCCAACAGGCAGTCAGTTGCTAGCCGTCTTCATCCTCCTCCTCCTCCCCGGCCTGTCTGTCTGTGTCCAGTAACAAACCAAACAAAAAAATAATATAAAAAAATACTTTTTTCCACCAGTGCAGAGACTCTGACAGCACCAACACTTCCCATCAACAGCGAGACATCGTCGAAGCACTGCTCGTCACCACTCTGTTGACCTCACCTGTTTATGTGTACAGACGAGTGACAAATTAAAGGGAAAGACAACAACAGCAGTGTCTTGGCATAAGGTGGTGCCTGTGAGCCAGCAGAACAGGCATAGATAGTCTGTGGAACACCACCAGAGGGGATGGAACACCATCTTACAATAAATGCATCACGTCTCTGTGTGCACGTGTGTATGTGTGCACGTCTGTAATCCACGTAACTCGAGAGACGTTCGCCCCACCGACTGCATATTTGACATACGTTTTCTACACCACCACAAGGAGTGCAGTGCCTGGCCTGTCGGATACACACCAAATACAGCAAAAAGGCCCTCAACTCTACTTTTCCATTTTTCAGATTTTTACAGATTATTAAAGTACAGAATGTAAGCTTTCATATGATGTATCATTAAATGAAATTGGACAATAATTGAAGGAGATATAACCATTTTAAAATGACTGGGGCCTTTCACCCAAAGCTGAGAAAAGCCCTTTTCAATATTCACAACATTTTATCACCTTAGAGCTGGACAGAAGTGGGTGTGACAATGGGAGGGACAAGGGACAATAGGACGTTTTAGCTGTCAGCAGTGCAACACTAGAAACACTGACATGTTTAAGCCAGTAGAACAAACAATGCAATTTGTAAGGTGCCCCAATAAACCCTTTTGAAAGTACTAAGTATTAAATACTAAGTATAAGTATTCAAGTATTAAATACTAAGTTAAGTGTTCAATTTAACTTATACACTACCTGGTTGTAAATAGCTGCAGTACACCATTTTATGCAGGTCTACTTCAAGCAATCAAAGTCAGACAATTGACCCAGTATTTTAAATAAATAAAACCGACGCATCAGGCTATGATGTTGTGCGCTTGTAGATTTGCTATTTTAATAAACAGATCTGTCCACATGCAGTCACAATGCCTGGTTTCTATTTAGTGTGCAAGGCTTACATCCGGTCTAAAGGTCTAAAGTCTGCAAGCTCAAAACATTTCGAGCTTGTAGATCTGCTACCTTTGCCTTTGTTGAATTTGAATCCTGAAAAGTAACACTTTTGGACAAACAGTATGAGGTTGAGACAGAGACAATATGATTCATAGGATTATCCTTTCAACACAGGAGCCGCTATATTGAGCCCTCTACTTTATTCCCTATAACACACGCCTGCGCGGTACTGTGCGATAGTGGCACGCCGGATTGTCTACAATGATCTGCCTGTAGGGTAGAGGTCAGATCACTGGAGAACAGCCTCGATCTCAACATCAGCAAGACCAAAGAGCTGATCGTAGACTTGAAGAAGCAGAGGAGAGAGAACGCCCCTATCTTCATCAATGGAGTTGCAGAGGAAAGAGTCAGTGAGTTCAAGTTCCTCTGAGTACACATGGAGAAGGAGCTAAGTGGAACATGCACACCAGGCATGTGGGGGAAACGGCTCAGTTCCTTCGCCTGAAGAAGTTCGGAGTGGTACCCGCACATCCTCAGCCTGTTCTACGACAGCTCCATGGAAAGTGTTCTGTCAGGCCGTGCCACTGTGTCTGGTATGGGAAGTGCACCAAACAAACGGAAAGACATACTGTAGGGTAATGCGGACAGCTGAACACTTAATGGTGAGCTTCCCTACAAAACGGTGCATCACACTGTTGTAGAAGTAGTGCATTACTTTACAAAGAAAAGGAAAAGAAAAAACATACATAGAGAAAAGTGGAAGTTGTCTCCGCTCTAAATGTGTTTCCACCAATGTGGGGGGAATGAGTTTGTTTTCCTGAAGTCACAATAACTTAGTTGTCTTAGTATTTCATAATATTGACTCAGTATTTCATAATTGTGAATGAATTATGCCATGGTATCTTCCAATTATGAGATGCACATTATTATGATGTAGGATTTATTTGTATTAATTATTTTATTTTACGCCACATTGGCGGAAATGGGATTCCATACCGTACTGTACCATACGTGTCCAGTGTCCTTGGTTGTTTCATTACAATGATGTGTTATCAAAGGAATGATGACCTGGTCATGGAAACAGATTATTATTAGACTCTCAACACCCTTTACACACTGAGTTTATTTTGTTCCCTTCAAGGCAGAGGTTTTTACCATCCTAGTCGTTAAATAACAGATAGTTTATGACCTTTTTTTTAAAAATTCCATCAGCTTTTTAAGATAGTGTGACTCTTTCGATGTGGTATGGTGTTCTATCTTCCTTGCTTCTGATCCATATGGTGACAAGCATTGGTGGAAAAATAACTACAAGTAGCCGACTTGAAAAAAAAGGTTTCTGTACATTATCTTATTTTTGTAACGTTTTAATGCCATATATGACATAATTTTCTAGCATATGTCACTGTTGAGGGATTTTGCCTGTTTTTGTTGCAGCTCATAAGGCTTCCGAACACAGATAAAACCCCAAAACCAATCAATATGTCAGCACCTCCCCCTACACATTCAATTTATCCCGTAATCTTTTGTGGCCAGATGTAATTTATTGGGGTCTAGTAGAACTATAGTAAATAATAATAATAATAATAATCACAGTCAACAATACATAGGCTATTTAGCCACATTTAAATGCCCCCGTCACCCTGTGAAAAATAGCTAAATCATTCAAACGAAAGAAAGCAGCATATTAAATATATATATATATATATATATATATCACTATCATCTGAAAGGGCACTGCTAAAAAAAGAAAACGTTTTACCGTGAGCCGGTTGCTAAGCGCGGAACGTGCTTGTGCTCGTGCTCACATAAACTACTGTTATGAATAGGATATTCTATGGCTCTTTACTCGAAAACTACGTTGCTGTCTGTTGTGCTGAACAAAATTCTGAATTGTCATCACATCGGGATGGAAATACTGTATATTTCTCGAGAAAGATAGCTATCGCTAAAATTAGCCTTTTCTTACAATGGAGGTTTGCAAGCCTCCTCCAAGCGTGGAAAATGGAAGTACTTGAGTATAGTAATTAATCTCCCCAATCCCCCTCGCAAGCTATTTACCACTTTTGGCCATACGGCCGCATTCTAAGTGTTAATTTAGAATTCCAGACATTTACATCAACTACAGCGTGTGTCTACATTGCAGTACTGATACTTGTGCTTATAAGTAAAACATTTTTCCCACAACTGACAATGTTGGCATTAACTGTAACTAGGACATTGGGCGTTACGCATGCACAACGCTATGCAATGTGGGAACGATATTTGGGACCCTCCGGTTATGCAATACCCATTGTAGGCTACCCATTGTCAGAGTACCATACCCATTGTAGGCTACCCATTGTCAGAGTACCCGTTGTACTCGTCTGTTTGTCTGTGTCCCTTGCGGTTTGGAACACAGTTTTTTGTTGTTGTTGTTTGTTTGTTTGTTTGGTTGTGGCCCGCCAGAGATGTTGTATAGTCTGCCTGACTGAATGTTGTCTATTGTCTGCCGGCTGTCTCTTTGTGTGTGTGTGTGTGTGTGTGTGTGTGTGTGTGTGTGTGTGTATGTGTGCGAGCGTGCGTGCGTTAGTCCTGGGGTATTCCTGATGCTAAAATTGGACAAATAATGCTCTCTCTCTCTCTCTCTCTCCCCTGCTGAATAAGAGGAGGCGGTGGACTTTTGCGTCTTTAATCATTAGCATAATTATAAAATGGGTAGTTTCCCGCCGCCAACGCAAACAAGCACAACCGTCTGCCCACACCAAAGTGTGGAGTGTTTGAGTGAGTGAGTGAGTGAGTGAGTGTGTGTGTGTGTGTGTGTGTGTGTGTGTGTGTGTGTGTGTGTGTGTGTGTGTGTGTGTGTGTGTGTGTGTGTGTGTGTGTGTGTGTGTGTGTGTGTGTGTGTGTGTGTGTGTGTGTGTGTGTGTGTGTGTGTGTAGTTGGGGTATATTGCGTAGGCCTAAATAAAAGGCAGGGGTTAGAAATGAAAAAGAGAGAAAGACTTTTCATCAGCCTAAGTGTTCCATTTGGTTCCATTTGGACCCTGGCAGAGAATGTTATGGGAGGGGTTTGCAAAGACATGAAGTTGGCTGACAAGCTGCTGGTTTATCTTGTATCCTCAAAGCTTTCAATATTAAGAGGGTTAATGGTGGTAATCCGTGTGTGTGTGAGTGTGAGTGTGAGTGTGAGTGTGAGTGTGTGTGTGTGTGTGTGTGTGTGTGTGTGTGTGTGTGTGTGTGTGTGTGCGATAATGAGTCAATCAATTTGACATTCATGTCGATTAGGCCTGGGTAATGGCAGAATGAATCTGACACCTCTACTGACTGAAAGACAGCGCGCAAACACACACACACACACACACACGCACACACACACACACACACACACACACACACACACACACACACACACACACACACACACACACACACACACACACACACACACACACACACACACACACACACACACACACACACACACACACACACACACACACACACAGTTGTAGTAAAACAATACAGTGGGAGTAAGCACTTTGTTAAGTGTGCATCGTCGAGGCATGCAGAAGCCCAGGCATATAAAGCATTGTAAGAGTACAGGTTGAGAGGACCTTTGGACTTAAATAGAGTGATAACCCACAGACATTACGACAGTGGGAGATGCATTCTCATTGCTCACACACATGCATGCACGCACGCATGAGTGACTGCACGCACGCACACACGCACACAGACTAAAATCCGTATGTTAATTTAACCCCAATGGACCTGTAAGGCTCCATTTGTTTCCGTTAAAATGACACAGAGGATTTGTCTATGACTCTTTTGAAAGTATGCAGAGTACAGTATATGATCTGGTCTGTAAAAGGAACCACCAGCTCAAATCTGTCCAGTCTTACACCACAGTTGAATTCCTCTACACAGCAATAAGTCATTGGGTGCACATTTGTATACACACACTGTCACTGTCATTTTAGATCTATTAGAAAGATGGTAGTATACTGTACGTACACATCAGTGTGGATAAAATACATGATCAATGAATAACTTAAAGGTTAAGAGCACTTTTGTAGAGGTTTGGGTTGCCGTGATAACTCCAACTGTTGACAAGAGGTTATAGCATCTGTAACTTGGACGCACCCCTACACGGGCGGTCCTTTTGGTTACATTGACTCTCTGAGTAAAACAAGACAAAAGAAAAAAACAAGCAAAGGAAAAACTGATATTTCTTCATAGTGCAAATTGGGGGGTCCCAGAGTTAAATGGGGGCTAATGCATAACCTGCGGGTCCTTGAAATGAACAGCATCGAGAAGCACGGGTGCAAATATACCCATATAAGGATAGTCTAGCAGGCACAATAATATGAGGTAAGTGCAAGTGAATGCTCAAACGCACATACGCATGCAATGCATGCATGCGCACACACACACATGCACGCACGCACACGCACACGGTCACCCTCGGTGTGCAGAGTGCCCTACGTGTGTGTGTGTGTGTGTGTGTGTGTGTAACAAATTAAATATTACTTCCAGTGGAACTTCTATGTAAGTATTTACATTTCTGGGTCTTGTCTCATCCCTGCGGGGCACATGAGCGACGCTCACTAAATCATATTCAGTTTACCAGGATCATTTCATGGATACTTCTCCCTCGTTTCGCCCTGCCCGCCGGGGCCCGCCGGGGTCCTCTCCCCTTTTTTGGTAATTTCATGCACCGTCGGACAAAGGAGTTGACATATTTACACATTTGCCTTGTGTAAATGTTGAGAGGAGAGGCCAGCGAAAGAGGGACATTATTTTGATTTGTGGGCCCAGTGTGCATGTACATGTGTGTGTGCTGCGATGTGTGCGTGTGCGTGTGTGTGTGTGTGTGTGTGTGTGTGTGTGTGTGTGTGTGTGTGTGTGTGTGTGTGTGTGTGTGTGTGTGTGTGTGTGTGTGTGTGTCTAGAGGTTGAATGAAGTGGCAGGCATCTTCTCTAGGTGTGTGGTGCGTTGTGTTGACTGTAAGAGGATGGCAGTTAAACTGAATGTTTGCACAAGAGACAAGAACCTGAGCTCAATGTAAAAGTAAACAGCTCAAATCCTCTGGGAGGGAGAGAGAGAGAGAGAGAGAGAGAGAGAGAGAGAGAGAGAGAGAGAGAGAGAGATTAAATCAGCAGGAGAGGAGACAGCAGATCAGGAAGACAAGGCTGTCAAGGAAAGAGTGACAGAGAGGATGGGGAAGAGAGACGGACACAGAATAGGGGGATGCAGGCAGAGAGAGAGAGAGAGAGAGAGAGAGAGAGAGAGAGAGAGAGAGAGAGAGAGAGAGAGAGGCAGACAGCCGTGTGCGTTGTGACGGTGACACATGCCATTCTGCGGTGGTCCGCCGGGGGCCTCCAATGTTTTGGCGGCGATCCAACGCAAACCGCAAAGCAAAAGGGAAGAGGACACGCTTCACCGCTCCAGAGGAGGCAGGGACAAAAAAAACAACATCCCAGAACTGCTGGGTATTTTTTTTATCTCTCTCTCGACTCTGCCAACCGCAAACATGCTGAAAAAAAGGAATAAAGAATCTCCCCCGAGGGGGGTTTTAAGTTTTCTAAAAGGGTTTTTTTGTTTAGTTGAGCTGTCACACAGCACAGGCACTATGCTTGTTCCGCTGTGTCTATGGGGGACAGCAGTCAGCAGCAACACAAGGCCAGCAACACACTTTTATAGGCAGGCAGGGTGGAGGGATGGATTGATGCATGTTTGGATACGGAAACCTAGGAGATGCTTGGAGATAATGAAGGATTAATCCTGTGTGGGGAAAATGCCGTTTCAGCTTCGCACGCTGTTGGCTGCTCGGGTGCAGCGGTGGAAAAAAGCACTGACATTTTTGTTAAGTCAAAGTATCAATAATGCAATGTAGAAATAGTAAATAGTAAATTTCCGGAATTCTAAATTTACTACAAAAGTACAAAGGTATTGGTATCAAAATGACCACCATATCATATCATATCATATCGAGCAAGATCTTGAGGGTGGTGGGAGGCTGCCTTGCTCATGGACACCTCGATAAATAAAGAGGGCTAGAGACCTAGCTGGTACCGTTTATTTCCCAGGTGGCCTGTCTACCCTTTCATATACAGTATGGCCCTCTTTAACATTTAAGATAATGATTTTCAACATTAACAGTTTGACTCCATAATTACCCACTATTTAATAAAATATTCTACACTGCCGAGATTGTTTTATTACCTTTAGAGCATACGCTGAAGTATTTGCAGCTTTCAATGACGAAAGTCCGTCACACCATCACATCAAATTCCAACTTGAGAGAAATTCTAACTTGAGAGAGTAAAATGAAAACAAATGGACCCCTACTGGTCCATTTTGTTTAATTGTACAATCTCAAGAGTAAAATTATTGTTATACCATTAACATTACTTGATATACAAGAAGTCTAAACAATTAGAGAATGTAGAATAATTGTTATTTTTGATCAATGTTTGCCTGTTACTGTATCTCTTCTCTCCTATGGTACAGTACCACATCATACATGCAACGATAACAACATATTCTATGTTTTGGGTCTGGGAGGCTAAATCACATCAAATGGTGGTTCATGACGTAAATGCAGAATAGAAAATGGACCTTGATATGAAACGGCATTGAAAACCACCGTTTTATGCAATCACTCACTCAATGTCATAACATGTCCACAGCCACGTTACCAACAAACAACATTGACTCTGTCGGGTGGAAACCTGCTTATGTTCAAAACTGTTATACTTTTTCACTTTTCAGGACTAAAATTCAAAAGTGGCAAAAGTAGCAGATCTAGAAGCTCAAAACGCTTGAGCTATAAAGCATTCATTTACGTAAAACAAAATAAGAGGTTTCTGCCTGACTGCGACGAGATACGACATGACTTCAATGTAGCTGTGTGCTTATACCAACTAACATACACTGTATACTGTATTGTGTTCTACTTGTGTGCGCCGCTTGTACAACAAAAAAGTAGAGAATTTATATTATTCTTTAAATGGTGATAGAAGGCTTCTTCCCAACAGCAACTTTATACTATTGCACCATATTTTTTAAAGAGACTTCCAAAGCACAGTGTAGTAAATCTGTTATCGACTCTGTCGGGTGGAAACCTCATTATGTTTTGGATACTTTTCAGGATTCAAACTCAAGAGCATCAGAAGTATAGCAAATCTACGGGCTCGAAATGCGACACAAAGCTTGTGGGTCTGGAACTTTTTATGCTTGTGCACGCTGTATAGTATGATCAAGTGGAGGTTTCTGCTCCACAAGCAATGGTATACTTTTTCATGAAGAGTAATTCATAGCTAGGACCTGTGTGCAATGCAGTTTCCGGAGGGGAAATGTATGCATGCATGCATGGACGCCCATAAGATGCACAAACTTGTTTTGCTCTTCCTACAAGTAAACAAGTCAAATTAAGGTTCCCCGGTTCTCTGCTCTATTTCACTCCACCCCGCCCCCTTTCTCTTTTTCTGTCTGATGCTCTCCGCTTTTCTTTCACTCATATCTCCTTCTCTATTCTTCATTTTACTCTGTCTCAAAGGTTTCTTGTACTCTTTCCTATCCCCCCCTCTGTGTGTGTGTGTGTGTGTGTGTCTCTCTCTCTCTCTCTCTCTCTCTCTTTCTCTCTCTCCCCATTCCCTCTTATCATCCGTTGCATGTTGTGAAAGTATACCCAAGGCACTTTTATAGTAGTGCCATACAAGCTGTTGATTTCACTTGATCCAGTGTGTGTGCGTGCGTGTGTGCGTGCGTGCGTGCGTGCGTGCGGTACTGCAATATCATTGCAGAAAGATTGTCAATGGCACTTCTTTAGAACTTCAATGAGACTTCAATGAGACTTTACTTATTGAAATGATAATAGCCAAAAATGTGGGTATTTATTCCCTGTGGCTTTTTTTCCAAGGACAAGTGTGACCACAAATACGGGATACAATATGTAGAAATGTGGAGAAATTAATTAATTAATGTAATACATTGCTGCACAGTGTATTTAACACCCAGGAAACTGAAATTAATACAATTTAATAATTCAGAACGACATTTGAGACTTGTAAGATACTTGGTCATTGATAATTAATTTGGTGTCATCCATTGTAGGTGACAGAGTTCCTTTCGACCTGAGGTTTGTATTTTTAAGTTTATCTAAGCTCATCTCGCTCAAGAATCGCCTAAGGGTGGCGCCATTTCCATGGTGCCAACACAGAATAAATCCATATACTCACGAAACAATACTGATTGGGTCGTGCAGCTGTCTGTCACGACTGTGGCTGCAAGCTCCGCCCAGAGCCTATAAAGCAGCACACAGCCGGAAAAGACGTCATTCCTGCCTTTTTCTGCGCTAACACAGATTTTCTAAGACTACCACTTCCATAACTCCGTTGAGACTTTATTTCCCCCTGGACGAGTGCTTCACTTGTACCCTGGAATTCGCGGTGGAAACCCGGTGGTCTTACACTCACGAGAACGAAACGCAGTAAGTTTCAGAAACAATAAAAAAGGGGCTTTTTTCCTGTCAGTGCTGTGAAGCCTCTCGGACATAGCCCCGTTAGCCTTGGCTAACACTAGCTTAGCTTTAGCCTAGCTGTTGACAAACGCTAGCTTAGCTGTGGCTCAGCCTAACCAGTGTCGGGAGACCTCGCGTTAGCCGCGAAGCCCTGCCTGGACCGTGGAACAAGAGCCAGCCGACGATAGACAAGACACAGCCGCTCGTCGGAAAGAAGTTCAGCCCGGCGACCCGCGGAAGTCAACCTGCACTGCTCTGCTAACGGTGAGTTGATAAACCTCTGCTTTGCAACCCCAGTTAGCTCTGTTTTCTCCCCTGTTTTCTCTACACTATCGTCGGAAACCTTGAGGGACCCTACTAGCTAAAACGCAGTTTTCACAGACTCCCTCGGCCCGCGCTGACCCACGTTCTTTCCCGCCACGTTGTGTCGTAAGACCCCGTCGGCTCGGAAGCCCGTTCCACGGCTATCACAGGCTCCCACACGGCCGCAAGGCCTAGCGCTAGATCGGCGACGCACGTTGCTCCGTGCCGAAAGGCCCTAGCTACTAGCTAGCTACTATCTAGCTGCCCTCTGGCTACTTCTAGCCTCCTCCAGCTGCTATCAGCTACTCCTGTTGCTTCTAGCTACTGTTGACTGCCCCTGGCTCTTGGTGTGTGTTTCTGTAGCTGTTTATAGTGACTTCTAACGTCATCTGGCTACACCTAGCGACTTTGTAGCTGTATTCTAGCGACTTCTAGCTACTTCTAGCGGAATCTAGCGGTTTCTAGCTACTTTTTCTCCAGACTTCTGGAGAACACTGCGCTTGGCCTACAAAACTCTCTCCGTGTGTCGGAAGACCCTGGTTAGTTTTCTAGCCTTTACTACACCTCAGTGGACAGTTGGAAAACTAAACTAGGCAACATGGCTACCGGCGGTGACGCTACACAACACAACCAGGCCCAGGAGGACCCTCAGTGGGTATGTTTCAGTCGCAACTGCAACAGAACCCTGGCAACAGACAACCCGCATAAGCAGCAAGCTGCAACGCTGTTTCGCTTGCTACCGGTGTTTCTAGCTAATCCTCGGCCGCTAGGCGTTGATTTTAGCACCACCAACAACAAGCAACCACCGTAGCCGGGTTACGACGCTAGCTTGCTATCCAGCCGCAGCTTCGCTAGCCTTCCTAGGTTAGCTAGCTCCCGCTAATGCAGCTATAGCCTTTTAGCTCCGCTAGACACTAGCTAGTTTCCAGCCGTCAGGCGTTAACTACAGCTTCTCTAGCTTCTCTTTGGCACGGTTGTTTTTGCTATCGAAGGCCACAGGCCTGCTCTACGCAACCCGCACTACCCAACGAACCGCCGCATCGCTCTGTGTCGTCAGACCTAAACAGCACCAGCCCGACGGCCGCGCTACGCGAGCCCCAGGCTTTGCGGCCTTCCCGTAGTCCGGCGCCTTTTCTTTCACGCAACTAAACAGCTTCTCTGGCCACCACAGTTTCACAACGTGGTCGTCTCTGTTTAGACAGCTGATTTTCAGTGGAGCACCACGAGTCCTACTCTTCTACTCCACCACCACTTTTCCTTTTTTATAATTTTTATATTATAACTTAAAGGAGAAGTGCTTCTACAATGTCTTGAACTGCTGGTTCCTTCTTTAAGCTACAACTGTGCTTGACCTACAAGACTCTTCCCTGTGTCGGAAGACCCTGGTTAGTTTTCTAGCCTTATTACACCTCAGTGTACAGTTGGAAAACTACACTAGGCAACATGGCTACTGGCGGTGACGCTACACAGCACAACCAGACCCAGGAGGACCTTCAGCAGGGGTGACAACAGCCCTCCCGGGTTCCCGAGGAGGAACGCCACCGGGAATTTTCTCATGCAAATGCAGCAACCTGCTGTCCCCTGAGGACAGTCACTCTCGCTGCATGGTTTGCCTGGGTCTAGAGCATGCTCGCCAGGCTCTCGAGACCTCTGGTCTCTACCCCTGCTGCTTCTGCTTCGCAGACGGGGAGAAAAGCTGACGCATCTCACGCGTCAAGAGTCACCAAGACAGGTCCCTGGTCGACACCTCCGAGCCCGGCTGTCCCGACCAGCCCCAAACCTCGAGGCCTAGGCCCACCACCTCGTCCTCTCTCTCCAGACCCCTCAACCTTGACGCGTCTCAGAGACACCATGACGAGTCCTCCCTGGGCTCCTCCCCTGCCAGGAAGGCGGCTCGGACCGCCAACAACAAGCTCCACACGCTCTTCACCACACTGGTAAACAGGCCTGTGGAGCCAGACCCAAGACATCAGCCAGGCCTCGCCGGCTGGCTCTGGGTGCTGCTCTCCCTCCAGCGGGATCTCATCGGCCCACCGACGAGGCTCCCCCGAGCCGGGTGGTTGCGACAACGAGATGTCGGATGCAGTCCTAGGCCTTCACCGACAACTACCGCTGCTACTACTTCACGCAGCGGCCAAAGGCACGAGTCTCACTCGACGTGGTTCCCCAGCGACCCTCGACTACCGACTGCTTCCCTCAACATTACAGGTATGTACATTGTGAAGCTAGGGTTGTTTAGCTGTTTAGCTAACCTTTTCGAGGTCGGGAGTAGCAACCTCGTTGGATGGCCGATGCCACCCTAGCATGCTTAGCATTCTAGATAGGCTGCTTTTCAAGGTGGACGACGGACAGCAAGCTCCTCCAAGAGCTCCCTCCGCACGCCAACCCCAACACACCAGCGGTGGTAGGGGTGGCCGCTCTGGCTCCAAGCCCCACCAGGAGAGGGCAGGAGGCCAGCTGGCACCGTCCGGTGCCTCGGCCGACACCCCCAACCGTGACAGACGCCCGGCTGGGCGTGGCCACGGCCGCCCGCCCCATGGCCCCAGACGAGGCCAGGGCAGAGGCCGTGGGGAGCCACAGAGCAAGTGACACCGTCCCCATCCCAGGGGAGACGAGACCAGACGTCTCCCCTCCCCCCCCCGAGCCTGGATTCGAGTGTTCTTCTCACACTCAGACCGCCCAGGAAGAGGCGGGGGCTCACGATGCGGAGCATCACCACGGGTGCAGCCGATCATCGACATGTTGTTGTTTCCAATGTTGTACCTGTTTTATTTCCTGTAATGAAGGCCTTCACGCCATTAAAACAAAAACAACGACAACAACATCGGGGGGACATGAACCCACTGCCAGGAGTAGCCCCCGGGCTCTCCGACAGTGGGGCGGGACCTTGGCCTTGTGGCGGGCCTAAACGCCACTGGCAGGACGGGTCATGCCGAAATTTTCTCTGGTCCACCAGGGGGCGCCAGCCCTGCGCGACGACGCGCTCCCCTGGCGATGGAGAACCCCCTTGCGCGTCGCCTGACACAGTGGGAACTGTGCGGAGCGTCTCCTTGGGTTCTCCGCACCATAGCGAGAGGTTACAGGTTCCAGTTCGCTATGAGACCCCCTGCATTCGGAGAAGTCCTCTACTCCGATGCACGCGGTGAGGCGGGTCAGGTTCTCCAGCAGGAGATCAACTCTGCTGGAGAAGAAGGCTGTCAGAGAGGTACCCCTGAGCCAGAGTCGCAGCGGGTCTTACTCACGCTACTTCCTGGTCAAGAAGAAGGGGGGGGGGGGGGCTACGTCCAATCATGGACCTACAAGCTCTCAATCGGTACCTCAAGTCCTTCCGCTTCAAGCTGCTGACAGCCAAGTCTCTTGTGCGCTCTATACGCCTGAACGACTGGTTCACATCTATAGACCTGAAAGATGCCTACTTTCACATCCCTATCTACCCACCTCACAGGAAGTTCCTGAGGTTCGGTTTCAAGGGGAAGGTGTACGAGTACACGGTTCTCCCCTCTGGGATGTCCCTGAGCCCCAGGGTGTTCGTCAAATGCACAGAGACGGCTCTGGCCCCTCTGCGGCGACGAGGTCTACGTGTAGCAAGCTACATCGACGACTGGCTTCTGAGCGCAGGCTCGCCACAGGAGGCACTATGGAACACCACTCGGGTGGTGTCCCATATGTCCTCCCTAGGGTTCACCATAAATCACGAGAAGAGTGTTATGGTGCCCGCCCAGTCGATCAACTTCATAGGCATGGCACCTTCACGGCTCGGTTGAGCCCGGAGAGGATCGACGCCTTCCTGAAGTGCGTGGCCCTGTTCCAGAGAGGACACAGACTGCCACTCAGGATCTGCCTACGTATGGCGGGACTGATGGCATCGGCCATCTCTCCGGTGCGGTTGGGCAGACTCCACATGAGACCCTTTCAGTGCTGGTTGAGGTCTCTACGGGTGCCCACCAGATTCCTCTCGCGGCGAGTGACAATCCCCGGGGAATGCACGCTCGCCCTGAGATGGTGGTCGGACAGACGGATCCTGACGGAGGGAGTCCCCCTTGGTCTACCGTTGACCAGGAAGGTCGTCACTACGGACGCGAGCCTGAGTGGGTGGGGGGCCACCCACGAAGGCAGGTCAGCCAGAGGGATATGGGATGGAACCTTGAGGTCCGCCCACATCAATTATCTGGAACTCCTAGCGGTCTTCCTCGCGCTGCAAGCGTTCGAGCCGCTCATAGGGGGTTGTCATGTCCTCGTCCGTACCGACAACACGACAACGATGTGCTACATCAACAGGCAGGGTGGACTGAGGTCCCTACGCCTGCACACGTTGGCATACAGGCTTTCGACTTGGTGCGACAGACGTCTTCTGTCACTGACAGCCTGCCACGTCCCGGGACTTCTGAACGCGGGTGCAGACCTGTTGTCCAGAGGTCCCTTCCGCTACAGCAACTGGTCCCTACACCCGGGTGTAGTGGAACAGATCTGGGACAGGTTCGGGACACCGTGGCAGACCTGTTCGCTGCAGGCGGGAACGAGGAGTGTCCACTCTTCTTCTCCCTGACTGCTCCCATTGGGACTGGACGCGATGGCACATCGGTGGCCTCAGGGCCTACTCTATGCTTTTCCTCCACTGGAGTTGATTCCCTTCACCTTAGCCAGGGTGAGGGTTCAGGGCTCGAGCGTGCTCCTAGTGGCGCCAGCCCGAGGATCCTGGAGGCAGGACATCTGTCCCCTCCTCTACGACCGGCCCTGGCAGCTCCCTCTATGGAGGGATCTGCTTACCCAGGCGGGTCACGAGATATTCCACCCGCGCCCGCAGGACCTAGATCTCTGGGTATGGCCGGTGAAGGGTCGACCCTAGTAGCCACGGGCTTGCCCCCTAGAGTCATTGGGACGATTTTGGGAGCCAGGGCCCCTTCAACTAGACAGCGGTACAACACGGCTTGAAACGTGTTTGTGCGCTGGTGTGCTGCGAGGCCGGAACGGGTGGTTCCTTTTCAAGCCTCGGTGGTTCTTATCCTAACCTTCCTGCAGGAATTGTTGGATAGAAACTTGGGGAACTCCTCGGTCAAACTCAACCTGGCGGCCGTTCGGCCTACCATGTGGGTATGGACAACAGACCAATAAGTGAGAACTTATTGATTCGACAGTTCATGAGGGGTGTCAAGCGTGCTCGGCCGGTATCTAGATCCTTAGTTCCCTCCTGGGATCTGACCTTGGTACTGCACGCTCTGTCGAGAGCCCCCTTCGAACCGCTGGACACGGTGGGTTTGAAGTTTCTCTCACTTAAGACTGCCCTGCTGGTCGCCTTGACTACAGCGAAGCGATCTAGTGACATGCACGCGCTCTCGGTGAGTCCAAGCTGCATGAGATTTAGTGGGAACGGTACCAGGGTTTCGCTCAGGCCGAACCTGTCGTTCCTGCCCAAGAACTTTCCTTCCGGATGTACTCCGGTAGACTTGGCAGCTTTCCACCCGCCCCCTTTCGCATCGGCGGAAGACGAGAGGCTGAACAGTCTCTGTCCGGTCAGGGCGCTGAAACTGTATGTAGACAGGACTGCTGCCTTTAGGAAGGGCAATCAGTTGTTTGTCGCATGGGACCCTCAGAGAAGGGGGAATCCCATAACCAAGGTGAGACTTTCACAATGGGTTGTGGAAGCCATACAGTTGACCTATGCCGAGAGTGGTACACAACCCCCGGAGGGTTTGCGGGCTCACTCTACGAGAGGCATGTCTGCATCCTGGGCTCTTGCGAAGGGAGCATCACTTCAGGATGTGTGTACGGCGGCGAGTTGGTCGTCCCCTTCGACTTTCGCCACGTACTATAACTTGGACGTGGCATCTCTTGGAATTGCTCACGCCGTTCTGGGAGCTGCCGCTAGGTGATGGGACAGTTGGGAACAACGGTCACACACGCGCACTTCAGGAGATAGACCCTAGGGCATATGAGATGGGGAACCATCAGCCCGCGTCTGAGTGCTTAGACAGTTTTCACTGGCTAGCTCCTTAGGTAGGTTCTTGTCTACTGGGCCTGTGGTCCAGATAGCCTCCTTGCCTTTCCTTCTCCCCACGGGCAGGGGACTGCTGGGGGAGGGGTCCCGGGTCGGGCCTCCTTTTCAACTGGTGGTAGTGATACGGGGGGTTTATGTACACCCTTAGGCGATTCTTGAGCGAGATGAGCTTAGATAAACTCTGGGTTACTTTAGTAACCTCAGTTTATCAAGCGAATCGAGCGAGAGAATCGCCCTTACTACCCTTCTTGCTTAGAAAGAGCACAGAAAAAGGACTGGTTGATAGGAATGACGTCTTTTCCGGCTGTGTGCTGCTTTATAGGCTCTGGGCGGAGCTTGCAGCCACAGTCGTGACAGACAGCTGCACGACCCAATCAGTATTGTTTCGTGAGTATATGGATTTATTCTGTGTTGGCACCATGGAAATGGCGCCACCCTTAGGCGATTCTCTCGCTCGATTCGCTTGATAAACTGAGGTTACTAAAGTAACCCAGAGTTAATATATGGACATCTGAAAATATAACTCCACTGTTTAGGAGTTCCAAATGGCATTACCCCCCCCCCCCCTCCTTAATTACAATAAAATAAAATAAAAACCATTAGTGATGCTGTTTCAGAAGAATTATGGTTTAAAAACATACTTTGACAAGCTAATGTTCGAAAAAGAGAGATACCGTTTCAATTAATGGAATGTGGGAGAAAATTACTAAAACAATTTCAGTTGTTAACCACTTTGAACCCTAGCAACCCTATGGAGGCAACATTTCTGTTTTTTTTGGCAAAGAGCTTTGGGAGGTGAAAATAATCGGACAAAGTTCAGATTCTTTACAAAATATGGCTGCTGTGAAGAAATGCATGTGTTTTGTGTGTGTGTCTGTGCGTGCATGTGTGTGTGTGTGTGCGTGCGTGCGTGCGTGCATTACCTTTGTAAAGAAAACACAAAGTAAATTTGCGTTACATCAATGTGCTGTTTGAAATATAGCTCTCATCGTCTCGCCAAATCCCAAGGTATTTCTACTATACTACTGGATGTGGACTCTAAATACCAAGGTATTTGTAGAGTCCTACTATATGGATGTGGACTCTACAAATACCAAGGTATTTGTAGAGTCCTACATATATGGATGTGGACTCTAAATAACAAGGTATTTGTAGAGTCCTACTACGTATATGGATGTGGACTCTAAATACCAAGGTACTGTATTTGTAGAGTCCTACTACGTATATGGATGTGGACTCTAAATACCAAGGTATTTGTAGAGTCCTATGTATATGGATGTGGACTCTAAATACCAAGGTATTTGTAGAGTCCTACGTATATGGATGTGGACTCTAAATACCAAGGTATTTGTAGAGTCCTACTACGTATATGGATGTGGACTCTAAATACCAAGGTATTTGTAGAGTCCTACTAGTATATGGATGTGGACTCTAAATACCAAGGTACTGTATTTGTAGAGTCCTACTACGTATATGGATGTGGACTCTAAATACCAAGGTACTGTATTTGTAGAGTCCTACTAGTATATGGATGTGGACTCTAAATACCAAGGTACTGTATTTGTAGAGTCCTACTAGTATATGGATGTGGACTCTAAATACCAAGGTACTGTATTTGTAGAGTCCTACTAGTATATGGATGTGGACTCTAAATACCAAGGTATTTGTAGAGTCCTACTACGTATATGGATGTGGACTCTAAATACCAAGGTATTTGTAGAGTCCTACGTATATGGATGTGCCGTTCCCAGATGTTAACTGGTGCTACATCTAAAGAACCGTTTGTTTTGTTTGTGTCCAACAGCAATTTGGCAGTTCGCTCATGCTGGAAAGACACAATATCATCAGATAAATTTGACACAGCCAACTCAAGCCATGGATAACAGGATACAGAACTGTATCATCTGCGTACAGTGCTTGGACTGACTACAGATGTTATTTGCATATGACAGAAACAGCAGTGGTCCTGAACTTGAAGGCTGTGGGACTCCCTTTTCCAAAGTAATAGGATCAGACACAATGTCCTCAAAGATATATAAATATATATATGTGGGTATTCTTTTGACCGTTGCTGTTGGGCAGAAACCTCTTATCTCCATATTTTTACTCTTTGTGTTGTTTTTGTAAATTAATGTCCTACCCATACAGCATCACATGAAAGCATAAACAATTACAGATCGACAAGCTCAAAAGTTCCGAGCTTGTCAATCTGCTATCTTTTAAAAGGTTTTGGACGCATGTGTGAAATCCTCATGGACACACTTTTGTTATTCTAGCTCCAAGTGCAATTTGTGTGTCATGTGCACGTGTGTGTGTACGTGTGTGTGTGTGTGTACAATACATGTGTACGCATGAGTGCGTGCGTGCGTGCATGCGTGCGTGCGTGTGTGTGCATGTGTGTGCGTGGCTGCGTGCAGGTGTGTATGTGTCTTTACGTGCACGAGTGTGTGTGTGTGTGTGTGTGTGTGTGTGTGTGTGTGTGCGCGTGCATGCATGCTTCATAACTAGTATCGAGCATAGCATGCACGGGGGGGGGGGGGGGGGGGGGGGGGTTGGGAGGCCGACTTAATAGCCTGCACCGGGGCCTGCTGTGTCTAAGGTACACCACTGCATGGCTATTACTGAACATCTTTGAACATGTTTTGACAATTGCCAACTATAATGACATGCCCTATAGGGACACCGGGTTGAAAGTGGCTAAGGTCCATTTTTAGAGGAGAGGAGAGGAGAGGAGAGGAGAGGAGAGGAGAGGAGAGGAGAGGAGAGGAGAGGAGAGGAGAGGAGAGGAGAGGAGAGGAGAGGAGGAGAGATTTGAGTTAAGTGGCAAGGCGGTCAGGTGATTGCTTTATTTCTTCTCTGCATGACTGCATACAGCAGAACTCTCTCTCTCTCTCTCTCTCTCTCCACTCACTCTGATTGCATGTGCACTGATAAGGGAGAGCGAGAGAGCAAGAGAGAGAGAGAGTGAGACGAGGGGGACGGCTGAATAGAAGATGGAATAGATAGGAGCAAGGCAGTATAGGAGAGAGCAAATGAGCACTTTCATGGCATTCCATGAAGCTTTGTGCGTGCGTGCATGTGTGCGTGCGTGCGCGCATGTGTAACGATTATGCATATAAGCCCACTTTGCACAGCCTGGCTGACCAGAATGCAGATGTCTCATTTGATCAAAGCAAAAGCACGCACAGACAATGAACATCCATTTGAATACACAACACCTCAGTAGGTCCAGTAACAACCCTCTCTGGGGGGAGAGAGAGAGAGAGAGAGAGAGAGACTTTTATTGTCACTACGATAATAAGTGGCCCTTCATTAGGCTACAGCCTGTCCACTAATGCATACAACAGGCCATGCACCTGGCTGCAAGTGCTTCCTGCACACTGGATCTATAGACCATATTCACATGGCGGCCATCTTTCCATTAAGGTAATGAAATTCCACCCCGTTGCCACCCTGCTGTTTTAATGCAAAATGCCAACATGACCAAAAACGCAATCTGGGAAAATAATCCGACATCAATGTATTTTGAGACAGAGATCACACGTTGGTGAATAGCGCCATCTATCGTAAACCACAAAAAGGACGATTGAATGTGGATCACCGTATTGGGCAATAAAGCGTTGGATTTGAAAGGACACAACACTCCATATGGCTCATAACCAGATCACTGATTGTTTGAAACATTTTGAACAACACAAATCTTGCATGGGGGTCCCAGAATATATTTTCAAATGGTATAGTTTGTGGCCAAATACATTAATGTTCTCTACAAAAAGGGTTTCTTGAAAAGGAAAAAAAGTTTGAGAACTGAAACAATGAGAACCACCAGTTATGGGCGACAAAACAAAAAGTCCACACAGGTGTTCAAGCTAAAGAAAGGCCACACATGCACATATGCAAACAAAAGGCAACCTATAAGTATGTATAACTATATGCAGATCCTTTTATTTTGGCAGCTTGTACATACAATACACATATACATAATGTATGCATGTATTTACATCCATGCCCACTCACAGACAGACTCATTACAATATGTGTGCATGGCTTTATTCATTTCATGACACATGTAATGCCGCTCTTATGGAGAGACATGCCAAAGCGTCGCCAGCGGCAACACATATTCTGGAGATAGATTTCCATTTTCACATTAATTTTCACGCAGTGGTTCTCAAACCTTTTCATGTCAAGCACCATGCACAAAATGAAATTTGAATTTGGCTGCGGACCTCCATCTCAAA